>NC_084497.1:23417335-23720365 GCF_030035675.1 Rhineura floridana | reverse complement strand
TGCTGCATCCTCTGCCAAAACGTGTCCCGCCTGTCCCTCCCCAGCCAATGCTGGCAGGCAGAGCGATGGAAGCAGTTAAGTAGTTGCCATTTGAGCCATTCCTTTTCTCTCCCAAGCTGCAAAGTACAAACAAACAGGACTGCAGGCTGCCCGTTCCTCGCTGGCCGCAGAGCCCGCTCCCAAAAGCCACACAGACGAGGCACTTGTTCCAGGCTTAATGAGCGACAGAGGAGAAACACAGTTCGTTCTCGGCTACTTAATCGGGCCTCCTGCCGGACCCCCCTCGGCTGTGATGACTACCGTCACCGCAGAACCACACAGGCAGCTGTGTCTAAGGAGGCAGGCAGGCTGGGTGATCTCTGCAACAAGCCCTTGAATTGCCTGTGGCCTCGTTTGACTTTGGCCTTATTTTATGATGGCACTGATGGCGTTGATGAAGAAATCTTGCTTACCCAAATGGGTTTGTATGGGTTGTCTCTAACGTTAGTCCTACCCAGAATAAATCTACTGAAGTGAATAGACAGGACTAACATCCTCATCATTTAAATTTATAGCTAGGAACATAGGAATCTGCCTTATACTGAGTCAGACCATTGATCCATCGAGCTCAGTATTGTCTGCACTGACTGGCAGCAGCTCTCCAGAACTTCAGGCAGGGGACCTTCCCAGCTTTACTTGGAGATGCCAAGGATTGAACTTGGGACCTTCTGCACACAAAGCAGCTGCTCTACCACTGAGCTACAGCCCTTCATAGGAAGCTGGCTTACACCAAGTCGGACTATGGAGGACAGGGCTATCAGTGTCTACTAGCCATGATGGCTACGCTCTGCCTCCACAGTCGGAGGTGGTATGCTTCCAAATACCAGTTGCTGGAAGCCGGAGGAGGGGACAGTTGCTATTGCACTCAGGTCCTACTTCTGGGCTTCCCAGTGGGGCTTCTGGTTGGCCACTATGAGAAGAGGGTGCTGGACTAGATAGGCCACTGGCCCAGTAAGTTCTTTTGATGTTCTTACCGTTGGTCCATCTAGCTCAGCACACTGACTGGCAGGTGCTCTCCAGGATTTCAGGCTGGGGACATTCCCAGCCCTACCTGGAGATGCTGTTGAGGGTTGAAGCCGGGACAGCAGAGGCTCTACCACTCAGCGACAGCCTTTCTGTTAGGGTGTGTATGTGGGGGGGAGCACAGAGAATTCTGATTGTGTTTCTTTTGTCTCCCCAAAGTCTGGCTTTTTGTAACGCAGTGAAGAGAGACGAGGGGTAGGGAGGGAACGGGGCGAGGTGGCGGCGGCGGCTCTGGAACAGACACTCGGTGCCATTGCAGCCACCCCCTCCTTGCCGTCAGAGCTGGTCGGGTAGGTGTCTTCGTGCCCCGCTCGTTCAGCCGGCTCGTCTCCAATCGGCAAGGTGTCCCGTCTCTCTGTCTGCCCCCGGGAATGAGTAATGTTTACACAAATTAATTTAATCCCTGCTACTTTGGAGATGTCATCGGGCTGACTGGAATGTGAGATGGGGTGATGACTAGTGGGGGTCTTGAGGTTTACGAAAACAGGATGAGACGAATGAAAGCCCTCTCTCTCTCACACATACTCACACACACACATGGTGAAGGAACGACATTTTGCCTCATCTAAAGACGTGCTCACATTCAACTATCCCTTGACTCATTTCTCAGTTACTCCTTTTCCCACTCCGAAGTAGGGACGGGAGAGAATTTCGATCCAGTTCGCCTTTAAAACTGAACTTGTCAAATCTGCACTTTCAGAAACTCTACGAGAACCGAAACCCAGCCATCCTTCAGAATTCGCACTTATCCGAAGTTTGCAATGCAGTTTGCAAACCAAGCCATGTTTACACAAATGCATACGTTGGGGGAAAGTAGCATTATATATATAAATATAAAACATATTTAAACAAAGCATTTTTTAAAAAAAAAACTATTTAAAAACATCTAAAAAAGCAGCTCCAACACAGACGCAGACTGGGATGAGGTCTCTACTTAAAAGTCTTGTTGAAAGAGGAAGGCCAAGAGACTTTAAAGTTTTTAAGATGTTTTAGTTTTTAGTGTGTTTGTTTGCTGCCCTGGGCTCCTTCTTGGAGGAAGGGCGAGATATACATTTAATTAATAAATAAATAAAATAAAGTAGGTAGGAGACTGGATCCGGACTTTGAGGCGGGTCCTTATCTCCCACCCCCTCACCCCCTCTTGGCCAAGTTTGACAGGTGATCAGGGCCGCCCACTTGTCCATCACCTGACATCACGATGACATCAGGTGACCCTGTTTGAGCCCACATGGTTTGAAGAGCAAGGTAGGACACAGTGCTTTGTTAAACCCCAATGTTGGCACTCGATTGACAGGTGGGCGGCCGCATCTTTATCTGCCCACCTGACACTGAATGTAAGGGGGCGGGGCTTGACCGGAACGGCCTGCGGGCTGGAGGTTCTCCACTGCTGCCGTAAAGGCCTCCTGTTCAGGCCTGGACTTTGCCTGGCAAACCATACCTCAGTGCATGACCCTGGAACATTAGGGTCAGCTCTCAGTTCAGTCAGTAGCTGCCTACAGCACAACCCTAACCAGGGGTGTAGTTATCTGGGCTTGTGGGGGGCATAGACCCTTTACCTTTTGGAGGAGCAGGGCCCTAAGTCTTCAGAGCCCTACAAGCCAATCAGCATGAAAGGGGAGCATCTTAGCCACTGAGAAGAGTCTGCTAGAAGCTATCATTGTCTTCTTGCTGAACCTCAAAAAGGCATACTCTCATCCTGCATTCATCGCTCAACAGAATGCTAAACAGAATAAGAGAGGGTTCATTTTGCTGTATAATCTTAGAAGGGGTCATGGCATGACTGTCATGAATTTGCTACCAGTTGACTGGCCCAAACATAGGGATAAGTATCATAAAATAAGGATTTCTTCATTAGAGGTTTTTAAGCAGAGACTAGGTGGCCACTTATCAGGGATGCTGTAGAAGTGGGTTCCCTGCATCGGCAGAGGGTCAGAGTAGATGATCACCAAGATCCCTTCCAACTCTAAGTTTCTATGTGTGAGCAGGAATCGGTGGAGTGCGTTTTGTTACCCTCCAGCAGAACTTTTTGGAACAGGCTATTAATATGTCACCACAGAGAGGTCAGGCAAGGTAGGCAGTGCCGTAGGACACCTGCAGCCTATCTCAGCGCTCCCCCCCATCTTGGGCTTTGCATTAGCTAACTCCCTGGCACCCTTTGGCCTTGTGCAAAGTCAATGGCTTACTGTCCGCTTCTGCTGCCCTCCACAGTGTAATAAACTTCAATTGGGCTCTTGTAATTTGTTTTATTTTATTTTTGCAGCAAAGGACTGGCGCGTTACTAAGCAAACAAGTGTAAATCCAGCAGCTCTGCTTTGCTCGGGGTGAGATCATCACCTCTTATGCCCACTGACTCCTGCGCCAGCCTTGAGCCATGGGGTTGTTGTCAGCTGTCTACTCGCCTTACACGCGCTTTGTCGATGGCTGGCGTTGGGGGAGTCAGGAATGACCGGTGGGGGTGGTGGGGCAGATATCTTTGCCAAGATGTGGAAAAACCTATCTGAGTGCTTTAAATGCTTCTGTAATGGAAGGTGAAACGTCTCTTGCACGGGTGGCTGTAGTTAAGGCAGTTACATGGAGGCTATCAATGGCTCCCAGGGATGGAAAGATCTGTCAATTTCGGTCCCCTCCGTTTCTCACTTTTCTAATGTTAAATTCAGTTCTCTACATTTCTGCAGCAATCTGCGAATTTGTTTTTAAAAAATCCTCATGAAAATTCTCCACCATTTTAGTGCGAATTTCTCCAAATAAACACATTTTCGTAGGCAGTTTTGACAAAGGTGCACATTTTTGCAAGCCATTCCTCATCGTTTTGTGCCTTTTTGCATGTAATTTTCACTCATGTATTCATTTTTATGCACACTTTCCCCTAATAGATGCATTTTTGTAAATGTTGTTTAGTTGGCGAGCTGCATCCCAAAATCCTAATAAATGCAAATTTCAAAGGATTGGCTTTGTTTTGGTTCTCATGTCGTTTTGGAAAGTGCGAATTGGATCAATTCTGCTTGGAATGTGAACGGAATCAAAGTTCTCAGCCATCCCTACTCCAGGTAGGGCTAGGAGAGACTCCTGCCTGAAACCCTGGAGAGCCAGTGTAGACAATATTGAGCTAGATGGACCACTGATCTGACCAAGGCAGCTTCTTATGTTCCTAGATGGATCCCAAAGCTTTGGCCAAATAAAAACTCAGATTTTTTGAAGTCTAATACAGTATAAGACCGCTTTCTATGCTCCTCAGAAGTTGCAATTTATGAGGAAGGGCCTTAGCTTTGAGGAGAGGCCATAGGTTGGGTAGGGATAGGTGAGATTTTTGATTCAGTTCGCATTTCAAGCAGAATTGATCCAATTCACAATTTCCGAAACAATATGAGAAGCGAAAGACAGCCATCCTTTGAAATTTGCATTCATTAGGATTTTGGGATGCAGCTCGCCAACTAAACAACATTTACAAAAATGCATGCATTAGGGGAAAGTGGGCATAAAAATGAAGACATGCTTGAAAATAACATGCAAAAAGGCATGAAACGATGAGAAATGGCTTGCAAAAATGTGTACCTTTCTCAAAACAGCCTACAAAACTGTGTTTATTTGGAGAAACTCACACTAACATGGAGAATTTTCATGAGGATTTTTTTTTTAATTGCAGATCGCTGTAGAAATGTAGAGAACTGAATTTAACGTTGGAACGACGAGAAACTGAGAGGACCGAAACAGACAGACCTTTCCATCCCTAGTGTTGGAGCGCTTGTTTGGCAAGCAGAAGGTCCCATGTCAGTGTTGGAGTGCTTGCTTTGCATTCTGAAAGAAATGAGTAAAGCTCATTGCTCTCCTGGTTCAAAGGCACCTTAATTTGCTCCACTCAGGCACATCCTCCTTCCACTGGCCTGTTGAATCTGCCAGTGATCAAACAGAGGGATGTGCCAGACCCGTGCCCCTTGGCTTCTCCTGAGCAAACACAACAAAGAGGGAGGCCTTCCCCACTGAGTCGTCTCCTTCCTTCACCGCCCTCTCGATGGCCCCAAGGTTGATCTCCATCACAACGCTCTTGCTGTGGTCCAACGGGCGCTGTCCCTCGGCACTGCCGCACCTTCCGCAGGCCAAGCTGTCCCTGTCCTCACCGCTTGCCGTTAATGGCTCGCTTCCCCTACGAGGAAAGGATGCAGCATCGGAGAAGAGGCGAGTAAGAGGTGACATGACGGAAGTGTACAAAGTTATGCATGGCGTGGAGAAAGCGCACAGAACAGGGGTTCCCAAATGGTGGCCCACGGCCTCCGTTCAGGGGATCTGCGGCATAACAATATTGATTCTTAATCGCATTGCATTGCTACTTTCATTTCTTGCCATTCGAATTGTATGGCATGCAAATTGTGGTATGATGTAAGAAATAAAAGAAATGACAAAAATACGATTAAAAATCACACCGCGCATTAGAGCTGCTACAACAGGCAGAAAAGTCACGGAGGGGTCCGTCAAGACCCTCAACGGTTTTCAAGTGGGAAAAGCATTCGGGAACCACTGGACGAGAGATTCCCCCCCCTCCTCTGATAATACTAGAATGCTAGAATATTGGAAGATTCAGCACATATAAAAGGAAGTTCTTCACCCAGCGCATAGTTGAGCTACGGACTTCGCTCCCACAGGAGGCAGTGACAGCCACCAACTTGGATGGCTTTAAAAGAGGCGTAGACAAATTCACAAAAGAGAAGGCTGCCAATGGCTACTAGCCGCAATGGCTATGTGCTGCCCGCACTGTCGGAGGCAGTAAGCCTCTGAATACCAGTTGCTAGAAAGAGCAGGCAGGGACAGTTGCCGTTACACTCAGGTCCTGCTTGTGGGGTTCTAGTTGGGGCACCTGGTTGGCCACTGTGAGAAAAGGATGCTGGACTAGATGGACCACTGGCCTGATCCAGCAGGCTCTTATGTTCGCACTGTGTGTCTTTCCCCCAAATGTAATTAGGCCGAAAGGATCCTTGTCATCAGGGCTGAGGGAACAATGGTTTGATTCAGTATAAGGCATCTTCCTGCGTTCCTATAACTTATAGGGCATTCAGATGAGGTTGGCAGCCTAAGCTTGCTTTCCTGAATGTGAATTCCATTCCATTCAATGGGTAGCCATCAATGCTAGACCGAGCCAGAGAAGATCCCTTGAAGTACGCTTCCGGGGCCCAATCTAAAGCGCTGGCTTTGACCTATAAAGCTTTTTATGAGTTAGGACCCCAATATCTTCTGGAATGCCTCTCCCAATATGAGCCTACCCAGACCCTTAGATTATCCTCTGAGCCCCTTCTCCAGCTCCCCGCTTTGAGGGAAGCTCGGAGGGTGGTGACAAGGGAGAGGGCCTTTTCAGTTGTGGCTCTGTATCTGTGGAATATGAGGTCCGCCAGGTGCCGTCATTGACATCTTTTCGGCCTCAGGTAGAGACATATCTTTTCTCCAAGGCATTTGCTAGGTTGAGATGATGTTGTGTTTTTAATATGCTGCCAAACCTTCCTGTGGCTGCGTAAGGGTGCTATTGCCATTGTTTTGTGGTTATTATGTTTTTATAGTCTGTTTTGTTTTTGTTTTAACATTGTGTAAGTCGCTTGGGGGCCTTCAGGTATCAAGCAACTAATAAAGCTAAATAACAACAACAACAACAACAACAATAAACATGGATAACGGGTCCAGTAATGTCAGTGGTTCTCTCTGAGTAGGACTTGGATATAATCCAGTGGGTTGTATTCAACTAATGGTAGTTCTACTCAAAACAAATCCACGAACATGAACAGGCATGACTAATTTAAGTCCATTAATCTCAATGGGTCAACTCTGAGTAAAGGTTAGTTGGTGCCCACACGATGCCTTTAGGATGGGAGCATCAACATGTCCCTCCAGGCACCCTCTTTGTGAAGCATTCGTCCTGATTTGCTTGCACAAAGCTTAGATGGCGATTAGATCATGTATCGTGTTTACTGAGGATTTGTTCTGATTTTTTTTGCAGGGCGTTTGTGTGTCTTTTCATCAACCATCTGGTCAACCCACACTTTCTGGTGCATTTTCCTATCACTTTCCTAATCACAAACAGCCCGTGCTTTTTTTATAAAGTGGATTTATTGAGCCAGAGAGAGAGAGTGCTTTTAAGAGCTAGTGTGGCGTAGTGGTTAGAGTGGTGGACACTGGCCTGGGACACCAGAGTTCAAATCCCCACTCGGCCATGAAGTTCACTGGGTGACCTTGGGCCAGGCAGTGCCTTTCAGCCAAACTTACCTCACGGGGTTGTTGTGGGGATAAAACGGAGATGGAGGGGAACCATGTTTGTACGCCACCTTCAGCTGCTCGGAGGAAAGCCGGTACGTTAATGTAAAAAATACATTTCCATCTACTTTAATTGCGCAAACCTAACCTTCTGGTATGAGCTTGAATCCCTCCGCGCAAAAATGCTTACAGTCTGCAGGCGATTAAGAGAAATAACACTGCTTTCCCTTCCAGAAATCTAACATGTTGTGGGACAAGGTCACTGTAGCTCTGTGGAAGAACATCTCCTTTGGATGCGGAAGGCCCAAGTTCTCTCACTGGCATGAAAAACCTCCTGACTGGAATCTGAGAAGACTCCTGTCTGGAGAGGCGCTGCCAGTCAGTGTTGACAATACTGAGTTAGATAGAAAGATGGTCTGAAACGGAATAAGGCAGCCCTCTGTGTTCCTGACTAAATCTGCTTCTGAGGAAGGGCCATACCTCAGTGGTAGGGTATCTGCCTTCCATGCAGAAGGTCCCAGCTTCAATCCCCGGCATATCTGAAACTCTGGAGAAGTCCGTGTCAACACCACTGAGGTAGACAGGCCAATGGTATAAGGCAGCTTCCTACATTCGCCAAAATGGAGTTTGCCCGAGATGTCTTCCGGAACCTTCTCCCACCGTTCCACCAGAACTGCGGCTGGGCCTTGTTGTTCCACGCTGAGGCCCTGTGGCACCTGGGAAATGACTCTTGGAGGAGCCATGGGGTACCTTGTTGCCTTAAAAAAAATTAAAGTGCTGAGGTACAGCAGAGGAAGACACCAGAGAGAGAGGCAGCCAGCTTCCCTGAGGGAACAGCTCCGAAAGATGCATCAAGGCTCTGGCTTTTTTTTTTTTTTTTTGCAAACCCCGAACGGCTGACGATCATTCCAGGAAATTTGTTTTCATTCACCGGAGAACTTAATTAGCCACGGAAGGAGCTCTAATTACTCTTTTAAAAGCCTCCGCCAGCGTGACCCCCAGCCAAATTCTTCGCTCTGTTGTTTCTAAAGTAAACAGCAGAGGCTGAGGTAATTTACCCCCCCCCCAAAAAAAGTACTTTTTTTTTTTGGAAAAAGAGATCAAACGGCCCACGAAAGGAGAATGACAAAGATGCATTACGTCGATCAAAATATTGCTGCGTTCTCCCCTCCCAATTTCGATGAGATATTTCCCAAGAGGGCAGCCCCTGAACACTCCCAGCTTTGAACAAGCACGCACTTGCTGGCCGAATTCTGAAACGAGACTGAACTGAAGAAAAGGGAGACCCCCACTCCTTCGCACTCCTCTGGAGCAGAGATTCCATGCCACCCTTTGCCAAGTGGGTGTCTGTGATGTTCCTGCTTGTAGGGTAAATATGGTAAGTGCTGTTTATATAGAAGACATATGGTAAGTGGAGTGAAAGAGGAGGGGGGAGTACACGAGCAGTAGAATGCTGGATGATTGGCTGAGCGTTTGAGTGGCTGGGAGTATAAATGGAAGAATGACAGTTGAATCTGGGTGGATGTTAGTAGGGTGGAGAAGAAGGTGTTTGGTGGTGGATGTTGGGAGTGTGGAGAAAGGTGTTTGAGGGTGGAGGTCAGGAGTGTGGAGAAAGAGGGAGTTGGAGTTCTGATTAATAATAAGTCAAGTACAAAACAGGAATAGATGAAACCATACGCTTGTGAAACATTCTAAAACTAATCTGGATCCATTTCAATTGGGCTTCAGGCCTGGACATGGGACTGAAACAGCCTTGGTCACCTTGGTAGATGATATGAGGAGGGCATGGGATAGAGGCGAATGCACCTTCCTTGTCCTCCTCGACCTCTCAGCGGCTTTTGATACCGTTGACCACGCTATCCTCTTGGACCGCCTGAGGTGGTTGGGTATGGGAGGCACTGTTTGGCAGTGGTTCCGTTCCTTCCTCTCCGGTAGGTACTGTTAGGTTCAAACCCAACAACGCAAGTGACAGCTACCAAAGAATAGCATTGGAGGAGGAGGTTTCGGATCCCTGGCCTCTGACTTGTGGGGTGCCACAGGGTTCCATCCTCTCCCCGATGCTGTTTAACATCTATATAAAGCCGCTGGGGGCAATCATCAGGAGATTTGGGCTGCAGTGTCATCAATATGCGGATGACACGCAGCTCTATCTCTCATTTAAATCTTCACCAAGGTTGGCTGTTGAAACCATGTCCAAATGTCTGGAGGCGGTGAGTGGCTGGATGGGAAGGAATAGGCTGAAGCTGAACCCGGACAAGACCGAGGTACTGTTTGTGGGTGACAAGGGAAGGTTGGGGGATGTGGACCTTGTGCTTAATGGGGTACGATTGCCCCTGAAAGAACAGGTCCGCAGCCTGGGGGTCATTCTTGACTCCCAGCTGTCCATGGAGCCTCAAATCTCAGCTGTAAGCCGGACGGCGCTGTATCAACTCCATCTGATACGGCGGCTGCGCCCCTACCTCCCCAATCATCTGCTCCCACCAGTAGTGCATGCCCTGGTCACCTCTCGCCTAGACTACTGTAATGCGCTCTACGTGGGGTTACCCTTTAAAACGGTCCGGAAGTTGCAGCTGGTACAGAATGCGGCGGCTCCTCTCATTAAAGGCAGCCGCCGGCAGGATCACATCACCCCAGTACTAAAGGAGTTGCACTGGTTACCGGTTGCTTACCGAACCCAATTCAAGGTGTTGGCTTTGACCTTTAAAACCCTATACGGTTTTGGACCAATCTATCTGAAGGAGCGCCTCCAACATCGTCTGGAATGCCGCTCAACAAGATCAGCCTCAGAAGACCTTCTCTCGATCCCACCGGTTAAAATAGCCAGACTGGTGAGGACCAGAGAGAGGGCTTTTTCAATAGTGGCCCCCACCCTTTGGAATTCTCTCCCAAATGATCTCCATCATGCCCCTTCTTTGATGAGCTTCCACCAGAACCTGAAGACATGGCTCTTCAGGAAGGCTTTTGGGATGGCCTAGGCTTTTACTGTTGTTTTTAAATTTTAATGTTTAATGTATTGTTTATTCTGTACGTCACCCAGAGTGGCTGGTGAACCAGCCAGATGGGCGACTAATAAATTCAATAATAATAATAATAATAATAATAATAATAATAATAATAATAATAATAATCATCTTGTTATTTCTGATATTTAATAAATACTTATTTGGTTTACCAAAGGCCTGATCCTTGGCTGGGGGATATACATACCAGAAGAGAGGGCAAGGTAATTACCAAGGCTGAACAGAAACAGTATCTAATGGTGGCAGCGGAGAAGGGAGGAATAATAACAATTCAAGTATCCAGAGCAACCCAGAGTTGTATGCGTTATCTATAAAGATACAAGGGGGTTGGGAACAGCATAAGCACGCAGTCACAAAAGTAACCAGCTAGAGAGAGACTCAGGCAAAGTCTCTGGGAGTATTGGTTATAGGACGTGACTGGTGGTGCTGCCTAGCAGGGGGATCTAGTGAGATCTGTGCTAGAGCAGAGTGAGAAACCATATAAAGGACAGTCCGGACTGGTGGTATCCCTGGTGGTGCCTAGTGAAAGGCAGTAGCCACAAGCAGGTGGGAACCTGACAGGGAGAATCAGGGAAGGATGTCACAGTGTCCTCCAGCTGCCTTCGACGACAGCTCCCATCAGCCCCAGCCAGCGCGGCTGTCCCTTGTCAGAGGCAGTATGCTTCTGAATGCCAGTCGTTGGAAACTGCAGGCGAGGAGAGCAGTAATGTGGTGGCAAATTGAGAAGTTCAGGGTCCCTTCATGATAGTCATGCCATGCCTCCTCGCTTGCTTCCTTTCTGTTGTCATCTCCTCAATCCTTCCCGCAGGAGCCTTCTGCCGCAACAAACAGATGTCCCTAGGAGCCAATCAGCATGAAAGGGAAGAGTCTTCTCAGCGGCTCACTCACCTTTCACTCTGGTTGGCTTCAATCAGCAGGACAGGACAAGGAAGCAAGTTAGAAGACTCTTCTTAGTGGCTAACACACTGTCCTTTCATGCTGATTGGCTCATAGGACGCTGGCGACCTAGGGACCCTGTTAGAACCTGCCTCCTAAAAAAGTAAGGGGTATAAGACCCCCCAAGACCCCAGACGGCTACGCCCCTGGAGGAGAGTTGCTGTTGAACTCGGGTCCTGCTTGCAGGCTTCCCAGGAGCATCTGGTTAGCCACTGGGAGAACAAGAGGCTGGACTAGGTAGGACGCTGGCCTGATCCAGCATCCAGGCTCTTCTGATGTTCTAGTGATCTCACATGGTGAAACTGTTGTGAGCAGGAAGCCGGCTGTGCTGAGAATTGGCCCACCTCCTTGTGGCTGGCCATCCCCAAATGTCCAGGAAATTATATATGGGAATTCTAAACATTTCAAGGATTGATCCATTCCTCTTGTGTGTATGCGCTCCTTTTACTACTCCCCAAGTAGTTGCCTTGCATCGGGGCGAGGAACCAGCAGCCCTCTGCGTACTGCTAGACTACAACGCCCATTATCCCTGACCATTAGCCATGCTGGCTGGGGGGGCAGATGGGAGTCAGAGTCCAACAATATCTGGAGGGCACCAGCTGTGTACAAAGACAGCTACCAGGTGCTTTCGGCTTCCCCATCCAGCTGCCGCCCCAAAGAGAGGCAGCAAGCACAGTTGTAGGAACCTTCGGGCAACTACCAAGGTCCCTAGCATTATGGAGGGGCCCACTGCGCACCCATAGACCCTCATTTTTTAAAAAAAAAAAATCAAATCAAATCCTGGGGCTCCAAACAGCACCAGATGTTGGATCTGGAAACTGTTTCCCACAGTGCCCCAGTCATTGCCCTGAAATGAAAATGTCAGCTCTCCAGACCAGCTGCCTGCGGCCAATCAGAGGGTCGTGGTTGCTCCCTGCCCACCATTGATACTCGGCCTCAGAAGGTTGATCATAAGGGAATTGTTGGAAGTGTAGAGGCTAGTTCCTAAGGCTGAGCGGGGCGCTGCCCCACCAATCTCAGTCCACCCTTTCCTGCCTTCCTTCTTACTTACAGCCAGGGGTGGGCCCGCCTGTCACCTTCCTCCTCCTCAGTGTCAGTGCTGCTCCTGTAGGACTCAGCAAGGAGGAGGGTGGGGAATAGAACTAGAATGAGTTGGCTCTGCCTGTCATTGGCTGTCGTTGGCTGTGGCCCCGCCTACTGTTGGGCTCTGTGGCTTCCGCCCTGCCAGTCCCAAAGGGCACCTGCCACCACTGGTTGGGATGCAACTCAACTTGGGTAGGTCTGCATGGGGACAAAGTCCAGAGAGGGACCTCCAAGATTCCTAGACTGTCTTTCTGACCTAACCAATGGCTGCTGGCCTTCCTTCAGGGGTAACCTGACCCTCTTTGGGTCGCTGTCCTCATCTCTGGGTGCTCCTTCATCCCCCTTTGGGAGAAGACAGATCTTTCCTTTGCCTTCTTCTCCAGCAGCATGAGAGCAAAGACTAAGCATGGATCTTTGCGTCTCCAGCTCAGCTAGCTAGAAGGAAGAACTCTTTTCTATCAAGTACGCATTTCCTGTAACAAACAAGCGATCTTATTTTCCTATGTGCAGTTATATCCGGGGAGAGGTGCGCTGCTTTAGGTAAGACTCACACACCGCTCAGGCTGTGTGCTGCTGTTAGATGCTCTTTCCTCGGGCTGGAAAGTTCCCCATCCCCAATCTGGGCATATAGTTCAAGGGCACGTTCCAGCTAAGGAGAATCACATAACATTAGAAAAGCCGGGCTGCTGGATCAGGCCAGTGGCCCATCTAGTCCAGCATCCTGTTCTCACAACGGCCAACCAGATGCCTCTGGGAAGCCGGCAAGCAGGACTGAACACAACAGCAACTTTCCCCACTTGCGATTCTCAGGAACTCAGAGGCTTCCAGCCACCGACAGTGGAAGGAGAACGTAGCCACGAGCAGGGCCGGTGAAGGATGTGAATGGAAAAGAGGGGCTGTAGCCCTGGAAAAGTCCTGAGGGCCTGATAGTGAGGCCCAGAGGGCCACATTTGCCCCCCCAGGCCTTAGGTTGTTCAACTCAGCTTTAAGGCTACCGACTTCTCTCTTTTCATGCATGGGATGGTGGTACTGTTTTGGCATCACAAGGAACGGCACTCACACCCGGAACGTCGGAAATAAAAGGACTGATGCTGGGAAAGGAGACAGCAAATTGTGCATGCCCCCATTCTGGAATTTTAGAAATTCTCCTGGTTAGACCAGAATTCAGGAGGGAGTGGAACTCAAAAGCAGAACAAAACCACAAAGGAAATTGATGGTCACAGTGGCAGAATTCTGCTTTATCTCCAACGATGGCTGTTTATGCACAACGCACAAACAGATGCTTGACAGTGCTGCCCAATCCTGCGCATGGTACCAAGGGCACATATGTCGGATCACAGCCATAAGTCTCCTCCCTTGCAAAAAAAGGAGCCCTGTGATTCTCTTGGAGGAGCGGTGCTCAACAGAGCCCTCGCGCCTCCCAGCCTAAACAAGGCATAAATATTTAGAGTGATTTAAAAGCAATAGCCCGGGGGGGGGGGGAGATGTAACTTGTCATGTCCAGCCAAGAAAGGAAAGCCGTCCAGGACGCGGCTCAATGGAAGAATCAAATAAACAAGGGAGGGCTGGGCTGAAGAAGGAGGCTGTCCTTCTGCCAAACCCCTCCACTCAGCCTCTCGCAGGCACATCTCCCAACCAAGATGCTGTGCAACCGGATGGGGGACGCTCTTTTCCCCCCTTCTTACTCTGTCGAGGGGCACATGCCAACAGTGGGCAGGGCCTGAGCCCAAACTGGGTGGAGCATGAGTCCAAATTGGGCAGGACCAGAGCCCAAACTGGTTAGGGTTGCACCAGTTTTTCTCTCTTTCTTAGGAGCATCGGATCTGCCTTATGCCGAATGAGACCACTGGCCCATCTAGCTCAGTATTGCCGACACTGGTGGCAGCGGCTCTCCAGGGTTTCAGGCATCTCCCAGCCCAATGTGGAGATGGCAGGGATCGAACCTGGGACCGTCTGGTGCTCTAACCCCTGAGCCACGGCCCTTCTTCGTATTAATCTTCACAATGCCCAGGATCCCACATAGGGAGTGTCTTTCATGGAAGAGCAGTGGTTGGCGGGGATGCAGTCATCTTCATTAAATATTGATCATAATGCCCTTCTCTTGCAGACTCAAAAACAACAACAAAAGGTAGTTGAAGCCCTTTTGTAGGAACATAAATAAGCAGCAATAAACGTTTGGTTCATCCTTTTAGATGCTCCACACGAGACAGCAATGGAGAAGAGCAAGAAAAAAGGAAAACAGCAGAAAGGGAATTCTATTATGTTCTTTTTCACCTTTCTCTCCTTCTGCCACACCTTCTCCCTCCCCTCTTCTACTCCCTTTTCTCTTTCTCTCTCTCTGACACCCCATTTCTCTCTTTTTTCTGCCACCCCCTTTCTCTCTCTATCTCTCTGCCACTCTCTCTGTATCTGCCGCTCCCTTTCATTCTCTCTCCTCCCTCTCCCCCCCCCACTTCCTCCCTGTAGTGAAATATGTCTTTAGGTTAGATGCACAGCAAAGAAAGAATTACCTTTCTCTAGAGGGTATTACACACCCTAGGGGGAGCTAGACTGATTTAGTTACTGGAGTGAGTTAGTCAGTGTTGTGTGTGTTGGGTGAGGCCTAGCACCGAACAGGCTCAGATGTTTTACTGTTTAAGAATGATTAAATAAAGAAGCTCCCTTTTCTCTCCGGTCCGGTCTCATCCTGATCAATATAACACTCCACACCCACTCAGCTACCAGAGGAGAAACTGACCAATGTTGACAGAGGTCTCTGACCACTTGCAGAGGGCACTCCCCATTGCCACTCTATCCTGCAGCTCCCCGTCCAAAATTCTCCCTTCCTCCTCTTCATTGTTAAAATATATCCCACCTTTCCATAGTCAGCCGTGCTCAAGGCGGCTCACGACATCAACACGGGGAGGGGGAGCTGGGGCCTTGTCTTTCTCTCTGCCTGCAACTTCCTCAGGGTAGCCCTGCAGTTAAACAGGCTGCCAAAACACACGGCTTTCTTCAAGCAGGGTCCAGTGCAGGTGTGGGGAACCTCTGGCCCTCCAGATGGCTGCTGGGACTCCCAGTTCCCATCAGCCCAGCCCACATGGCTGACAATCAGGAATGATGGAAATTGTCTTCCTGGAACAGCTGGATGACCACAAGGTCCCCCACCCTTGATCTAGTGGCCGGTCAGCGTTTCGACAATGCTGTCCAGTCATGTAGTGGCAAGCTCAGAAGTGCAGGGTCCCTTCATGATAGTCACGTCATGCCCCCTTCTAAGATTATGCAGCCTTCTAATATTACACAATAAAGCGACCTCTCCGTCTCTTACTTCCTTTCAAGTTCTCTGGAGTGATAAATGCAGGATGAAGGGATATCTTTTTGAAGTTCAGCAAGAAGACAATGATAGCTTCCTGAAGACTCTTCTCAGTGGCTAACATGCTGCCCTTTCATGCTGATTGGCTTGTAGGATACTGGGGACATAGGCAGCCTGCTGGCACCCTGCTTTCCAAAAAAGGGGACTACGACCCCCTGCAACCCCAGATGACTACATGCCTGATGCTGTCTTATGTTGTTCACCCTTGTCCCACCAAAAGCACAGGGAGATAAGAGGTGCCTTATACCAGATGACACCATTGTCCATCTAGCTCAATATTGTCTACTCAATATTGTTGAGTTCCAGGGGACTGGAAACAAAGCCCTATGAGGAGAGACTGAAAGAAGTGGGCATGTTTAGCCTGGAGAAGACTGAGGGGAGATATGATAGCACTCTTCAAGTACATGAAAGGTGGTCACACACAGGAGGGCCAGGATTTCTTCTCAATCGTCCCAGAGTGTAGGACACGGAATAATGGGCTCAAGTTGCAGGAAGCCAGATTTCGACTGGACATCAGGAAAAACTTCGTAACTGTTAGAGCCATACGACAATGGAACCAATGACCTAGAGAGGTGGTGGGCTCTCCGACACCGGAGGCCTTCAAGAGGCAGCTGGACAGCCACCTGTCAGGAATGCTTTGATTTGGATTCCTGCATTGAGCAGGGGGTTGGACTCGATGGCCTTATAGGCCCCTTCCAACTCTGCTATTCTATGATTCTATGATTCTACTCTGCCTGACAGCAGCACTCCAAGGATCTCAGGCAGAAGGAGACCTTTCTGATCACCTGCTCCCTGATCCTGTTGAAGTGGTGATGCTGGGGATTGGAACCTGGGACCTTCTGCCATGCAAGGCAGGTGCTCTGCCACTGAGCCACAGTCCTTCCCCAAGCTGTGTAGATCTTCCGTGCCATCTTGGAAAGACACTGCATAAGATCCTTTCCCTAACAAGCCTGCTGTCAAACTGCAAATGCACGAGCACCCTCTGTTGTTCGGCCCGAGCCTGGTACCTCAAATCCCTTTCCACTCTTGAATACCATTTTAACGCATTTTAACCACTATTGGACCAAATGGCACAGGCCAAACGTGCTTTAATTCCCCTGCCAGCCGATCCCTTATACTGAGGCTGGGAATACCATTGCTTTCCAGATGTTGCCGGACTCCAGCCCCCATCAGCTGTGGCCTGCATGGCCAATGCTCACAGATGCTGGGAGTTGTAGTTCAGCAACATCTGGAGGGCCAAAGGTTCTGCAGCTCTGCCCTGTACCACCCTTGCCCCTGTTTGCAAACCCAGTTTCCTACAGAGAAGAAATCCAGGTTGGTTTCGCTTTAATGACTCAGTATAAGGCATGTCCCCTCTCTGGATTGTCACCTTGTAGTGCTGAGTGGGCTTGCGTGTTCCAATGAACCCTGTGAGCGATGCCGTCGGGAGTCATGTACTCTCAGCAGGGTCACCCATGGCGGTAAGGTTGAGGGAGAGGAACCAGACAAAGAATGATCCAAGAATGTCCTCAACAGCAGAACAGGTGGAGGATAGCAATGTGTATGTCACAATGGCTGTGAAGGCGGATGAAGGCTGCAGCAGATAAAAGACTTCCAGTCGTTGTGGTATCCATGCCATTGGATCCAAGCCTTTTTCTCTCAAGATTGTGTGTTGATCGTCATGCGCTGATCTCCCCACATAAAACAAATTCACACACAGGCGTCTTCCAAACAAAGTCCTTATCTTGGAAGACAATCTTACTGGGCCATTGGTGATTGCCAATGAATGAATAAGGCATGATCCTATGTTCCTGCGAAATGCCCAGAGACCATTACACATGCACCTCCGAGTGTCAGACCCTGGGGGATAAGCCCCACTGGCAATCTGTTGCCTTCTTGCCCTTGCTTGTGGGCTTCCTAGAGCCCTCTGAGCATCCCCTGCTGGAAACATCTAGGCTCATCTTATGACCCAGCAGGTCTCTCCTAGGCCTAGAGAAGGGTGAGACGTTTGATTCAGTTCGCTTTTCAAGCTGAATCTATCAAATTCACACTTTCCAAAACAATATGAGAAGTGAGACACCGCCATCCTTCGAAATCCGTGCTTATTTGAATTTTACAATACGGCTTGCCAACCAAGCAATGTTTTTTAAAAATGCACACATCAGGGGAAAGCATGCATTAAAATAAATGTATGAGTGAACAGAATATACAGAAATGCATTCAATTATGAGAAATGGCTGGCAACGAAATGTGTGCATAAGTCAAAACTTGATGCAAAAATCTGTTTACTAGGAGAAATTCACACTAAAATGCTGGAGTTTCCATTAGTGTTTTTTAAAAAAAAATAAAAAAATTGCAGGTTGCTGCAGAAATGTGAAGAACTAAATTTAAGATTGGAAAAATGAGAAATTTGAATATCCATCCCAGCTCCTGGACTTCTCAACCCTTACGCCTTAGGAAGCTCTTTCCTTAAACCATTGGTCCATCTAGCTCAGTATTGTCTTCACTGACTGGCAGTGTCTTCTCCAGGATTTCAGACAGGGAGTTTTGTCCCAGCCCTCCCTGGAGATGCTGGGGACTGAACCTGGGGCTTTCTGCATGCAAAGCAGAGGCCCTGCCACTGAGCTACGGCCCTTCCCATGCCTTATGCCTTAATGCTCATGTGCAATGATTACTCAGACATGCACACTGGCAGCAAGACAGACTGACCTGGACAGTGAGACACAGATGACGAGGAAACTCCACCACCATCACGCACAGCTTGTGAGCTTCTACTAGTCCACCATCAGTGGATACTGGCAGTGTGTCATTGAATGTCAGTCGCTAGGAATCACAAGTGAGGAGAGTAGCTGTTGTGCTCAGGTCCTGCTTGCGGGCTTCCCATTGGGGCGTCTGGTTGGCCACTGTGAGGACAGGATGATGGACTAGAAGAGCCTTTTGCGGGCGACGGTAGATGGCAGCTGCCCACTACAGACCACAGCACTGCTGCTTAAGTCAGCCAGAAACGGCACTGATGCCGGTGTGCCCGCAGGCATCAAGCAGAGTCACCAAGTGGCCCCTTTTTGGCCACAGAGGTCCTCAAACCAGCAAATGACCCTGCCTGTTATTCCAGAGCTGTCAAAACCTCTCCTGCCATCATGATGGGCCTTTGGCCTGACTCGGCAGCCAGGCTCTTCTGAGGTTCTTGCATTCTTCCCAAAGACATCTGGCTGGCCTCTGACTGAAAAGAGATGGCTAGACTAGTTGGTCCTTTGGCCTGAACCCGGGTGGCTAGGCTTACACACATTTCCATCTCTTTCGATGCATGTGGCTTGGAAGGCAAAGGTCTACGGTAGCGGTCCTTGCTCAAAATTTCTAATAATAGGTTCTAACTTAGCCATGGAGCCGGACTAGAGCCGCCAAGCAAAGCAGATGCTGGCACAAGACCCGTCTGTCTGCCCAGCCCTGGCTTCTTGATCCCCTTGTGGCTACAATTGTTGTTGCATTTTTCCTTTAATGCATCTGAACGATGGGATGGGAAGGCAGCAACTTGGCTGTGAGAACGTCGTGTGTGCATGGAATCATTCTGATGAGAGCACTGGCAGGCCAAGGGTGCAGGCAACTGATTGAGAGGGGAAGCTGGCGGGTTGCTTCTGTGCTGCCCATAGCTAGGGACAAGCAAAAAACTTCAATTCAGTTTGCATGTCAAGCCAAATCCATCAAATCCACACTTTCCAAAATGTGAGAACTGAAACACAGCCAGCTTTGAGACATTCAAACTGATTTGAATTTTGCGGTGCAGTTTGACAGCCAAACAATGTTTACCAAAATTCACATGCTAGGGGAAAGTGCGCATAAAAATGGATATATGAGGGGAAAGAACATACAAAAATGCATTATATGACAAGGAATTGCTCTTGGAAAAACATGTACACGAGTGAAAACTGCCTACAAAAATGTGTGTATTAGAGGAAATTTGCACTAAAATGCCAGAGAATTTTCATAAGGATTTAAAAAAAAATTACTGCAGAAATGTGGGGAATGGAAAAAGGAGAAAAGCAGAGAACTGGAATGGACAGAACCATTCCTACCCATACCTAGGAACAGACAAAGCAGAGGACTTAGACCGAGTCATACCTTTGGGCCATCTACCACAGTATTGACTACACTGACTGGCAGCAGCTCTCCAGGATTTCAGACAGGGGATATTCCCAACTCTTCCTGGAGATGCCAGGAACTGAAGCAGGGACCATCTGCATGCAAAGCAGATGCTGTACCCCTGAGTTGCGGCCCTTCACTTAAGACATAGGATGCTGCCTTGTACTGGGTCAGATCATTCATCCATTTAGCTCCATATGGTCTGTGCTGACTGGCAGCGGCTCTTCAGGGTTCCAGACACATTCCCAACCCTACCTGGAGATGATGGGGATTGAACTTGGGACTTTCTGCATGCAAAATAGATGCTCTACCACTGAGCTACGGCCCTTCCCCAAAGATGACACTTTGGATGCGGCCATCATCGCTCTTGTGTTCAGTACTTAAGGCAAGGAGAACCTATACATCACCTTGAGTTCCTTGGTGGGATACAAATGCAATAATAAAGAAATAATAAATATTAAAAATACCTGTCTGCACCCAAAGTGTTGTTGTTGTTGTTGTTGTTGTTGTTATTATTATTATTATTATTATCCCACCTTCCTCCCAGGGCAGCAAAGAAAACACTAAAAACACTCTAAAACCTCTAAAAAACAGACTTTAAAATATCTTAAAACAAAGCATCTTTAAAAAAAAAAGCTTTAAAAACATATTAAAAAGCAATTCCAACACAGATGCAGTTATGAAGGAAACAGTCCTCTCTTCTGTTCCCGGTTTCTCCTAGCATTTGAAATTAAGTGGTATACTGCCCCTGAACCTGAAGGCTCTATTTGTGAGGAAAGGAGGCAAATTCCTCCATCTTCTTCGGAAACAGCAGAGGCAGAACAGGCTGCACATCTGAAAACCATATTTGAGTTCCCCACAATGATAAATGACATCCAAGGCAGTTAGAGCCAAGGTGGGCGGGGGGGTGTGAGGCAAAAATATCACAGGTGCCCTGAAAAGCAACCCGCACGGCACCCATTTCCTTTGTTTGCAAATTTCTGTTACAGCCCATTTAGCAGACAAAAGAGGGGGTCAGATCAGTCTTTGATGGCCGAAAGGAAATAAAACAAGGCAAAGGCCCGAGATGAAAGAGAAAGCATAAACAAAACTCTGATTACATGGAAGGGAAAGGGTTGCATATTTGCTTCAGGAGAAATGCGTGAATCAGAGATTGGCTTCAATCAGCAGGAAAGGAGTGTGTCCAGAGTCAGTTCATCACAGCGAAAATGCTGGCATCCTCTGTGGGAGCTGATTAATGCAAAAGGAGCTGCTCAAAGCTAAATCACTGAACGGGTGACCCGGACAAGAGGTAACTGGGAGTTTCTCTAGTCTAACCAGTAGATCCTACTCAGAGCAGACCCACTGAAATGAATGGTCCAAAGTTAGTCCTCCCCACTCACTTCAAAGGGTCTCCGCTGAGTAGGGCTAACTCATGATGCAACTTGTGCATGACTAAAATGCACAAACCAAAGCAAATAAATGTAAAACCATCGTTAGAAACAAAGATGAAACCAAGAAAACATTTCAGAAAGAAACGTTAACTAAATCATGTGTTCGGGTAGGCTTGCTTGATACCAAAAAAGATTAAGCAGGCATCAAAAATGTTACACCGACGGGGCCTGCCTCATGTCAATAGGCAGGGAGTTCCGGAGGACAAAGACTGCCACGGTAAAGGAATGACCCAAACGTGGAGCAGCAGGACGTGTCAGTGGTCTTCTGCACATCAGGAGGTGGCGGATGCGCTGGAAGCACAGCGTGATGAGACAGCGGAATTCTGTGCATCAGGTGAGATGGGAAGGATGGGTTGGAAAAACCTTTCACATTTATTTATTTTCAAATGTAATTTTAAAAATTACAAAAGGAAACATATCTTTCCTCCATGGAACCCATTTACCTGGGGCTCTCTGGCCACCGCCCAACCTGGCCCTAGTGATGCAATTGACATCAGTAATTGACTAGTCATGGAATTGACTCCCAGGAATTGACCGTTTCTCTGTTTCTTATGTTTTCCAGTCTTAAATGCACTTCTCCACATTTCCACTTTGCAAATATTTTTTTAAAGTCCTCATGAAAGTTCATCAGTATTTTTGTGCAAATTCTCCTAAGATACAGATTTTTGTATGCAGTTCTGCCTGACATGCATTTTTTTTTTTTGCAAGCATTTTTCACTAATATATGATCTTTTTATATACATGCTTATATGCCTTTTTGAACACATTGTTTGGCTGGAGAACTGCCCCACAAAATTCAGAGAAGCTGTGAATGTTGAAGAATAGGCTTAGGAATTGTTGCATATTTATTTGGGTTCAAAATATGTTGCTAAAAGGCCAAATTAAGGAGGTTCACAGCCCAATCTGAACCAAACCAAATTTCATCCCCTGCTCTTCCTGGCACTGACCAGACCCAGATGTTTAGGGCCAGCAGAGTTGTAGCATCACAGTCCTGCAGCTCATGACCCAATATGGGGCGCTGGTGGGCCATTTGGCGCGAGGAACAGCAAGCAGGCTGGCTGGATTCTTTGATGTCTGACATCACTTGCAAGCCATTAATAAGCCGGAATGATGGCATAATAAACAAACTGTCAAGACAACAAGGGAAGAAAGCAGGAGCATGAGTTGGGTGCGACATCCTCGAACGGAACCGGAGGCCAAGCAAGCACCGGAGGGTGTCCTTCTGATGCTCAGGCCCTGCAGAAGAACGTCACCTCTCATTGATCATTTCTGCCAGTGTTTAGGACAAAGGTGATGCATGGGTGCAGCTGAGGGAGAGGGATGTGTGGTGGTCCATTGTTTCCTCCAGGGCTTCATCTCAGAATCAGGGAAGTGATAAAGTGGCCGCTATGGAGTGGAGGCTGGTCCTTTTGGGCAGATGGGGCATTGCCCCAGTCTGCCCCACCTGCCTGCCTCCCTACTTGCAACCAATCAAGAGGGGGCCCTGGCTGTCACCTTCCTCCTCCTTAGTGTTGCCCTTGCAGAATTCTGCAGGGAGAAGGATGGGGACAAAGTTAGAAAGAGTTGACTCTGCTTGTCATTGGCTCTTAGCTGTGCCTGTCACTGGCTCTGGCTCCACCTACCGTTGGGCTCCCTGCCTTCCACCCTGCCAGTCCCAATGGGCACCAGCCTTCAGTGCCACTATGATTCTTTCTTTCTGCTCTTTTCTAGAACATCTGAAAAAGTTTGGGAGCTGTTCAGGGGCACAGGAGATTGCTTGTATAAATGAAACAGAACTGGACTGCCTTCAAGTCGATCTCGACTTATGGCTAATGGTAGGTGGTATTCAGAGGGGGTTTCCCATTGCCTCCCTCTGAGGCTAGTCCTCCCCAGCTGGCTAGGGCCTGCTCAGCTTGCCACAGCTGCACAAGCCAGCCCCTTCCTTGTCCACAACTGCCAGCTGGGGGGCAACTGGGCTCCTTGGGACTATGCAGCTTGCCCACAGCTGCACCAGTGGCAAGGCACGTAACCCCTGAGCCACTCACTGTGGGGTGATCTTTAGCTGCCCTTGGCACCCAGGAGACACGAGCGGGGATTTGAATTCACAGACTCTGGACTCCCGGCCAGGCTGTCCTCCCCACTGTGCTATACCAGCTGTCTGAAACAAAACTAACATGTAAAGGGTGTATTTCCTTAAATGAGGTCCTTCACTGAGACCTAGCTAATAGACCTAGGTAACATGTCAACAGCAGGAGTGGAGGACTTCAGGCCAGGGGCCACATTTGACCACATTCAGTCATCAAAGTAGACCTACTGACATTAATTGGCATGGCTAACGTAGGTCCATGAATTTCAGTGGGTCAGTTCTGAGAAGCATTTAGTTGGATACAACCCTTTAAGAGCCTTGTGACAGAGAAGCAGGAGTGTTTCGGTTTACTTTATTTTCCTCCTCTTTTTTTCTTTTTGCATGGCATCTTTAGACCTGAGGAGCAAGGGCCCTCTCTTTAGTGATCATTGTAAGCCACTCTGGGAGCCTTTTTCAGCTGAAGTGCAGTGTGCGTGTACTTTAAAGAAACAAATCCTACCGGTTGCCCTGTTCAGCACTTCCCAACCCCACTTTTATGCTTCTGATTAAATATTCCAAAAACCACAGCCAGGCAATGCTTTTGTTAGAAACCACCAAAACGTCACACATTCATTGTGCATTTTGATTAAGGATGCTTATATGTTAATGTCTGTGCAATGGATTTTTATAACTTGCATAAACTGCTTAAAAGCCTATTTTGGCCTTAAGCGGTATATAGAAAGGTGACGACAGCAACAGCAACTGGGGATGGAAGGTTCTGTGAATTTCAGTTCTCTCAGTTTCTCAGTCTTAAATTCAGTCCTCCACATTTCTGCAGCAATATGTATTTTTTTAAAAAAAATTCTCATGGAAACTCTCCAGCATTGCAGTGCAAATTTCTCCTAATAAACAGATTTTTGCATCTAGTTTTGACTAATGGAATCATTTTTGCAAGCAATTTCTCCTGAGATAATGCAATGGTGTATGTTTTTTTCACTGATGTATTCATTTTTACGCATAGTTTCCTCTAACAGATGCATTTTTGTAAACGTTGTTTGGTCAGAGAGCTGCGTCGCAAAATTCAGAAAAGTGCAACCATCAAAGGATGGCTGTGTTTCGCTTCTCAGGTTGTTTCGAATTAAATAAACTCGGCTTTAAATGCAAACTGAATCAATTCCTCCACCACCCTCATTTCCTCATAGGAACAAGAGATCTCCAGAACTCTTCATAAGGCTGGATCACAGGAAGAAACAATTCCTGGGTTTTATCCAGTGTCGGTCTTACACAGAATAAACCCACAGAAATTAATGGACATAGCTAACCATTAATGCATTAATTAATCCATTAACTGAAATCCATTAATTTCAGTGGGTCTACTGTGAGTAAACCTTGAGAGCCAGTGTCGTGTAGTGGTTAGAGTGTTGGACTATGAGCTGGGAGACCAGGGTTCGAATCCCTACACAGCCATGAAGCTCACTGGGTGCCCTTGGGCCAGTCACTGCCTCTCAGAGGAAGGCAATGGTAAACCCCCTCTGAATACCGCTTACCATGAAAACCCTATTCGTAAGGTCACCATAAGTCGGGATCAACTTGAAGGCAGTCCATTTTTTTTCACTGTGAGTAAAAGTTGGCTGGCGATAACCCCGTCCCTGAAATTCCCTACTGCTCCAGGGAAGGTGTGTATGTGGAAGGTGGAACTATATAAAAAGCACCCACCAAACCTTAACGGCAGAAACGACCTTGGCATCCCTTTAAGGCTCTCCTCTCTCCATCGGGACCTCTGACTTCCACCCAAAGGGAGACGTCGCGCTGTCTTCTCCAGTGACCCCCAACCTTTGGGTTGGGACGGCCCAGCCTCGGAGGGGCTAGTTCTCCCCCGTATTATTCATTTCCTTCGCTGGGATAAGATAAGGCCAGGGCAGGGAGGAGGGAGCCCTTCGAGCTTTTCTTCGAACCGCTGCACTTAATTTGTCTCAGCTTTTAAGAATTTGTTTTTTTGTGCCCTGCTAGCCTCTGTGTCTGGGCCTTGCTGGAAACACCAGCCTGGAGTTGATCTTATCGGCAACAGTTATGGAGGCAGCCGCTGTTATGCTCCTTGGATGATCTGTTGTTTCTGAGAAACCAGATCCCTGTTGTAAAGGGTTCCCTAGCGGCCCGGTTCTTCTTCACATCTCATAAACTTCATCTTCAGCCGGGGAATCTGCCTTCAGCGAGGTTTTACGGGACCCTGCTTTGGATGCTTATTCTAATAAGGTAGTAACAATTGGCCTTTCCAATTACACAACATGTCCGTGCTGAACGGCCGCAGACGTGTCCGCCCACTCCCCCCTCTGGAATCTAAAGGCTGCAAGACCTTTACATAAACTTTTTGAAAGTGAGTGTCGATGTATTGAGCTCAAGCGCAGAGACCTCTTTTAAAACTGGAAAGAAATATTTCCATATATATATGAAATATGAACGCCTGCACATGGAGAGAGCCTTTTCAGCTGTGGCGCCCAAGCTCTGGTATACCCTACCCCAAGAAGCCCATCCTTCTTCCTCCCCGATGGTTTTTCAGAGACTTTTGAAAACCATCCTGTTCCAGAGACCCTTTGGGAGGGACTGAAGGCATAGCCTGAAACTGTTTTTACTTTCCCTCTTTTTGATTAGTTTCCTTTTGGGGAAAAAAGTAATGGAGACAGATCCACACCTAGGGATTTTGATTCAGTTCGCTTTTTGAGCCAAATCTTTCCAATTCGCACTCTCCAAGACAATACGAGAAGTGAAACACAGCCATCCTTTGAAGTTTGCAGTGCAGTTTGCCCACCAAACTATGTTTACAAAAATGCATCTATAAGGGGAAAGCATGCATAAAAATGAATACAGGAGTAAAAATGATGTGCAACGCGGAGACTATGCAGGAGGAAGCTGGCAGACAATGCCACCTCCTGGGCTGGCTGCAAGTAAGAAGGCAGGCAGGTGGGGGCTGACTGAGGCTGGTGGGGCAGTGCCAGCCTCCATGGCATTGGTCCACGTAGATTCAGTCTAGCCCATTATTGTCTACACTGACTAGCAGCAGCTCAGGGTTTCAGGCAGGGATTGAATCTGGGTTCTTCTGCATGCCAAGCAGGTGCTCTAACCACAGAGCTACGCCCCCTCCTGATGCTACCACCCACCTGCAATGTTAGTGCAGCTCAGCCAATCCCTGGCAGAGGTTTTTCCAGGAATGACATCCTCTCAGGAATGAAAGCAGCCTTGTGTGCATTACAATATGCGCAGAGGAAGGACGGGATATATTATTATTATTATTAATGATGATGATGATGATACTGATCCTATATTGGTGAGTGCCTACAGCCATACTACCCTGAACGCATTTATTTATTTATTTATTTATTAAATTTATATACCGCCCGACTAGCAATAGCTCTCTGGGCGGTGAACATAGAAATACAATAACATAGGAAATACAATAAATGACACAATATAATACAAAATAATACAGTCTAAAATCAATACAATAACATTTTTAAAATTGAATCAATTTAAATTAAAATGCTTCAGAGAATAGGAAGGTTTTAACCTGGTGCCGAAAAGAAAGCAGAGTTGGCGCCAGGCGCACTTCCTCGGGGAGACTGTTCCATAGTTCGGGGGCCACTACTGAGAAGGCCCTAGATCTTGTCACCACCCTCTGGGCCTCCCTATGAGTTGGAACCCGGAGGAGGGCCTTCGTAGTAGAACGTAGTGTACGGGCCGGTTCATATCGGAAGAGGCGTTCCGCAAGGTATTGTGGTCCCGCACCGTATAAGGCTTTATAGGTTAATACCAACACATGCCCGATCTCATCTGATCTTGGAAGCTAAGCAGGGTCAGGCCTGGTTAGTACTTGGATGGGAGACCGCCTGGGAATACCGGGTGCCGCAGGCTTAGAGGAACGCAATGGTAAACCACCACTGAATACCTCTCACCATGAAAACCATATGAAAATATGAAAAAAAGATTCATAGGGTCACTGTAATAATCGACTTGAAGGCATATAACAACAAAATATTGGTGAGTAGACTGTCTTGCCATTGCCTGCATCAATGCCACATACCGTTACACTTTCACTTCTGAGGTTAGCAGATCAGCTTGATTTTTGCAACAGAACATAAATAGTAAACGGTTGGTTGAGTTCTCCTTGAAACTTTAAAAATGCCTTCTCTGGCCCCCTGCCCCACCTCTGACCGTTTCCTTTCATTGCAAGAAGTCGCTTGGGCTCATTTGGGTCAGAGCAGGAAGAAAACAATTCCCCGGTAGGCCACAAGGGGGAGCCTTGTCGCTTCATACCATGCCAGGCCACTGGTCCATGTAGCTCAGTACTGTCAACACTGACTGGCAGCAGCTCTCCAGGGTATCAGGCAGAGAGTCTCTCCCAGCCCTACCTGGAGATGCCACTGGAGATTGAACCTGGGGCCTTCTGCATGCAGGTGCTCTGCCACTCAGATCATGACAGGCTTCTGCTCTGCCTTCCGTGACATCAGGAAAGATCAAGCGTGGCTGGAACGTGCTCTTGAACTCGGATCCTGCCTTCTTGCTTGCCTGTATGTCAGACAGAGAGGGGTGTGCGGGTGTGCGTTGAGACGACCCTCCCGTACAAAGGTCAAATTTATATTTGTTGCGACGCCCACTTTTGCCTCTGTCCTTGCCCACCTTTCTCTGGTCCCTTCTGTGACATCAGGAGAGCTCAGCCAATCACTGCCAGAAGCATTGCCATCAAACAATCCTGTAGCCGGCAACAGCTGGTGGCTCCATGTCAGTGGGGCAGTGGAATTCGCTCTGGGTTTTAGTCTGAGCGTTCAAGGAGCTGTCCAAGGTGCTGAAATGTATTCCCAAAACAATATAGATTGGGGTCATAAGACCCCATTGAATCATCCGGTTGAGTTTCTATGCCTGCCCTTACTTCATGCTGCAACAACTCCTTTGCACAACAGGTCTCCCTCCTTTGCCTCTCCACCCCTTTGTTGTCACAAATTAATCATGTTATCACTTACAATTGCTTAATTCATCAAAAGGCAGAGCTCCCAGCTCCCTCTGCAATAAAGGCATGGCTGTGTGTTTAATTAAAACCAATAATAATTTTCAGATTAATGAATAAATGGAACTCCCAGCCTCTCTGGGCTGCTGGGGACAGCATTAAACTTTCATCTTCTGCTGAATTATTGAAAATCAAATGGAGTGCTGAACTGGTACCTGGTATAGAACTGGGCGTCTCTATGGAGCTAGGAGATTGCCTATAGATCCTCTAAGGATATATACAGTTCTTTGCAGCACGGGAAAGCACTCTTAGTGCAGCAATCTTAAGTACACTTCTTCATGAGCAAGCCTCCAATCATTTCTTCGAAGAGGCTCTTGCAATGTAACTAGCTTGAGCTTAGAAGTGGAATTTGGAGTAAGAGGCCTATCTGGATCACAGGGGGTGGTGTTAACACCACCACAAAGGTCACTGTAAGGTTTCCTAAGCTGCAATCCTGAGTAAGGATGGGGGAGAAATTAGATTCAGTTCACATTTAACGGCAAACTTGCCAGATCTGCATTTTCGGGCACCCTCCTCTTCACTGCTTCAGGCGACTTGTTACGAGCATTGGTGCTTTGGGGCCAACACTTTCAAGGTGGGAAAAGTCAGGTGGTTTATGGAGAGGCTTGATAAGGGCAGCCGGCCAGGCAGAGGGGCAGTTTCTCTTTGCCTTCACACCCACAGTTTGAAAGAGGAAGGAAGCAATGAGCAAACAAGCTGCCCTATCTGAAGTCTGCAGAGGAGGGGACAGGAAAGCATGTTCATGCATAACCCATCGTGCCCTCTAGCAAGCATTTGTTAAAAAATAAAAAGAAATCGAAAGCATGCGCCAAGCGCAGGAAAGAGATGCGGTGGGGAGATTCTGAAAACCGACTCCCTTATCCTTCCTTTAACCTTGGCCCCTGAAAGGAGAGGGAGGGCCGAGCGAGACAGAGAGGGAGGTTGCATAGCTACCTCAAGGAAGAGGATGCTTTCATCCATGTCCAAATGCAAAGAGGAAACCCAAAGGTATTCATTTTCCCTCCGCCTACATGGTGGCGTAGCCGTCTCCTTGGCCCCGGGGTAACAGAGATAGCTTGCAAGACTGCAGTGAGTTTGCAGATATTATCCCAGCGTTCTGGTGTGCGTTACATCTCAGAGCTTCTCCCCCCGATTATGCGCTCCTTAACGGAGTAGAAAAGGGACATTCATGCTCAAATTCAATTAGTGCTGCTGGGTACAATGCTGGCACAAATCCCTTTACTGGGTTACTCCCACGTTTGATGCTCAAGAGTGTTGTCATTTAGGTGGGGGCTGTGGCTCAGTGCCAGAGCACCTGCTTTGCATGCAGAAGGCTCCAGGTTCAATCCCCAGTACCTCCAGTTATGGCTGGGAAAGGCCTGCCCCAAACCCCGGGGAGCCACTGCCGGTCCGTGTAAGCAGTACCGAGCTGGATGGACCAATGGTCTTGCTTGGTATAAGGCAATGTTCTATTCTTTAGCTACTGCCAGGATACATGGTGAGGTGGACCTGAGATAGAATAAAGTCAGTGGTAGAATTTCACAGCTAAGGGTCAGGAGGAGGCAGGGCTAGAACCACCAACCCTTTATTCTGTGTGTACAGTGACCCCTGGTGGTGAGCTGTTAGAATTGCAGCTTGGAGCATCCGTGTGGCCAGTTTTCTCAGCTCTGGACTGGCTCCACCCAACTCATGTTGCCCACTGGGCTAGAAAAAGCTTCTTATTTGGGCCGCAAATTTGGCCAAGCAATGATGTTTTCCCAGCTCTCAGTGACCCTTGGCTCCAGTCCCTGCAGCTTAGCCACAAGACCAAAAGCAAGGCATCAGGAGCTTCTGGGTTTGTGTGTAGCTCCCCCATATGGTGAACAACTGAACTGCAGGTGGCAGCTTCTCAGGTGAAGGACCTTTAGGCCCTGGACTGATTCTGCCCACCCAGGGTAGCCATTGAAAGGATTTCTTCACACAGGGCATAGTTAAACTGTGGAATTTCCTCCTACAAGATGCAGTGATGACTAGGGATGGGTGAGAATTTCGATTCAGTTTGCATTTCAAGCAGAATTTATCAAATTTGCACTTTCCGAAACAACATGAGAACCGACACACAGCCATCCTTCGAAATTCGCACGTATTAGAATTTGGGGATGCAGTTCGCCAACTAAACAACATTTACAAAAATGCATATATTAGGGGTAAGTGTGCATAAAAATGAAGAGTGAAAATAACATGCAAAAAGGCATGATGAGAAATGGCTTGCAAAAATGTGCGTATTAGCCAAAACTCTGAAACAAAAACGTGCTTATGAGACGAAATTCACATTAAAATTCTGGAGAATGTTCATGAGGATTTTTTTTAAAAAATCGCAAATTGCTGCAGAAATGTGAAGAACTGAATGTAAGATTGGAAAGAGGAGAAACTGAGAGAATCAAAATGGGCGGGTCTTTCCCTCCCTGCTGTATGTTTTCAAATACAACCATATCTGTTCCAACTGGGCAGCTACCTGTTGGGTATGGTTTAATGTGGATCTCTGCACTGAGCAGGGGGTTGGACTCGATGGCCTTTTAGGCCCCTTCCAACTCTGTGATTCTATGTTTCTACGAATTCTACTAAAATCTTCCTCTGCGTAAGTTTGTTTTGATCAATAACACCTGCACTAGTTACTAGTTTCCTCCAAATGGCACACACTGATCAATGGCTACCAACCCTGATGGCCACGTTCTGCCTCTCCTGTTGGAGTCCGGATGCCTCTGAAGGCCAGTTGCTGGAAAGTGCAAGAGGGGAGAATGCTCTTGCGCTCAGGTCCTGCTTGGGGGTTTCCCAGAGGCATCTGGCTGGCCATTGTGCTACAAGATGCTGGACTATTTATTTTTATTTTAAGATATTTCTATCCCGCCCTTCTACCCTATAATAAGGCACTCAGGGCGGCTTATAAAAATAAAACCAAACACATACATAATAAAATTGTAAACAGTAAAATCACAAAAACATTAAATTAAAATACGTAAAATACAATTAAAATACAACACACACACACACACACATATATAGGGAGTGGTACTAAAGGGACTACAAAGGTAAAATTTAACGTAGAAGACATAAAACCAGTGTCAGGCTCTACCTTCGGTCCCTCCCAAAGGCTCTCCGGAACAAGATCGTTTTCAGAAGTCTCCGGAAAACCAACAGGGAGGGAGCAGAGCAGACTTCTTGGGGTAGAGTATTCCAAAGCTCGGGGACTAGGCAGGCCTTTGGCTGATCCAGCAGTTTGCATGGGTATATTTCAAGGGGGTGGTTGGGGATTATAGCCTTTGTGATGAGTGGATGGAAAACAGAAGGTAAGGCTTATTGCTAAAAGCCATGGCAGCTTTTTCCCCTTATGCAAGCAGAAAGAAAGTATCACGCAATCCCCAAGTAGAAAAGTGTTTCTGAATTATTAATGCTCATTTCGTTGATGGGGGCAGAGGGGGCGCCCTTGCCTTGTGTTTATTAAACAGCAATTCACCTCCTGCACTTCAGCAAATGATTCCGTGATCTTAAATGCTTCATGCAGATGTCGGAATTCACAGAGAGCCTGATCCATCTTGTCTAATTAGAGCAGGGCTATTCATAATTGCATGCCTCCACGACGCACCCTGAAACCCGCCAATACGGTTCCATATGCCAGGGGGAAGGGCAAAGCTTTTAGAGGGAGATTAAGGTTTTGATATATTCCTGGAAAGGCATTAGGTGCTGAAAGAGTGTAGGTAGAATTCATTTAAGGATCACTTCATAATAGTACTTGGTATGTAAGCAGCACTTCCCGTAAGTGAGCAGAGAACTCCGGGTATGAATTATCTTGGTGATCCTTCGAAGTATGTCAAATAGATACCAAGTCCTGTTAGATGTGGGGAGCTGGTGACAGAGTGACGTAATGATATACATGGGTGACTGCTGGCAAAAATGGCAACTAGATGTCTGGCCCCCTTCCATTCATTTCATCTGCAACTTACCCATGTCTAGGGATTTTGGAGAATTCTGACAAAATTAGAAATGGCGTGGAAATGACCAGATATTCATGTTTATCCTCCTCGTAGTGGAGACTAGTGTCTCCAAAGACAGTGGGGCAGTGAATCTGCTCCGGATTTTCGCCCGAACTTTCAAGGAGCTGACCAAGGTGCTAAACCTATTTTGGCAATAGGTGGGCTCTGCCCAGACTTTCAAGGAGCTGTCCAAGGTGCTGAAACCTATTTTCGAGAATAGATTCTAGCACCTTGGACAGCTTCTTTAACGTTTAGCCTAAAACCCAGGGCAGATTCACTGCCCCGCTGTCATCGGAGTCACCAGTTTCCACCGCTCGCTTCTCTGTGGCCTGATGAAGAGTCCCCTGAGCCCTGCTTCAAATTCCTGTCCTCTGCAATCACACACCAGATTCCCCTTTGTAAAAAGCTTTGGGGAGCATGCCTAGAGTTTCACAGGTCAAATTGTGAGCCACGTAGATAATTCATCTTGTCCACGTTTTAGAAAACTCCTGCATAATTAATCTGTTAAGACCCTTCTGATGGTTCTGGAGTTCTGCGGCAGTCTCCTGGAGACTTGCCTTCGAAGCTACTCAGCCGGCATCAGATATCTAGTAAAACAATCACTTTATGCTCGAACATGGAAAATATCACTCTCAACAAAAAGGGCTTCTGCCGCGGTACTCACTACAATGAAAAGGGAACAACCCCTTCAAGGGTATGTCCTTGCGACCGTTTGGAGAAGGTGTGCGGAACCGTCGGCCCTCCAGATGTTGCTGCACAACTCCCATCAGCTCCAGCAAGTATGGCCAATGGCCGGGGTGGATGGGAGTTGCCATTCAGCAATACCTGGAGGGCTAAAGGTTCCTCACATCTGACGCAACAGCTTGAAACACTCTTTCACGTGTTCTTCTGCCCCTCCCTTTTCTTCGTGTCTTTGTTCTCAGTTAGTAATGACTCCCTGAGGACAAGCAGCATGGCTGCTTCAGCCTGAACGACTTTACCTCTTTGTAGTAATAACCCTTACATTCCTTTATTCTTTCAACTACCAGTCTTAACAAACTCTAACATTAAACAAGTTTAATTACTTGTTTTTAACTGCTTTGCTGATAATTTAAACTTTTTTTGTAAACCGTTTAGAGGATTTCTACAATCAAGTGGTATCTAGTTAAATAAATGAATATTGGATGCGTCAATCATTTATGGTCTGTATGTCTATTCTTTCTGAGTACTGATGGAGGGGACCGTGTCTTGGATATGAAGGGCTTTGGAAACACAGTTCTGCATATTTGACGGTCAACTGACCAAATAATAACCATGCTTTGATTGACCTTTTTGAGAGCCGTCACAATTCGGACTGCTTTTGTTTTTTTAAATGAGAGCGTTTAAGGGTTCTTTTTTTCTTGCTGGAATAAACACTGCAACCAGTAGCTATTTTTTACCCGGCAAAATACGCCACGCTCAGCTTTCACGTCATCCATCTCATCTTGCTGTTGTACAAAGCAAGAAATAAACAACTCTTGATTTCCCATCTGGCAAGCTCAGGGCTGTAAAGGAGTGATACAACCAAGACAGTTTGATAAGATTGCAACACACAAGGCAATGACTTCCCCCCCCCCCAAAGGAGCCCTGTTTATCTTTGCAAGATCTTAGCTTTGCTGGTCCTACTGGGGAAAAGGGTGGAATGATGATGATACCTACTAACTCACCAGGATGAGAGTTTGGATTTGGCAGATCTTGGGCTTTCCTGACTGAGCTGGGGATCAGCTGGCCCAGCTGATACTCATGATGGCAAAACACAGCAGGACAACACCCCACAAAGGGGCGTTCCAAGGGTGGGATAGGTAAAGGAGAGACTTACACCAATTCTAAACCCCGCTTGACTCAGTCATGTGACCTAGGGCGCATCTTCAAAACTTAGGCTCAGACTTGTCTGCTGGGTCTGCTGCCAGTAGCCCTTCCCAGACACACTGCGGACCACTTGAATGAAGTTCACAGACCACAGTTTAGGAGCCCCTAGTTCACCAATGCCCTTCTCAAAATGTGGCATCCAAAATCAGCACAGTCCTCCACAGGATTGGCTGTAATATTTGCATTACATTTAACATGTAGCGAAGCAGAAAGTTGCCTATGAAATGTCTCCCTGCGGCGTGGCAAAAAAATTAACACGTTAAAACAGCTTATGCGGTCAATTTTTTGGTGAGAGTTCAAACGCCCCTTACCCCAGGTTAGTCCCACTGGTTTTAAGTTCACGTGCATATCTGTACACCACAGAACACAGGCTCTAATCCTTCAAAATCAGGTAGCTGACAAGTGCACAGCTTTCTATAAAAAGCCTCGGAGACATCCACAGGGTTCCCCGGCACTTTATGCGGTCACATTTCATTGGGCAATTTCCCATTTCTTAAAATCCAATCACCACAGGGGAGTTATGGGGAAGGGGAGGAGGAATCTTTAAAAAAAAATGGAAGCAAGAACACAAACAGCTTTCAGAAGCATTGATATTTCAACTACTAGGAGTGATCGGTACATCTTTCTTACAATCTCCAGAGACACATGCAGAAAGGCTTGGGCTTAAAAGTCCCAGGAGAATTTAAAGAATAAACTGTACAGCAGGAAAAAAAAGGCATTTCGATAAGTAATAGTTAATGAGCTTTGACGCGACCCTTTAAATAATTTAAAATTACCGTGACACATGGCTGTTTTCAAGCCTGTAACTATACATAGTACATTTACAATCTTTATAAATAAATTATCACCATTGTAAACACAGATTTTTACATACAATACCGACCTCCCTCTGAGTAAACAGACAAATAGGTTTGACTTTTCCTAAAGCCAGCTTCCTAAGGGAAAACCTACACGATTGGTGATCCACGGCAGACAGTCTGGGAGCCATGTACGGTGGACCAGCAGGGGCTCAATAATAAACTATTTTTGTACTTCTCTAGAACAGGGAAAAACCAAGGCAGGGGAGTGATGTTAAACATTTGGCGGACCCCTTGTCATGCCTGGTGGGCTAGATTCATGCTTTTGCTGGGCTGATGGGAGTTGTAGTTCATCGACATCTGGAGGGCCAAAGGTTGCCCACCCCTGCCTTACAGCAAGGTTGGATTTTTTTGTTTTTGGAAGAACTAAACCAGTGCTGCGGAACATGTAGTTGTTGCCCTCCAACTCCCATCTGCCCCAGTCAACATGGCCAGCCGTCAAGGATGACAGAGGCTGTAGTCCAGCAACATCAAGAGGGCCAAAGTTTCCCACTCCTAGAAGGCACGTCTCCAGGGAGTGTCAACACAGGATGGATGCCTTCGATTCTTCACTCGCTAGCAGTTTTCGAAGTGAGCTCTTGCCCACAGATCTTTGGAAAAAAAGGTCTTTAAACATATATGGAAAATTTAGGATTTAGATTTAAGAATATGTAAGAGCTGATGGGGTTTCCTTCATCTCCATGCAGTTCTATACGCTCTTGTATGATACGGGTTATGAGTACTTGGCTCCTCCACCGCTATCCTCCTTCTCCATCTCTAAGTCTAATTTTGCGCAAAGAATCCCTCAAAGCAAGGCAATTAAATGTGTTTACATCTGTGTGCAAGGTTTTTTTTCCCCCTCGCTCCAGGTTTATTTCTCAGTACAGCACTCGTACAGCTTTAGACGTAAAAGGCAGAGTGCTCAGCCTCATGAAAATGGAGGGTTCTGTGGGTGTCCTTGCGACTCCTCTGCTTTGAGGGCACTGATCGAACAGCAGGCTTCAAGAAAGCTGGTTTGAGGGGCAGTGACAAAAAAGGGCTTTGGAAAATTCCAGTTTTCTTTTCAGTTCTAAAACCCATTAACTCTGTAGTCCATCACCTGTCCAAAGAAGGAGCAACTCTAGGAGGGTATCCATACAGATCTAGCCGCTCCTCCAGGTTATGCCAATTGGCTCATAGAGTTGCACCTTAGGACATTTCCCACAAGAAGGGACACTCATCGTTTCTTGACAAACAGTATAGGCGTAGACCGTAACTATAATGGGTTGTATCCAACATTACACACAGTCCAAGCAGAGCAATCAATGGAAATGAGCAACTTGGGGAAATATTTCAGTGGGTCTACCCTGAGTAGGACTAATGTTGAATGCAACCTGTTGTGAGGAATCCAACTAAATTCTACTCAAGAGTCAATTTCCTGAGATTGCCTAAGTTAATCATATACATTAATTTTACTGGGTCTACTCAAGTGGATTAGCGTTAGATACAATCCAATACTCCCAGGAACCAATAACACTATTTTGGGAGCAATGGCCGCATCATTTTCAATTAAGATTAGGCCTATGCCTCCTAATAATCTAGTCTTCCAAATATAGCCAAAGGATTGTACCCAACATTAGCGCTTCTCTGAATAGACTCACTGAAAATACAGGGTATGAGTAACTTGGTCCATTAATTTCAATGGGTCTGTTCTGAGTAGAACTAATGTTGTCTACAACCTTTCATGAGCAATTCAGCAATGACTTCAATGAGCGACCCGTAGGAGTCTCTTAGAATAAATGGTCACTATAGCATCTTCTCAGGATAAAATCCTACCACATTGACTGAAGATTTCTCCCTTTCTGAGTACCTGGCACAAACAGGGGTCTGGAAGATTTTTCTTCAGTGACACAAGTCATACAAGTCATAAAGTTATAATAAATGTTTAAAGTTCAGAATGTTCCCTGCTACAATGGATATCTCCTAGCTCTAAAACACCATCGCCTAAGAGCATATGCTTATCAATGACAAAAGCAGCTCCCTCGGTTTAGAAACAACATTATGAAACACACTTGTCATCTCTTCCACTGGTGGTAGGGACCAATTCTCTCCTGTTATGATTTCACTTTGTAACTTGTCGGCATCCTTGGCCAAAATCCACTTATCCTTTCAAAGAAAGGAAAGAATCAAACTGCAGCGTTGTTTCTCTCCACCTCCGCCGTACCGTCATATGGATTATCGTATCACTTAACACAGTAACTTCAAAGAACTGTCAAAATCCTTTCTTTAAAAAAGCAAAACTACCAACGTCCTGTGACACATAAAGATTGTTCCGTTTGCCAATTCCTGTCCATCTTGCTGCATGATGATCTGTATCTTTTGTAGCTGGAGACAAAATAAGCCACATTGCAACATAAGGGTGCTGCAATATGACTTGACGTCTTGTGTGAAACCTCGGAATAATTTAAACATTCTGGCCAAAGGGGAAAGGATGTCAGTGTGACACACATCCACCTCCATCAACTCCCCCAGTTTCTGTTCCCTTCCCTTACAGTTTACACAGTCCTGAAGGTATTCCATCTTTCTCCGCGCCATCTTCAAGGTATGCCATCTTTTCTCTGACAGCACTGTGAAGGAGGCACACTCCAGTCATACATGTAAGACAACCGGAGTTTAACCTCCTCTTTACAAAGCTTTCCTTCTTTGGCTAGAGTCTGATGTTTCTCCAACATGTCCTCGATGCTCTGTTTGTGAGTCACAATGTACTTATTGTTGCAACCTCGGGATTTATACTCTGTGTCAAAACGAGGGTCGTGGACCCTCTTCACATCCACCGGAGCAAGCCAGGCGCCCAAGGAGACATCTTCGCTCTGCCATACATTGAGATAGTCTTGAGCAAGGCGCAGATAGTGCACCAGGTCAGCTGAAATGATGTAGCCACCCCCGAGGGCATAAGGTAGGTAGTAGTCACAAAGGAGCCAAGTGTTTTCTTTCCATTTGCCACCGGATTTCACACGGCCCCGTCCAGAAAAGAAGCCCCAGTAGAGACGACGGGGCTCCTTGGCCCTCAACTCTTCCACAAGGGTATCTAAGCGGACAAACGTGTCGTCGTCAGCTTTGAGGACAAAGCGGAAGTCCAGGTGCTGGTCGAGCCACACAAACATAGCCAAGACCTTGGCAGTCAGATTCTCGTAGGAGTCTCGAAGATCAGGGAGGAGCAACAGGTCCTGGTATCGGCTCTGCTCCAGTTCCAGAGTGTGAAGCTCCTCCCCAGTCAGGCCCCCGGTGCCCACCACAAAGCGGCACCAGATGTCGCCGCTTGGGACCCGGCCGGCCACCGAGAGCCAAGTGCTGCGGATGATGCTCCGCCGCTCTGTATACTTGGGCCCACTGGCCACCAGCACAGCCAAGAAGGCCGTCTCTTCAGGAGGAGGAGGAGGCGGGGCGGCAGCAGGGGGATGTGGCCCACTCGCGCCTCCTGTTCGGGCAGGCAGCTGCTGTTGCGGCAGCCCCCACCCATGGGACGGCTTGAGGCCTTCCGAGGTGCACTTGGCCAAGTAGAGCAGCACCGCTGCAAAGAGAGACAGCCCGCCCAGGCCCAGGGCCGTCTTGTGGCGGCACAACAGGCGGAGGAGCTTCATGGTGGCAGCAGAGGCCGCCAAGGAGGAAATGATGTGGAGGTTAAGGGGGGAAGCACTGCTACCCTTGAGGATGGCTCCTTAGCACTGCCCCTATGCAAACTCCTCCCACTTTGTGGGCGGCCCAATGAAAGGGCTCCTCCTTTTTAAGGGGAGGTCCAAAAGCCTTCGCACCCCTCCTCCTCAGGAGGCAGCTCTCAATGTCCCAGCTCCTCCCCTTTAAGGTGGGGCTAAGCTTTGGCTCCTCCCTCTCTCTTGGATGGGCGCCCCCAAGGTCTCTCCCCCTACTCCACCCCCGTGAGAGGGGTCAAGCCAATCTCCTGCCTTCTGCTCTTGACTCCTCCCCCACCCTTCCAAAAGGGGCGGGGCGCGGCGCGGCTCTAGCCCCACCCCCACCCCCTCAGCGCAGCAAGGCCCGAGAGTTCAGTTCAGCCCCGCCCCCTCCCTTCGGCGAAGGGGATCGCCTCAGAATTTTGGCGGGAACAGCCCTAACGGCGCTACGGGTGGCGGGTTGGGACACACCTCCTCCTCAGAACTCGTTCGACGCCGCCGCTCGGTCTCCCCTCAGCTGTTTCATTGTCTTCGCTCAGCTCTTCAATCCTCCCCCTCCTCTTCGACGGCATCTGTTCTCTCGCGCGCTCCCCTACATAGTGATTTGTGGGGGCGGGGGGCCGCGCGCCATGATCCCCCCCCCTTTCGAGAGGTACGTTATCCTTTTGCGGCTCCGTCTTCTCCTCAGCCGGAGAGAAAATGCGAATGAATAGAAATGTATGTGGGCGGGGGGGAAAAAAAAGAGGAGGGGGACCACGTGACTTTCCGTCCTCGCTTCTCCCCTCCCGACATGTCTTCTCAGGGCTGGCGAGGCAGAAAGCCGGCGCCATCTTTGAGGGCGTTTCTTTTCTCCCTGCCCCCGAAAGAGGAGCTATTAGTATGCGCCATCTTGTGTTCGGGCAACTGAGGCTGCGCGTGTTGCCATTTTGGCTAAGGGCAGTGCTCTGCCCTTGTCCCGGGTAGGTTTGTATCGGTCATCTTGCGTCTGGGCAATGGAAGCTGCGGCATGTCGCCATCTTGTTTAAGGGCATTTCCTCAGGGTTAATGATGCGGCTTTGTCTCTGCCATCTTGCTGTAGGGCAGCTGAAGCCGAAGCGGATGGGGAAAAAGCCCTGGATCAGTCTTTCACTTAGACCGATCTTTATAGTTACAGAAACATCCCCACAAACAAGTTAGGATTAAAAAAAAATTATACAGCAAAGCCGCACAGGAATAAGCAAATACAGTGGCTGCGCCCTAAAGGGACTTTTGGTCGAAACAAAGATGGCTACTCAAGACTCATCTGCCCTAAACATTAATGGCCTCCGCTCTTGAAATGTCTCTTTACGTTACGTTATAGCTCACTTTCAAATTGCCTGTTTCGTTTTTACAGTATTTTTTTTAAGTTGGGCTGAAGAACCACCTTTTTTAATTTACAGTTTTACAAAAGAATAACAACAGACCCCAAAACGAAGTCAAACTCCAGGCCGGCTGCTTAAGGGTTATACAACGCCACACACAAAGTGGGGTCCTCGCACTAAATTCAGGCAATTTGGGAGGTAGCCTTGCGACGGGCGGAAGAGGCGGGCAGATGCCTTTTCTTCTGAGCGCGGAGTGGCAGCACTCTGTTTCCGGTCCAGTCTCCTAGTTAGGAGGGAGAAGAGGACGCTCCGGCGAAGCTAGGCTGGGCTGGGAATGAGGAGCATCGGTGGCCTCTTGGGCAGGTATGGAGAGGGAGGTTAGGGCAGGTCTGGCTGGCTGGAGGGGGAAGAAGAAAGGGCTGCCACCGTTGCAAACTGAGAGCCTCTGAGCATATGCAGAGCGTCTCTGCGCTGAACAAGAAAAAAATAACGGGAGGGATACCTTTCTCTTCTTTCTTTTAATGAAGGGAATTTGGGTGGTATCCAGTGCTAGCTCTACTCAGAGAAGACCCACTGAAGTGGGTAACAATGACTCACTTTGGGTTCATTCACTTCACTGGCTCTGCTCTGACTAGGACTTGGTTGAAAACCGCTTGTTGAAATTAACGAATACCGCTAACTTATTTATTTATTTTGTTTTTGCTGTGCTTTTTGTTGTTTGTTTGTATATGTTTTTGTATTTTTATTATGATATATTGTATTTTATCTTGTTTGTTCACCGCCCTGAGAGCTATTTTGCTAAGGGCGGTATATAAATTGAAATAATAAATAAATAAATAACTGTTTTCAGTGGGTTTCCTCTAAGAAAAGATTAGTTGGACATAATCCCATTTCTTCATTTATTAAAAAGCTTAGGTGTGCATTTGTTATTTGTTCTGTGCCCTCGTTTTACTGCTTGGCTTTTTTGAAGAGGTTGTTTCTAAAGATGGTTTGCTGAACATGTGAAGAATGTGTAGTATGGGCAGAAAAAAGTGTGGGGTCCCCCCCCCGAAATGCTTTTTTAAAAGTTCTTTGCAGAGCACTTCTTGCCTGAGCAGAATAAAGTCGGGGGGTATCTTAAAGGGTTCTAAAAAGAAAAAAAAACTTCTGAACATGTCACAAAGTGATTTTCCTATTTAATATTCAAAAAATGTAAGAGGATAGTAGTTGCTTTGCATGTGCTTTCCTTATGTAGCAGAAGTTTTTAAGCTGCTGCCGCTAAGAGGTGCTCTGTGTCAAAGAAATGACCCCATAATCTGAATTGGAAATGTCTTGACCAAGGCTAGACAAAGGGTAAAGAAGACAATATGTGGGAGGTTTTTAAAAAGTACTTCTGAACTTGTAAAGAGTGATGCCTTAAAAAAAAAGTAAGAGGGAAGTAGATTTTGTTGTTGTTGTTATGTGCCCTCAAGTCAATTACGATTTAGGGCAACCTTATGAATCAGTGACCTCCAATAGCATCTGTCATGAACCATCCTGTTCAGATCTTGTAAATTCAGGTCTGTGGCTTCCTTAATGGAATCAATCCATCTCTTGTTTGGCCTTCCTCTTTTTCTACTCCCTGCTGTTTTTCACAGCATTATTGTCTTTTCTAGTGAATAGTATCTTCTCATTATGTGTCCAAAAATTAGGTAACGAAATGGTTTGAGCAAGCATTGGAAAACATAGGTATGTTGTGTCTGTGACCAAATTTTAATAGATCAGGGCAATATAGGGCATTGGTGACAAAGGGCAGAAAGTCATAGTGTGGCTTAGCATTCGGGTCTGAATCCAGGACCGTGGTTTGTTTCTCTCTATACAAGCCACAAGTGGTATCCAAGGTTTGTTCTTGGCTTATTGGTCTTGGTTTGTTTCTCAGCAGGAACAGAGGAGGAGTGCAGCACTAGCGATTTTAACAGTGTGTAGTGATAGTATGCTGCTCATTCACATTATGCCATAGTTTATTTTAACTTGGGCTTAGTGTGATGTGCAAACATGTCCACTGAGATAGTGAGCCTGTGTCTGGGCTGTACCACTTCAGACTGAAATTTGACAGGGGGTGGGTAGTCCCTAAGATGGACTTCTCTAGCTTAGTATTCTCCTTGACTAGGCCTGAATTTGTGGATGAAACAGGCAAGACCCCCTTGACAGACTCTGAAAGGCTCTAGGTGGAATTCCAGTTTGGGACCAAACTTGCCCAAATGGGGAATCCCCCTGCCTTCCCAAAAGCAAATACTAGCATCAGAAAAGGCATTTTCTTCAGGACCACAGCAGAGAAGAGAGAATCGCTTTAAAAGAGGATTAGACAAACACATGGACGAGAAGGTTATCAATGGCTACTAGCCATCATGGCTATGATTTGAGGCAGCATGCTTCTGAATACCAGTTGGTGCAAACGTTGGGAGGGGAGAGTGCTCTTGCACTCAGGTCCTTCTTGTGGGCTTCCCGTTGAGGCATCTGGTTGGCCACTGTGAGGACAGGATGCTGGACTTGATGGGCCACTGGCCTGATCCAGCAGCCTCTTCTTCAGTTCTTATAGAAGGGTTAAATTCCCCCTTTATGCCTACTGTAACCCCATTAATTATCAGGGACCTCCCGCTGATGAAATTTGCAATTTATTTATTTTTAAAAGAACACAACTGCACTTTGGATGCAGAGGCAAATTTGATGACTCATTTAATGTCAACACGTAGTTTGAACCTTGTATCTTATGTGGACCAACTTGCACAAGTTTAGAGTCTGCAGGGAATCTGCTGAGGACTGATTCTCAATAGACGAAATGTTCAATGTTAATACAGGGAATTATTTTGGAAGCAGCGAGCTAGTGATGACTGCATATATCTCTCAGATGTGTATTTATGCTCAGAAAGCAAACAAGAGAGTGTGTGTTGTGTGAATTCTGGGTGTTAAAATGATTGTGTGATGGCAGTACCAGTACCAGTTTTCCTACCTTTTGGAGTTTGACTGGCTCCAGAAAAGTGTTTTAGCTGCGAGTTGGCATGGAACGTTCATGATTCTTTTCACAAACTGTGTTTATGGGATTAGAGCTTTAGGCGTTACAGAGTTTGTCATGGTGGCATTTTTGGGAAATGCTTTACACCTTTTAGCCATCTAATTTCGCATACACACACACACACACTTAACTGAAATATATCCTCAATAAACAATTATTTTTTTTCAGGGAGAATGACTATTTTTCAGGGAGAATGGTGCTCCATTAGGCTTTTTAAAAAAGAGACTTGTAGAGGAAATGAGGGAGTTCTTTGTAAGAAGCAATACATGAAATATTCTCTTCCACAAAACAAAGGGAAGGTGCTTGGCTGCTGTTCACCTGAAGTATAGGTGGTTTCTTGAGTAACACCATAGACCAGAAATGGGGAGCTGGATCCAGCTGGCAAGCTGGATCCTTACCTCCTCCACCACCGTGGCCCAACTTTGACAGGTGGGTGGCATCGCCACCTGTCATCTCATCAGCTCTGAGAGCGAGTTCCTTTGAAGGTGTGCTGTCGGTGCCAATCAGCTGATTGGCGCTGACAGCACACCTTTAAAGGAGCTTGCTCTCAGTGCCGGTCAGATGACTGACAGATGGGGGACCCCAGTGCCCCTTCAAAGGACCCTTTTGAACTCTGTTTGCAGGCAGTTTGCTATCAAGACATGCAGTGATGGCCTTAAAAGGGGATTACACAACTTCATGGAGGATAAGGCTGTCAGAGGCTACTAGTCTTACTTAGATCAGGGGACCACGCTTTTGGATCCCTGTTGTTGGGGGACTCGCGTGAGAGAGTGCTGTGGTGCTCATATCCTGTTTGCAGGCTTCTCACTGTCATCGGCCGCTGTGGAACAACCCCGCTGGATATAGGGGCCTAGGAAGCTGCCTTATCCCAAGTCAGACCATTGGTCCATCTAGCTCTGTATTGCCTGCACTGACTGGCAGTGGCACTCCAGGGTTTCAGCGCTGAGTGTCTACCTGGAGATGCTGCTGGGGATTGGACCCAGGACCTTCTGCATGCAGGGCAGCTGCTCTACCACTCAGCCATAATCTTCCAATGAGGCGAACCTTTGGTGCCATCCAGCGGGACTGATCTTAACGCTCTTAATAGTTAAATAATTTTAAAGTATTAACCGGGGTTAAGGCAACAGCCAGTGTTGAGTGGAGGTAAGCGTACATTGGACTAACGCATGCCTCATGGGGAATACTAGCTCATAGAAGCCTCCTGGAAATGCAGGTCACCTCTCTGCTCTCCTCCCAGGTGATCCCGTCGCCATACTGGTATTAAGAAGCTGCTGATGCTCTGAGGAGCAGGAGCAATGGTTTCAAAACGGGCCTTCATCTGCAGCTTGGGCTCCATCTATTTGTCCCTCCTCTTTGTTTTCCTGCTCATGGACGTCTACGCCCGGCCTGCCAACAGCTCGGCCTTGAAAGAGAAGGCGGCAGCCAACGATGACGAGAACGAGATCCTGCCCCCAGACCACTTGAACGGCGTGAAGATGGAGATGGATGGGCATCTCAACAAGGAGTTCCACCAAGAAGTCTTCCTGGGGAAAGAGAGGGAGGATTTTGACGAAGATTCCGAACCACGGAGGAACAGGAAGAAGCTCATGGTTATTTTCTCCAAGTGAGTGTCGCCCCCTTGCTTTTTGTTTATTTGCTTTTCTAACTTGAAAGCAGCTGAGGGTGTTCCGAAATGAATTGGGGCAGAGGCACTGGGGAGCATAGGAACCCTTCTACCAATTTGGCGAGTCTGTCTAGCTCACCAGCTAGCAGCAGATCTCTGGGCTTTTCAGGCAGGGGGGCCTTCCCAGCCCTACCTGGAGATGAAGCACTTTGGGCAGCTCCTTGAAAGTTCGGAGTAAAGCCCGGAGCGGATCCCACTGCCTCGCTGGCATGGAGCCACCAGTCAACACCGCTCTTAAGATGTAGGAATGTACGAAGCTGCCTTGTGCCAAGTCAGAAAAAAATGGGTCCATCCAGCGCAGTAATGTCGACACTAACTGGCAGTGGCTCTCCAGGGTTCCAGGCAGCCCTAGGTGGAGATGCCAGGGACTGAACCTGGGACCTTCTGCATGCAGAGCAGATGCTCTGCCGCTGAGCTGCGGCCTTTCCCTTAAGACATAGGAAGCTGCCTTTTTCATTGCGATACAAGAGCTGCCTCATCCCAAGTCAGACTCTTGGTCTATCTAGCGTAGGTTTCACCAGCCCAGTGTCCTCCAGCTATTTCGGACTCCAGCTCCCATCAACTGAACATTGGCCATGCTGGCTGGGATTGATGGGAATTGTAGTCCAGCGACAACTGGAGGCTGCCAGGTTGGGGAAGGCTGATCAGCAGCAACTCACTAGGCTCTTGGGCAGACGTCTTCTGAGCCAGCCTTTCCGGAGATGCAAAGTACCGAACATGCAGCTGTACTTCATCAGCCCTTAAGAGGGTGTTAAGGCGTTTTCCTGATCTACATGGAGCCCAGAGGTTCTGTATATTCCACTGCATGGAGAAGAGCGGCTGCAGGGGGCGATTTAGATCAGTTAAACTGGTGTGTGCGTGTGATTTGCCACTGCTTACCCCTTATATGCCCAGTCGATCACTGTAGTGTGCAGATATCAGGAGGTCCGTTCCGCACAATATAGGAAGCAGACATTTAGTGTGGCGGCACCTACCCTGTGGAATTCCCTCCCCTTAAATATTAGACAGGCACCATCTCTGTTATCTTTTTGGCACCTACTGAAGACCTTCCTCTTTCAACAAGCCTTATCCCAGTCTGCATCTGTGCTGGAGCTGCTTTTTAAGATGTTTTTAAAGATGTTTTGTTTTAATATATGCGAAAGCCTGTTTTTAAGATGTTTTAGAGTGTTTTTAGTGTTTGTTTGCCACCCTGAGCTCCTTGTGGGAAGAAGGGCAGGATGTAAATTTAATAAGCAAATAAATAAATAATTTGAAGCCCCTGTAATGATGAAAACTCTGGGCAATTCAATCACAGTTGGTGCTGAGCCCTCCAATATTCTTTGCCGCAGCCTGTGTCTGGAAGAGGGAATTAGCTGTGGGTGTGCAAATATCATTTCATTCGCCACCGGTCCCTACACAGCCCACCTTCACTTGAGAATAATTAATCGCGAGTCTCCGATGCTGTTGGGTTGGTAACCACCACCCAGACAGCCTGCCTGTAAATTAAAAGGTTTATTATTAAGTGCATAGCAGATAAGCAGCTGGCAATAACGAATTCAAAAGCTAATTAGAGTGTGTCCAGGCCGATTAGCAATTTATGTCATTCGTGAGCCCACCCCGGTCCTTCTCCGCTACTTCCCGTTCATCACAGGAAGGGCAGGCTGCAAGCAGTCTGGCTGCCGTCACCTTGACCTTGCAAGCGATCGTGGGCAGAGGGCAAGCACTTTTCCTGTCTGACATTCCCTAGGGAGCGGAGATTGGAAATTTGAGCAGATAGCTCTTGTGGGGGGAAGCAAAGGATTTTTCAAAGAAAGGAAGAGGGAAAGATTGAGCTGAGGAGCGGCAGGGACTTTTTCTCTACAAAGAAGAGAAAAACAGCCCATTTGACATCATAAAAGCAAGCGTTTCCGTCCTTGAGATTTCCAAGCTATTTTGGCGCTCGTTTGCTGGGCAAAAAGCATGGGGGTTGTCTCCAGTGCTAGTCCTACTCAGGGCAGACGCATTTAAGTTATTTTTTTCTGTGTCGCAAGGTCTTGTGGGCTTCTCCACATGTTGCAAGTTTACCACCTGTAAGTTGTCCCCTCTCTGCTCAGAATCTAGAAGGACAATCCTGCAAGGGTGTGCAGTCATCCAAGGAAGCTGAATGGTAGGAGCTTCAGGGTGGACAAGAGGAAGTGCCCTTCACACAGCACAAAGTTAAGCTATGGCCCACCTTGGGCCGGCCTGCAACCCAAAACTGGATCCTGACCCACCAGTTGAAGACCAGCAGCCTATACCAGGTGCAGGGGAATCTTTGGACCTTCCAGATGTTGCTGAATTACAGCTCCCATCATCCCTGGCCATTGGCCATGCTTGCAGGGGCTGATGGGAGTTGTAGTTCAGCAGCATCTGGAGGGCCAAAGGTTTCCAGCCCCTGGCCTATACGGACTACCAGTGGAACGCTTGGAAGCTGCCTGATCAGCTGGACTGTATCAGAGCCATTGGTTCTATCTAGCTCAGTGTTGTCTACACTGACTGGCAGCAGCACTCCAGGGATTCAGACAATAGATGTTCCCAGCCCTGCCTGGAGATTCCGGAACTCAGGCTTCCTCCCCTTCCCCCCTGCAGCCTTTGGTGCACCTCAAAATCTGCTCCAGATGGTTTGGGAACTTCATTGCAGATGTTGGAGGGCATGCAGAGGGAGGGAGAAGGAGAATTGTAGATCATAGAATAGCAGAGTTGGAAGGGGCCTATAAGGCCATCAGGTCCAACCCCCTGCTCAATTCAGGAATCCAAATCGAAGCATTCCCGACAGGTGGCTGTCCAGCTGCCTCTTGAATGCCTCCAGTGTCGGAGAGCCCACCACCTCTCTAGGTCATTGGTTCTATTGTCGTATCGCTCTAACAGTTAGGAAGTTTTTCCTGATGTCCAGTGGAAATCTGGCTTCCTGCAACTTGAGCCCATTATTCCGTGTCCTACACTCTGGGATGATCGAGAAGAAATCCCGGCCCTCCTCTGTATGACAACCTTTTATGTACTTGAAGAGTGCTATCGTATCTCCCCTCAGTCTTCTCTTCTCCAGGCTAAACATGCCCAGTTCTTTCAGTCTCTTCTCATAGGGCTTTGTTTCCAGTCCCCTGATCGTTCTTGTTGCTCTCCTCTGAACCAGTCCCAGTTTGTCGTCATCCTTCTTGAAGTGCAGAGACCAGAACTGGGCCCGCTACTCAGGAAGGAAAGTCCCGTTGTGTGAGTGGAACGCCACTTGCACAGTATCGTATGCAATCCTCAGTATTCATATATGCTGTATATTTAAAAAAGAATCTGATTTAAATTCAAGAACTCAGATCTAATTTAAAAAAATAAGAATAATACTTGGGTGGTGTCCAGTGAAGCGCTTCTGCTAGCACAAGGACTTCTGGCTGCTCAGTGGAATGCCCTTTCTTCTCCCCCCTCATCCCCCTAAGTCTGTTCTAGGTGTTCCCAACCCTTTGGACCCGATTTTATTTTTTGGGGGGAGGGGAACATGGGGAGCCGAAGAAGTTCTATTGTGCAAGAAGAAGCACTTTGTTGGATGCCCATCCTTAGTTTTTTTTTTTTTAATTAAATGGGTTTTTAAGACTATTTTGGACCTTTTTTAGAAAAGAAATTATCCACTCTCGCTCAGGATTTCAGACAGAAGTCTTTCCCCAACTCTACATGGAAATCCCAGGGATTGCACCTGGCTCCTTTCTGTATGCATAGCATGTTCTCTGCCAGTGAGCCGTGATGTTCCCCTAATATAAAGGTGTTCCAGTCTTTGTTGCCTGAGAGTGACTAGACATGAGACTGCAGCGCAGATTTGAACCTCCATCATTCTGGGGTCAGAACTGACTTCCTTAGCTCCACTCCGCACTCACTGATGGGGCATATGTCCGGGGTCTTTGGAGCCCTAATCCGAATCCTTTTTCACATTTGCCCCCCTGCAGAGTCGACATCAACAGGGACAAAAAGATCAGCGCGAAGGAGATGCAGCGCTGGATCATGGAGAAGACGGAAGAGCACTTCCAGGAGGCTGTGGAAGAGAACAAAATGCACTTCCGAGCCGTGGACCCCGATGGCAATGGTACGAGACCGACAGGCGAGGCAGTCATGGCAGGGTTTAGCAAAGGGTAGGCAATCTGGTGCCCTCCAGCTGTGGTTAGACTCCAGTTCCCAGCAGCCCCGGCCAGCGTGACAGATGGTCAAGGATGATGGGAGTTGTACTCCAATGTATCTGGAGGGCGCTATGTTGGCCCAACGGTCAGGGATGGTTTGTCTCACTCCCAATACGAGCTACAAACCAAGAGCAACCTTATTTATATATTTATTACATTTGTATGCCGCCCCATAGCCGAAGCTCTCTGGGCGGTTTACAACAATTAAAACATAAAAACAAATATACAAATTTAAAAACACATATTTAAAAGCCAATTAAAACACATGCTAAACTGCCTGGGAGAAGAGGAAAGGACCTGGCACTGAAAAGATAACAGCGTTGGCGCCAGGCGCACCTCGACAAAATCATAATTCCATAATTTGGGGGCCACCACTGAGAAGGCCCTCTCCCTTGTTGCCATCCTCCGAACTTCCCTCAGACTAGGCACTCGGAGGAGGGCCTTGGATGTTGAGCATAGTGTACCTTGGCTGTTGTTTGTTGGGAGCGAGACAAACCATGAACCCCGGGCTCACACATGAGCCAAACCATGGCTTTGCTCTGGGTTGCATAGCAGCAGAATACCAGGGGAGGAGCATAGCAGCCGTGACTCCTCGAGTTCCCACACGATTGCTTGCTTGTGCTAAGCCATGTTTCAGCTTAGTTTTCATGTTTGAATGAGGCCACAGGAGAGAGATAGCGACCTCTCTTGCTTGCACCAAGGTCTGAGTAAACAGAAACAGCTGGAGACTCTTTTCGTAGCCTCTTCAAGCTGTAGCAAAAGTATCTGTGGGTGCTGGAGGGCCAGACTGCATGCTGGTTGCCTTCAGTTGGGTGGGTCATGTTTTGCGGGCGCCCCCAAGCGTCTGTTAAGGAAAAGACCCTAGCTTAGTGGCAGAACACCTACTTTACCTGCAGAAGGTCAATCTCTGGCATCTCCACTTCGAGGAATGATTTGCCTAACCTTCTCTTAAAGCCTTCCAAGTTGTGGCAGCAAATCCCAGAGTTTAACTATGCCCTGCATGAATAAGTCCTTTCTTCCATCTGCCCTGAATCTTTCAGCGTTCAGCTTCATTGGATGTTCCCAAGTTCAAGTGTTATGAGAGACGGAGAAAACTCTTTTCTCTATACAGTTTCTCCATGCTGTGCATAAAAACCTTTTTTTCCGGCTGGCATATTTTGCACTTGTCTTTCCAGGTCACGTGTCCTGGGATGAATATAAAATCAAGTTCCTGGCAAGCAAGGGAATGAACGAGAAGGAAGTCGCTGAAAAAATAAAAAACAATGAGGAGCTCAAAATTGATGAGGAAAGTAAGTGGTGGTGTCCCCCACACACCCCACATCTTTTATGTCTAGACTGTGTTAAAAAGTGCGGTGTTCTGCCTTGAGTGCCTGGAAAATGGACCTTGGGCCTTGTCGGTGGTTCCCCCATTGGGGGCTGTCCGGTTGGTGCTGACTCATGACAGGGCCTTTTCAGTGGTGGTTTCCTGCTTGTAGAGTACCCACCCTGGTGAGGTGTGTCTGTCTCCCTCTTGACTTTCAGGAAGAATTTAAAAACATTCCTGTTTACCCAAGGCAATGATGGCTGAAAGACACTGTTCATGATGACCTAAGATGATTGGCTGAGAGAATGTCATTGCTTTTAACTGTTTTTAGAACGTTTTTAATAATATTGTTGATGTGCGTGCTGCCTTTGAGCTTGCTTTGGAGGAAGTGCAGGATGTAAACTGAAATAATAATAGGCACAGTGGACTGCAAAAAATCAGATTCTCAGGCAGCAGAATTCTGCGTCCAATATTCCATTTTGTGCTTTTTCTGCATTTCCGTAGGACGACAGCGCACATGGAAGGCCTGCGCCTCCGTGGCAGACACGCCTTGCATGCAAAAGTTAACCAGGTTCAATCCCCAGGCGGGGCTGGGAGACTCCTGTCCTGTCTGAAACCCTGGAGAGACACTATTGGTCAACGCAGCCAGTGCTGAGCTAGGTGAACCGGTAGCAAACATCTGACTTGCATCCCAACAGGCCCACCTTACAATAATCCACAAAGTGTGTTCCAGTAATAACAGCCTGTTCTCACAGGGGCCAACCAGGTGGGAAGCCCGCAAGCAGGACGTGAGCACGATGGCACTCTCCCGTCCTGTGCTTTCAGCAACTGGGATTCGGAAGCATTTACTGCCTCCGACAGCGGAGGGAGAACTTAGCTGTCAGGGTTTGTAGCCATTGATCAGTGGGTGTCGTTTTGAGGCAACTAGTTTTTTCATAATTGATCCAGTAGATAGCGGTACAAATGCAGGCATTATTGATCGGAGCAAGCTTGTATAGAGGAAGATTTCGGTAGAATTGAAGTGGGAGTGGTTGAATCTGAAAACACGAAACTGAACGCATGTCAAGTATATTGTGCCATCCAGCCTAAAATGGGGCAGTCAGCGTCTGTCCCATGCAAGCCTTCAATCTCATCCCTGTGAGTTCCACACGCGCTGTCTTAAATCGCTCTGTCTTGAGCGATGCGCCATATGTGCTAGAGGAGCCCATCTGCTACCACTCCAGTGCGCGTCAGATCGAGAGTCTCCCCTCTTCCAAATTGCGCTCCCTCTTTTTGTCATTGCTCATTTGCCAGCACCGCTTGGGTACAAGATGCTTGTTGGAGGCGTAACACGATTCTAAAAACTGAGCCCAGCTCTGCGCTTCACTCTTGCCTCGATTGATAAGCCCTTGAGACAGATGGTTAGGTGTGTGTGGGGGGTTTTCCAAGTCTCCTCACGTGGCCTTACCGGTACCCCAGAGACAGCTTTGGGAAGGTCTAGAGCTCAGTGACATGCTAAGCAGGAACATAGGAAGCTGCTTTATGCAGAGTCAGGCCCTTGGTCCATCTACCTCAGTATTCTTGACACTGACTGGCAGCAGCGCTCTAGAGTTTCAGGCAGGGAGCCTCTCCCAGCCCTACCTGGGATGCCGGGGACTGAACCTGAGACCTTCTGCATGCAAGGCAGGTGCTCTGCCATTGAGCTACTTACCATTGTTCTCTTATCCCCACTTCTTTGGAGAGAAGCCACTGCCCCCTTTGTTTTTAAAACAATGTCTATGCTGCTGTATTTATAAGCAAATTCAGGCTTCCAAGGCAGTTATCAATAACAATAAAGTCCTCCATTACAATGAAAAGTAAGATGTAAAAGGCAAAACTGAGACCGCATCTGCACCATACATCTAAAGCAGTGTCATACCACTTTAAACAGTCGTGGCTATACCCCCCCCCTCAAGGAATCCTGGGAATTGTAGTTTGTTAAGGGTGCCGAGAGTTGTTCGGAGACCCCTGTTCCCAGAACTACAATTCCCAGTGTTCCCTAGGAAGAGGGATTGATTGTTAAACCTCTCTGGGAATTATAGTTCTGTGAAGGTTCTCTTTTAACTACTCTCAGCACCCATAACAAACTAAAGTTCCCAGGGATACTTTTGGGGAAGCCAGGACTGCTTAAAGGGGTATCATAATGCTTTAAATATATTTATTTATCTATTACATTTATACCCTGCCTTCCTTTTCACAATAGACACCCAAGGTGGCTTACATATGGTTCCCAGGCGGTCTCCCATTCAGGCACTGACCACACCCGACCCTGCTTAGCTTCAGCAGGGAGCCGGCCTCATGTGCCTTCAGAGAAACGGATCTAGTTGCCACAGATGGCAAAAACAAAAACAAATACAAAGTATCTGCTGAGCCCAGTCAAAACCTCAGGCCAGCAGGAATGTGTGGTGGTCTTTTGCTTGGCCACTAAAAAGGAACAGTGTTGGTGTGTGGTGAATAGAGCTGTGGATATATTTATGCTTCTGGGTTAAACTGCCGTCCAGAGCAGCTACAAAACTCTGGGTGGTTTCTTTTTTACAAGCAGACCATATATCAGGGGTGGGGAACCTCCAGCCAGCAAGCCAAATTTGGCCCATTAGGCCCACCAGGCTTCAGGTGCAAGGGCATGCCATTGATTCACTCTTAAGTGATTGAGTGTTGGCTTCCCCCCCCCCGTTTGTTTTGTTTTTAACCAGACTATTTCACAAAAAAAGAGAAATTTCTTTTAAAAAATCAAATTTAAACAGAATGAAATACTTAAAAAAAAAAAAAAACAGCTTTTTTTACCCACTCTGATTTGTAGCACAGGAAGTCCTTGACAACTTGAAAGACCGGTGGTACCAAGCTGACAATCCACCGGCTGACCTCTTGCTCAACGAGGAAGAATTCCTGTCCTTCCTTCATCCAGAGCACAGCAGAGGGATGTTGAAGTTCATGGTCAAGGAAATTGTGCGGGATCTGGGTATGTTTCTCCTCTGAGCTGTGATAAGCAGAAATATGTAAAAACCTGACCTCATCCCAACAGATAAATTGGTGTGTCTCATGGACAGATGTCTGCTGAGAATGAGATCCCAGAGGGTGTCAAATGCCTACTGCTGAGAGTGTTGGCTGCTGACGGTGGCGGAAGGAGGAGTGTGGGACATGTCTTGTGAAAGGTAGCGCTGGGCAAAGAGTGCGCTTGTAATGCAGCATCCGTAGCCTATGAAAGTCAGAGGGCATCTTTGAGTGATGTTTTTACCGGGGGGGGGTGAAGCAAGGCTTTACATTTTTCAGAGGCTTACCGATAAAGGCTAGGGTGGCAGAGTCACGATGTAGCCTTATTTATTCATACAAATACTTCTATACCACAATTTCATAAAATATATCAAAGCGGAGACAACAATGAATATATATTAGAATTATAAGTATGAAAAAAAATTAAACAGATCATCAGCTGTCGATTGCAAAATAAGTTTTCTTAACTGTGGCATAGAAAAGTTTCCATCTTTTGTTATTCCCACAATGCATCTGGAATGATACTGTGTTGTGATGTCTCATGCGAAGTGAGGCATTGTGGGAGAAGATGGTGGCCTGGCTGGTTGCTTAACGTGCATTTTGATGCCTGGGGTGAAGGGCAAGGGAAGCACCCTGTCATTCCACATGCAGAAGCCAAGCAGGCTAGCTATCAAATCGTGGGTCAAGGCCAGCGACAGCATCTTCTTCACCTAGGCAAAGTAGGCTAGCTTGGAGGATGTGTGCCCAGGGACATGGTCAGCCACGACTGATCACATAGCTGTGTCTGGTCTCTGCCTCTCTTTTGCCTAAGGGTAGGGCCGGTCCTATTGTAGCAACTGGGAAAACTTCTGTAAAAGAAACATGAATGAAAGAAAACAAATGGTTTAAAGACTTCCCTGCCTCTTAACCTCTTAAAACTTTCACCTGCTGTCCAAAGATAATGGCAATTTCACCACCTACTTTTCTCCTGTCTTGTAAGAACGTCAGAAAAGCCTGGGTAGGTCAGGCCAGTGGCCCATCTAGCCCAGCTTCCTGTACTCAACAGTGCTTTTGGGAAGCCCACAATCAGGGCTTGAGAGCAATAGCAACTCTCACCCTCCTGCTTTCCCCCCCAATTTTTTAAAAAAATTCAGAACAACTTGCGATTAAGTATACGATAAAGAGTTCCAGGAAGGAATTATTTGATTGCTGCTGTTGTAGCGCCATCCATGGCCAGAAGGTGGCACCCCTATCCCGCTCAGTGCTTCAAATGTTGCAGGGTCACTAGCGGTTACCTTTCCACCCACCTCTTCCATGATCTGTTCGCCTGCACCATATTTCCTTCCAATGCCATCCCTAGTTGGCTCAGGGCCGCCTCGGTCCTTGCCAGATTCCAGAGCCTTTGGGGAAACCCAGAATGAACCTTGCCCGCTTAAGTTGAATTTGTACAAATAAATAAACCATAGCTTAGCTCTGGATAGGGAGGCGGCGGCAAGGCCAGGGGAGGGGTGAAGCAGCCACAATTTTTACGCTTAAGTACTCGCATGCTTGCTTGGTTCACGTTTAGGTGTGGTTTGGCGTAGAGTTAACATGCAGGCTGGGTCAAATGTATGGTAAATGCTGGTAGCAGGGGCTGGAGAACGCTTGCCTGGGTTATCTGTTGGTGTGGGATTTTCTCTGGTGGGGGGAGGGGCCGAAGCAAATTTTCTTGCAGGCAGTCCCTTTCTGGCTGATGCCTGAGGCCAGGCTGGCCTTGTCCTTCCCTTGCTAGTCTACCTTGGGGACAGGGAGCAACCATCCAGTGGCCCTGTTGGCCAGCAGGATATCCTGTCTGCGCTTCCCCCTCGCTAACTTGCATGAAATTGTCTGGCCATGGACGGCACTGCACATCCTCTATGCTGAATTATCTTATCATGCACCCAGGCAACCTGGAATCTTAAGCGGAGGAAAAGCTGGAGTCCCTGTTTAAGCAAGTTTGCTCAATTCTTCTTGATTTATACCAGGTTTGGGGATCTTTTGGCCTTCCTGATGTTGCTGAACTACAACTCCTGTCAACCCCAGCAAGCATGGCCAAGGGCCAGAGATGATGGGAGTTGTCGTTCAGCAACAGCCGGGGGGCCAGAGGTTCCCCATGCCTGCTTTACACAATTCTGGTTTTGCTGGAAGGCCCGTCGATATAGGGAGCCAAGACCCTCCCGACCCCTGGAACATTTACTCCACCGCCTTTACTAGCTTCTGAAATTTCAGCAACTGTTGCCTGCACGCTGCCAATCATATCTTCAATGGCAATGAGAACCAGGGACTTGGCTTTTCTTAAAAAAAAACAAATGTATATTTAAATGGTTTTATTATTGTGTATACTGTATAGTTTAATTGCATTTTAATGTAGATTTTTTTTGTATGCTTGTAAGTTATATGTACTTTTATATTTGGAAGCCGCTTGAGTTCCAGTCCTTGGAAAAAGAGTGGGATAAAAATGATGATGATGATAAATGGGGCTGGGTGGGGGTTGTTTACACATTTTCCCATTACATCAGGCATCCATCCCACACTTGTCAGTGCATTTTCCCCATCACTTTCCTAACTGCAGAAAGTCTGCGAAAAGGATTAGGTGTCAATAGGGCGACAGAAAGCTTTAACCAGCTTCAGTTGGGCCGATGTAAATTTTCGGTATGTGCTTGAACCCTTCCTGCAAAATGGTGACAGTCTGGAGGCACCTTATGAAGGCCACAGTAGCACTGTCTGTTTGTGTCTGATCCCTCCCCTTTCAATCTGATTTTCAAAAGCTCAGCCCAGTGGTCGTGCCACATTCATGAAAATTCTTAAAAGCTTCTGTCCCAACCCGGCTGACAGCCGCAAATTGAATGTCCCTCAGCAGCGATGGGTGTGCACGACTAGTTCAGCAGAACCGCGACGGTGGCTCATCTGGTCATTTTTCTTTTTTAAATGCTTTCCTCTTTGCAGATCAAGATGGTGATAAGAAGCTGACCCTTTCTGAGTTCATCTCCTTACCCGTCGGCACGGTGGAGAATCAGCAAGCTCAGGATATCGACGACGACTGGGTAAAAGACCGGAAGAAAGAGTTTGAGGAAGTCATTGACGCTGACCACGATGGCATCATCACCATGGAAGAGTTGGAGGTTGGTGTCTTGGGGACGGCTCTCGGTGCACTGTACCGACAGCATATGCTCAAATTGCGAACTTCTTCATGTGAGCCCTGTATCTTGATTGAATTCCCCTGGGAGGCACACATAATTACATCCCTGCTCCATTGTCCTCAGCAAGCCTTTCTGAACACCGAGATAATTTGGTTGTCCTTGAAACAAGCAGGCAGCCGCTGGTTGCCATAGGTGTAATTGGTAGCAATGCTTCACTGGAAAGGAATTCAGTTGCAAAGAGAGAGAGAGAGAGAGATAAGAGATCTACCTCTGTCTTCCCACTCTCTTGCGTTTGAGCTTTATCGAAGCAGGTGATCAGAACCAGCGTGGGCTTCTTTGCTTCCTGAGAAGTTGCTAAGAAAAAAGTTTCATGTAGTGCTCCTTCTGACTTCGCCTTATGCTTTTTCTTTGTTCCGCTTTTAAATATAGAATTACTGCACTGTGGCATGGAAGTGGTTTGGCATTTTGAGCTGTGCTTTGAAATAAGGTTTGGGGGTTCCTTAACTCTGAACCCTAACGGCTTGCGTTAATCTGCATATTTGTACCCTTCCATAACAGAGCTCTTTGAGTTTTGAAGGAGACTCATGGCAGAGAGTGTGGGCTGCTTCCCCCCCCCCGGACTGGCATGCCCATTTGTCTCATAAAAGTTTTCCCATTGAAGAGGCCACAGAGTTTGTCGCCTAGAGCTTCTTGCAGATCATCTGACACCTCCTATAAACACTGTTTTTTAAAGCCAAGATTGGCTTTCTCCTCTCTCCTCAAGTTCCGCACCAAAGATAGCGCTGTACACTGCCTCAGAAGCAGAATGAACTCAGTGCAGACTTGCAAATTTCACTTGATTTTATTATTCATAATAAGCCCAGCAATTAGATTTGAATAGTGGAGAGTGTTCTTGCACTCAGGTCCTGCTTGCGGGCTTCCCCCAGGCACCTGGTTGGCCACTGTGAGAACAGGATGCTGGACTAGATGGGCCACTGGCCTGATCCAGCAGGCTGTTCTTAATCATACCGTTTCTATAAACAGTGTCCCACGTGCTTCTTGTGCATCTGCCAGCTACCAGGCCACCCCCAAACCCCATGCTTCATCTAGAAAGCTCTGAGCAGCTATCCCCGGGCACCAAGCAGCCTCCCATCCTGCCCCAGACCCGTTCACACACCTGCTTAACATTTCTGACTTGGCTCTTGGCCCTTCTGGGTCAGGAAGGATGCAACCATTTTACCAGTTCTTTCTTTCTCTCTCCCAGGAATACATGGACCCCATGAACGAATACAACGCCTTGAACGAAGCCAAGCAGATGATCGCTGTGGCTGACGAGAATCAGAACCACCACTTGGAGCTAGAGGAGATCTTGAAATACAGCGAGTATTTTACCGGCAGCAAGCTCATGGACTACGCTCGAAACGTCCATGAGGAATTCTGAGCGCCCAAGGCCCGTCTCTCTTTCTCTTTTTCCCTCTCTCGATGCACCTTCTTGCTTTCCACAAAAACACCTTTTTGCTGCTATATCCATGTTCTGTGTGTACACAGTGTGGTGTTCTAGACTTTATCTTTTAAAAAAAGAAAGCCGTCCACAAATATATATATATATATATTAAAAGAGACAGAGCTACAGCTCGCTCGTCTTCAAGAGGAGAGCACTGTCTGGTTTCAGCAGGGCAGGATACAGACAAGTACCCACCTGTGCTATCGATCGGCAACTCTTTTTTTTCCCTCCAGGAGGCTCAGATGTACCCTGTGAAATGCTCTTCTGGTTTGGCTTGGAAACAGGCGATTAATACCTGAGGACCGTTCTTTGACTTGGGGGGTGCGTACACTGCGGTGGGAGAGCCAGTGATTGCTCAAGAGCCGGAGCATTTTCCCCACGCCCAGCAATCCTCCTAATCAGAGTTGAAGATTCACTTTACAAAAAAAATAAAAGATGGAATGTTGAGGCAGTTCTGTACTAGAATACAGACGTGCCTGAAAGCGGATTGGATCGACTCCTTTTTAAAAAAAAAAAAACATTTCAAATTTAAAGTCCCCTTGCAATCCTGAAATGCTTCTCTATCCACCCTTCCCCACTGCTCTTCGTGCGCTTCTCTTTTAAAAAAAAAAAAACTGGTTGCTTCCTTTGGTCCTCCCTAGTCCCTAGATTGGGGCCCTAAAAACCTGTTTGAACAGTGTCAATGTCTCTTCCTCAGTTTAAAAGAAAAAAAACACTCAAATAGTTCGATTACCAAAGTACCTGTCTCTTTAAAAAAAAATGTTTGAGGAAAGGCGCATTATGTCAAACAGAGCAGTGAGCATTGTGTGACCTATTTCAACAATACACATGAGTTAGTATATTGCAAGCAACAGCCTTTGTCACTTGTGCGTGTTTGAAGATAAGAGTACGGGTGGATCAGCCTCTCTGACGCTATCCTAAACCAGAGCTGGTGGACCTGTGGCCCTCTCACTGTTGTTGGACTGATCCTTTACCTGGGGGCTGTGCTTGCCAGGGCTGATGGAAACTGGAGTCCCAACATCCCCCCCAATCCTAAAATATGCAGTAGGAGACTCTTAATTTCTAAAATACAGCATACTAAAAACAGTTACAGTTGCAAACAATGCTTCAAGAAAGGCTATAGCTCAATGGCTAGAGTGTCTGCTTTGCGTGCAGAAGGTCACAGGCTTGATCCCCTGGGTAACGCTGATAATCAACCCTCTCTGCAACCATGGCGAATAGTTGAAATTGAGCTATGTGTTTAAAGGAAAGGATAGGTAGGAACCAGGCTGGACTTGGAAGATAGCGAAAGACAAGCCTCCATTTGCTCCACTAGAATGTAATAATGTTACTGCTTCCCAGAGACAACTTGCAAAAGAGCGAGAAGACTGTGAGAACAAGGCTATTTACTTCAGTATCCCTTCCTCCCACCCCCAGATTTGGAGACCTCTGATAAAATCATTCCCTCTGATTATAAGCTGGACCTCTCACCCACAATGGAGCTCCCTCTCTCCTCTAACCACTCAGCCTTTTGCTCCCTCCCCTACCCCCCTCCGTGTTTTCATTATAGGGCAAGCTTAGAAACATTAGTCTTGCTTTTAGCGGACTCTTGTCTGCAGTTTGTTTTTCATCCAGATTGCTGTGGCATCGCAAAGCACTTCAGAGGGTCCCCGTATCAGTCTGGAGCACTTCGTGCAGTTTCTGCTTTACTGCGGGCAAGCTCAGAATCCCTCCCAAGCACCCCGCTGTGATTTGGGATTTCTGCAAATCCCCTGCACACCCCAATTTATATATTTGGTATTTGATCGGGCTTCTCATTTTTTACCCTCTTCAAGAAAGCTGGGGTTAGGAAGCATCAGGTGGGAATTAGATCAGAGGTCCGCTTTCTCTGCTTAGTAAAAACTACTTATTGTAGCAGACTGTGAGCACAATTAAATGCTGCATCTGTTGTGATCAGGTCAGCACTTGCGGGTGGCTGCTTTACAGAGGTTTAAAAATATTTTGAACACCCTTTATGGCAGACAGATAGCATAGTGCCCCCAGCTGGTCTTCAGTGGTTGTATATAACAGTCATGGTTTGCTCCACTGCAATCTGAGTGCATGGGCTGTATTCAAGTCCTACTCAGAGTAGACCCATTGGAATTAATGACTAGGGTAATCATATTCAATGGGCCTTCTCTAAGTAGGACTATCATCAGTTACCACTGCATGTTGGTTGCCTCCCTCAGGTGCATCACTATGGACAAAAATAGAGGCTAAGTTCAGATGCTCTAAACCAGCGTTCTTCAACTTTGGGTCCCCAGATGGTTGTCAGACTACACCTCCCATGATCCCTTGACCAGTGCTAAGATGGCTGGGGCTGATGGGGCTTGTAGTCCAGAACACCTGGGGAACCACGACTGAAGACCAGTGCTCTAATCCAGGTGTGGAAAACCTTGGGTCCTCCAGAGGTTGGTGAACTGCAACTCCCATCGCCCCAGCAAGCATGGCCAGGGGTGATGGGAGTTGTAGTTTAGCAATGTCTGCAGGCCCAGTGATTCCCCACATCTTCTCTGAAGTAGGGGTAGGGAGCCTGGCCCCTGCACATGTTGGACTCAGATTCCCATCTGCCCCAGCCAGCATGGCCAAAGGGAAGGAGGTGGGAAGAAATTTGATGCAGTTCAGTTTTAAAGGCGACCCTACTTAATTTCTGAAACAGTATGTGAACTGAAACAGCCATTCTTCAAGATTCACACATTTCTGGATTTTGCCATGCCATTCTCCAGCCAAATAATAGGTACGAAAATGTATATATTAGTGTAAAATGTGCATAACAGCACACATATGCGAGAAAATAACATACAAATATTCACTAATAGGCGAAAAACCTTGCGGTTTAAGAATGTACCTATAGGCCAACAGATATTTCTATCAAACTTTAAAAAGCAGGGAAATTGGACAGCTGTAGTGAGTGCACCAGGGGAACAGGAGACCTGACCTCCTCTTTGAGATATTGCACTGCCATACAAATTTGTCAAAATGTAAACACAATTTGGGTTGGTCTTTTAGAGTCCAATCCACTTCCTTTGATCATTTGTATGCTTTTTGAGTTCAGTGGGATTTACTCCTGTACAATGATGCTTAGGATAGGTGAAACTGAACTGGGGGATGGGCATGGGGGGATGGGTGGGCACTGGGCAGAGGGGAAGCCCCTTTCCAGAAGGAAAACATTGTGAACAGTATCATTCTTTTTCAGGGTTTCTCCCACCTAAATTTAAACCAAAGATGTCACTGGCCACATCCACACCAGACCTTTATTTCCCTATAGATGGTCATGGCTTCTCCCAAAAAATCCTGGGAAGTGTAGTTAATGAAGGGTGCTGAGAGTTGCTAGGAGAGGCCCTGTTCCTCTCACAGAACTCCAATCAGAGCAGCTGACTGTTCAACCAGTCTGGCCACTGGAGCTCTGTCGGGAACAGGATCTCATCCCCCTTCACAAACTGCACTTCCCAGGATTCTTTGGTGGAAGCCATAACTGTCTCAAGTGAAATCAAAGTCATGTGGATGTGGCCCCCGGATTAGGCAAGCAAAGCAGCTGTGAGTCTGGCTTTTAGAACGCTGACAGTTGGTTCTTATTGAGCATGTCTGACATTATCATTAATGCTAAATTTCTTGAATTAATTAAAAATCAGCCAGGCATTTTTTAAATTTTAAACTGCAGGAGATGAAGGTCAGAGTATGGGGCAAGGTCAGTAATAGGATTTCAGGTACTCTGAACATGGCTGATTTTTAATTTCAACGGATTATGAGAACTCTGACAGAAAAAAGTCCAAAAGGGGTCTGGTTTTTCTACTGTTTTGTGTATCGCCATGAAACTTTAGCATTTCTGAGTTCAGGACTATAAATTTTGTAGGTTTTGTTTTGAAATGAGCTTATGAGAAGCCTTAGAAGGGCATGGGGGTATTTTCGAATGTAACATTGCGGAATGCAAAAACTCCATGCTGGCTATAGTATACAGCCACTCTTGTGGCTGTACAGTTGAGGGGAATTGCTTTGCAAAAAATGCACATTAGGCCAAATTGCATGCCAGTGTGTATGTATTAGGATTTTTCATGAGGGCTTGGATGATGACAATAGTAGTACAGCAACGCCTGAATGAGAGCATCTGAAGCAGGCAATTGTGGAAGGAAACACTTTCCAGTCAATTTATTGTGCTCCAAAGGACAGAGTTTATTGAGGAATGCATATACCAATGGCTCACTGGGAGAGAGGCTCTCAAGAACCAACTCTGAGCAAAAATCATCAATGAATAGCTTTATAAAGTGATTATACATCATACATTGGTCATCAATCAAAGATACACCTTTCCCCATATTTAGCATCCCAACCCACCTTGGGTGGTCACTCAGCACATTTCGGCCTTGCCCATCCATGTGTCAAAATGGAAAACATTTACAATTTTAAGATGCATTTCTAACTCTTCGAAGACACATTTTAGCTTCATAACATCCGACTATGGAATTTTACTGCAGCTAGAGCCACCCGCAACTTCCCTGTTCCTGGCTTAGTGCTTGGTTTCATTTTTAGCCAAGCCACATTTGATGGCTTTTAATATGAGGTTTTGCAAGCAGCACAGCTGAAAAACCCAACGCAAGGCTTTCTCTCCTAGGGTCTTATTATCGTGGGGTGGGATTGTAAATCCTCGCCACACAATAATGGGTTGCATTCAGTGGTAGTGCGACTCAGAGTAGAACCATTAACATTAGTGAATGTGACTAACTTGGGTTAGTCCGAACACTACGCACGTCAGCAGCTACCCACTGCGACTGGAGCTGATGAGAGCAAGAGAGAAAATCGCTGACAATCTCTCTCTTGTCGTCTAAACGGAATGAGTAGGTGCTGACTCAGAAGCGGGGAATTGTTTTTTGTCTCAACCATTCAAAAAGAGAGAGAAAAGAAAAGGTGGTTCTCTTAAAGCTGGGAGCTTCCAGCCTGTCCAGATTCTCTTTTCATTGCTGAAATTGCCAACCTGGAGACTGCACACCTTTCTTTCTCTGTTTTCATTTGATGAAGTTGGGGACTGGCGCAGCCACGCTGGGGCTGAGCAATGAAACGTGCCTTGGGGTTCGCCGCTGTTTTTGCCTTCGCTTTGCTAGTGCAAAGCACGTGGGGCTTAACGTGCACCTGGAATGAATATCCATTGGAGAACGTGAAGTGCTGCAAAAAATGTCCAGCAGGTAAACTTGCCGCTTAACTAGAATGTAGAGAGCCAATCCCCTGCTGTCTCCGGGCTGTTGGGCTCCCATCAGCCTCCAGCCAGCTTGGCCAATGGTCAGGGGTGATGGACGTGCAGCCCAACAACATCCCAGGACCCAGTGTCGGTAGCCATAAGGACTAGAAACTTGTTTATGGGAGAAGAAATGGCTCAGGAGCAACACAAGGCTGGAGGATCCGATGGTCTTCCAGATGTTGTTGGACTGCAAGCCCCAGCCAGCTTGAACCACTCATCAAGAGTTGTCATTCCATCAACATCTAGAGGGCCACAGATCTCGCAGTTGTGGTTTAGGTCAAATGCTGTGTGAGAGTGAATGGGAGAGAGCAAGAGAATAATTGGTTGCTTTCAGATAGCCTGTTTGTTGAACATTCATCCTGATTTGTTCGTGGAGAGATTAAGCCAGGCGTTCCCAAACGGAGGCCCTTGAGCCTCATTCAGGTGGTCCACGGCACGCCCATGGGTTTGTGGTTGGCAACAGGAAGTGGCTCATCCATCACTTTCCAGATTTGTCTTTGGTTTTTATTTGTATTTTTCTTGCTTTTTTTATTTCTCAAGTTGTATCTTACTGAGAGCCAGCATGGTGTAGTGGTTAAGGTGTCAGACTACGACCTGGGAGACCAGGGTTCGAATCCCCACACAGCCACGAAGCTCACTGGGTGACCTTGGGCCAGTCACTGCCTCTCAGAGGAAGGCAATGGTAAACCGCCTCTGAATACCACTTGCCATGAAAACCCTATTCGTAGGGTCGCCATAAGCCGGGATCGACTTGAAGGCAGTCCATTTCCATTTCATCCTACTGTGTTACCATCTGAATTGTGTGGGATGCAAATTGTCTGACATCATCAAAGAAAGAAGCAAGGAAAAATACAACTGAAAATCGTACCTCGTATAGCACAGAGCGTTACAATCGCTACAACAGACAGAAAAAATGTTAGGTGGTCTGCCAAGATCCGCAGGGATTCTCAGGTAGTCCATGGGGGTGGGTGGGTGGTGTTGGAGAACCACAGGATTAGACAATGCTGGCTGTTTATTGAGTAGTTCTTTCTCATATCTGTGTGGGGTGGTTAAACACTGAGCCAATGTTTATCCCACACTTTCTAGTGCACTTTCCAGACACATCGCAAAAACCCTGGAATTAATTTTTTTTGAGGGTTTGTCATGCAAGGCTTCCAAGTCATCTCTAATTTCACAACCTGAATTTGCCCATATGTGATTGAATCCCGCCCCAAAATAGTGACAGCCTGGAAGAACCCAGCGAGAGAAACAGCTATTTGGTTTATTTGTAAAGGTACTTTTAGGTCACCTTTTGGGGATTAACCTTCCTACTGCAGCTCACAGCTTAGGGGTGGGGGAGAAATTCAATTCAGTTTGCACCGAAAGCTGAATTTGTGAAATCTGCGCTTACTTGAAACAAAAGGAGAGCCAAAACACAGCCATCCTTCGGAATTCTGAATTTGGCAATGCAGTTCTCGAACCAATGTTTACAAGAATGCATATATTAAGAGGAAATGTATATATTAGTGAAGATATCATACAAGAATGCATTCTGTTAGGAGAAATTGCTTGCAAAAATGCTCTGATTAGTCAAAACCGCTGATAAAAATGCGTTTATCGGGAGAAATTTGCACTAAAATGCTGGAAAATTTTTGTTAAACAAACACACCTGAATTGCTGCAGAACTGAATTTCAGATCAGAAAAATAAGAATCTTAGAGAACTGAACCTGGCAGATCATTCCATCTCTACTCACAGCACATGAACAACCTAAAATTCATTTGGAGTGTAACTACAAGCCACAAAACCACCATCTTCCCGTTGGGGCATCTAGTTGGCCACTCTGAGAACGGTACCCTGGACCAGATGGGCCACAGGTCTGATCCAGCAGGGCTCTTCTTATGCTAGCTTAGAGGTCCACTGATTTCAGTGGGTCTACTCAGAGTCTAAGTCAGATGCAACTCTAAAGCAGGAAAGATTAGTGTTTTAAAACAGTTAAAGTATGGAACAACTAAAATAACAACTAAAAGCAGTTTAAGACAAAGAGGAAGCAAGTCTTCAGGACTACACTTGACGAAAGGAAATAGCTTCTTCCAACATGGCCACAAGATGGGCTTCACAGAGGTCGACATGTTTTGGTGGAAGACAGGCTTCTAAGGTGGCTATTTGCTATGATGGCTAAGTGGAACCAAGTTCAAAGTCTGCTCAAAAGAATGACTTCGAGACAGTCTCTGTCTCAGCCTAACTTACCACACATGGTTTTTGAGAGGATAAAAGGGGAGGAGGAACTATGCACACTGCCTTGAGTTTCTTGGAAGAAGGATGGGATGTAATAAATATTTATTATTTATTTGTTCAAAGCATACCTCACTGTATATCCAGAAGAGCTCCAAGAGGAGCTTACACATCAGTATAAAAATGAACACAGTCCCTGCTCATGGGCTTACAGTTGTTGTTGTTTTAAAAAGACATGATGTGACACAAAAGGAAAAAGGGATGGCGAGGGAAGAGGAAAGCAAGCAAACTCAGGCACCAAATTCTAGCCTGGGTGGACAATCATAAATAAAATGTTGCTGCCCTAGAAATGTCACATTGCAAACACTTGGGGTTTGTTTTCACCAGTGTCACCCCCCTCAATCCCGTCTCAGCATACAGTTTTCTTTTCTTTAGGAGAGGAGTTGGCGCAGCGTTGCAAGGCGTCTACGCAAACAACCTGTGAGTTGTGTGATGATCAGTACTATAACGAGCACTACACCGTATCCCGGTGCAAGCGTTGCACCATCTGTGACAAAGGTAAGGCCCAATTCACAAGGGAGGCCATCAAATCCCTTTTCCATTGGATGAAACAAACTGAGGCGAGACCCTTCTGTAATGCAGTACCCCGCAATAAATCTTTCTATGGCATCCCAGTTAGAATTGTGGAACTAGTTCTGTGCATTACAACCAGTGAAGAACATAAGAAGAGCCTGCTAGTACATCAGGCCAATGGCCCATCTAGACCAGCATCCTGTTCTCACAGTGGCCAACCAGGTGCCCCCCTGGGAAGCCCGCAAGTGGGACTTGAGCACAGCAGCAACTCTCTCCGCTGGTGATTCCCAGCAACTGGTATTTGGAGGCACACTGCTTCTGGCAGTGGAGGGAGAATATAGCCTTCGTGGGCCAGTATCCACTGATGGTGGACTAGTAGAAGCTCCCAAGCTGTGCGTGGTGGTGGTGGAATTTCCTCGTCATCTGTGCCTCCCTGTCCAAGTCAGTCTGCTGTCTTGCTGCTAGTGTGCATGTCTGAGTAATCATTGAGCATGTGCATTAAGGCATAAGGCATGGTAAGGGCCACAGCTTAGTGGCAGAGCATCTGCTTTGCATGCAAAAAGCCCCAGGTTCAGTCCCCAACACCTCCAGGTAGGACTGGGATAGCCTCCCTGCCTGAAATCTAGGAGAGCTGCTGCCAGTCAGTGTAGACAACACTGAGGTAGATGGACCGATGGTCTGACCTGGTATAAGGCAGCTTCCTATGGGAACTTGACCAGCATTCTGCGTAACAGTAGCTAAGGAATGTCATTCAGATCATTGAAGCTGAGCTTGTTGGCAGATCTCATCTCAGTTTCTTGTTTCGTCTGCTTTATGTTTTCCCAGACAAAGGCCTCCGAGAGAAGGAGTCATGTAAAAAGACATCTGATACAGTCTGTGAATGCCGCCCCGGCTATTCTCCAGGCAGGGGAGAGTTCAGTGAAAAGAGTGAGTACTGATTTTTCTGAAAGCTGGAGGGGGGGTGGCCTGTCAAGTACATTGCTAGTGGAAAACACTTGGGGGGGAGGAGGGAAAATCCTTCCTTTGTCAAGAACCACAAGGGGGTGGCAATAGAAGAGCACCCCCAGATTTGCATCATTTAAGCACGTGTTTGCTGACTGGTTACCTGGTTTGAATGTGGACTGTACTGAAATCAGCAAGGGCAGCTAGCCAATCAGCAACCACGTGCTTTTTTAGTGCTAACTGTGGATGGGCGGCCCCTTATGGTTTCTCTGCAATCTTAAGTTCAGTTTTCTGCATTTCCACATTGGTTTTTTTTTTAAGTCCTTATGAAAATCCATCAGCAAATTTATCCTAAGGTACACACATCTGTATGCAATTTTTAACCTAATGTACTCACTTATTGCAAAGCAATTTTCCCTAACGTAATGAATGTTTGTATGTTATTTTCCCTAATATATGCACTTCTGTGTATGCTTTATCGTAGGCTATGCCTTTTTTTTTTTTACACCTTTCATGGCTAGAGAACTTGGAGAAGTGCAAATCTTGAAAGACGGCTGGGTTTCGATTTGCATATTGTTTTGGAAAGTGCAGATTTCATCGGCTCGCCTTTAAATGCGAACTGAATCTAATTTCTCCACCGTTCCTAGCATTGACTAGGAATGGGCAAGAATATCGATTCAGTTCGCATTTCAAGCTGACTCTTACCAAATCCATGCTCTCTGAAACAACTTGAGAACCGAAACACAGCCATCCTTTGAAATCCACACGTCCTTGAATTTTGCAATGCAGTTCGCAGCCAAAAATGTTTACAAAGATGCCTGTGTTTGGGGAAAGTGCGCATAAAAATGAACACAGGAGTGAAAACGGCACACAAAAATGCATTAGAGGATGAGAAACGGCTTGCAAAAAATGTGTACACAACTCAAAACGGCTGACAAAAAAAATGTGTTTGTTAGGAGAAATTCACACTAAAATGCTGGGGGATTTTTTTTTTAAAAAAATTAATTGCTGCAGAAATGTGGAGAACTTACTTTAAGATCAGAAAGAATGAGGAATGAAGAGAACCGAAACTGACAGCTCTTTCCATCTCTAGCGCTGACCAAGGTGCTCTAACCTTCGCCACGTTCTTCCAATTGTAAACAGCAAGGGCCTTCACATTTATAGCAGTGGGGTCAGCAGGTCTCACCAGTGGATCGCGTCAACGGCCAGCAATGATCGCTGCTGTTCCAGTATTGTCTCATCAGTTTGCTTTTAAAAGAGAAAGAGAAAAAGAACATTGTTTCTTATCATTTCAGTATGTAAACCCTGTCCCAGTGGGCATTTTTCCAAAGGGGGAGATGAAGAGTGTCAGCCTTGGAGAAAGTAAGTATGGCCCAGCGAATCATTGTTGTCATCGTCAATTGATTTATATACCGTATGTCTTCCAAGCGGTTCACATAAAATCAGTTACACAATACGTAATTATAAAACCCAGACACAATGTATACGGGCAGGTGATGACTGGCGCATTGCGAGAAATGGATATGCACATGTGGAACGGTGTTGCTTTGTAGCTTGTATGACTCAAAAGGAACCTATGACTGGAGTTCACCACTGACTCATGCCTCGTTATGCAAGGATGCTTTGGGTTAAGTTTTTAATATCTTTACAGTATCACAGATTTCTAGATGACCTGTGGTTGGGATTTAATGCTAATCCGATTCTTGAGTAGACTCCTTTAAGTTAAGGGACATGACTAAGGCCCATCTGCACTATACATTTAAGGCAGTCTCATACCACTTTAAACAGTCATGGCTCCCCCCCCAGTGCATTCTGGGAACTGTCATTTGTTAAGGCTGCTGAGAGTTATTAGAAGAATCATAGAATAGTAGAGTTGGAAGGGGCCTATAAGGCCATCAAGTCCGTCCCCCTGCTCAATGCAGGAATCCAAGACACCCTGTTAGAGCTACAATCTCCAGAGTTCCCTGGGAAGAGGGATGGATTATTAAACCACCCTGGGAATTGTGGCTCTGGGAGGGGAATGGGAGGTCTCTTAACAACAGAACAACAGCTGAACAACAGCTCCTAACAACTGAACAATAGCAAGTGGGGCCAATGGCCAGGAATGCTGGGAACTGTTGTTCAATAACATCCAGAGGGGCAAAGGCTCCCCACCCCTGCATTTTAAAACATGAAAATGTCAACATCTCTAATGAAACTATGAAAAAAATGAAATGGACTGCCTTCACGTCGATTGTGACTTATGGCAACCCTACGAATAGGGTTTTCATGGTAAGTGGTATTCAGAGGGGATTTACCATTGCCTCCCTGAGGCTGAGAGGCAGTGACTGGCCCAAGGCCACCCAGTGAGCTTCATGGGTGTGTGGGGATTCAAACCCTGGTCTCTCGGGTCATAGTCCAGCACCTTAACCACTACACCACACTGCAACCCAACAATCCCATGAAAACACCACAGCAGTTGAAACAGGAGACTTGGGTCCAGGGATCAAAGGAATGCCTGTGTCAACAGATGCATCTCCCAAAGCTGGTGGAATGCCAATATAGATGAGGCCTAAAATATCCTAATTTTTTTTTTAAAAAAAATAAAAGTTGTTCTCTTTGTTTGCTTATCAACATAGCTGCACTGCAGAAGGCAAAACGTTTCAACTTCCTGGAAGCAAAGAACAGGACGTGATCTGCTTCGTCATGTTTTCCTCCAGCCCAGAACGGGGGCGTGGCGTATCACCTACGACACCCACTCCTGCACACGCTGATTTGGCCACTCACCCAAAGGGGATGGGGACAGGTGTAACCAGAGTGCCAGGTGTAACCAGAGTGCCAGGTGTAACCAGAGTGCCAGGTGTAACCAGAGTGCCAGGTGTAACCAGAGCCCCAGGAACCGAGAACCAGAGTAAGGAAATGTGTAAACCCAGAGGGGGGGCTCACAATTTGGCTGAACCAGACCTCTAAACCACTATCATACCACTTTCAACAGCCATGTCTTCCCCCAAAGAATCCTGGGAACGGTAGGTTAAGGGTGCTAAGATTTCTTAGAAGTCCCCAATTCTCCCACAATTCCCAGTTTTGTTTAACAATCCATTCCTATTCCCAAGGAATTTCCTGGAGGATCGCAGCTCTGTGAGGGGCATTGGGGGTTCCTCACAACTCTCAGTGCTCTTCACAAACAACCGTTCTCAGGATTCCTTGGGGAAAGCCATGACCGCTTAGAGTGGTATCATAGTGCTCTAAATGTCTAGTGTGGATGTGGCCTTTGCCATACGGATCAACCAATTTCTCTTCTTCCACTCCTTCCAGGGTGGCACCCGTGAGCACAATGGTGCCCTTGGGGGTCTTTACCTGATGCTCACAAAGCCTCGGGGCCACCCCCACACCTCTGTTGGTCATCGGTTGGTGAGAGTAGTTGCCCTTTTCTCCCTTGAAAATGACACAGAGCTGAAGGAGGAAGTTGGAAAAGTGGCACTCTTTCCCACTTCCTTGTTCAGCTCTATGTACTTTTCAAGGCTCAGGTTAATTCTGTTGGGCCCAACTTTTACCCAACTCCTTTGGAAAAGTGTGTGTGTGCGCGCGCGCATGCACTTTCTGTCTTTCTCTTGGGGGCTGGGGGAACTCATCTGGGGAAGTGAAAGAGAAGCGACCAGCAGGGGTGAAGTCCACAGCAGTCATTCAACAATCCAAATGTGCCTGCAGGCCTAAAAAGCTTGGTACCTCCTGCTTTTATTGATCTGTGGGCTCAATTTTGGCTTAACATGAATATATAAATTGCTTGGTGGATGCATCAAACCCCAAACACACAGTGGTTGTGTCCAACTACGTCCTATTCAGAGTCGATCCACCGCAGTTGATGAGAGGAGGTGAGTCATGGCCAGTAATTTCAGTGAGTCTACTCTGAGTAGGACTAGCACTGGAGATGACCCCGAAGCTGCAATCTGATCCCTGCTTACCAGAGAGCAATTCTCAATGGGACTTACTTCTGAGTAGACACACCAAAGATGGGACTTTGAGACCAAAGTGCAGATCGAAATCAACGGGCTGTATTCGACTAAGCCCTACTCAGAACAGACCTATTGAAATTAATGAGTCTAAGTCAGCTGTGCCCATGCATGCTAATGGGTCTACTCTGAGTAGGACTATCATTGAATTCCCCCCCCCAAATGGGACTTAAGTCATGGTTATGCTGCTTTCCCCCCCATTTAAATCTTCCCTTCCTTTTTTCCCCCCTTGGGATGTTTGGAAAATCTCTGCACGGCTCAAAGGTATGTTTTGGAGAGCTGAGGCAACTCTAGCGAATGCTTAATGCAATGGATGCGGAAAATTCTCCCCACCCCCCAGGTAGAACCTGAGACTGTGTTCCTCTGCCTTTTAGTGCTTGCATTGGTTATCTCCGTCAGCGTCGTCCTGCTACTTATTTCGGGGAGCTTAATCCATTTCCTTTTTTGTTGGGAAGCCAAGAAGATGAAGGCAAGATCTGAAGTCCTATCAAGGATGCCCCTGGAAGGTATGATTTATTTATTTGTTTCTTAGTCACTTTTGTGCACACTTATGGCACTCAAAGTGACTTACAGTCAATAAAAAATTAAAAAAGCAAAGTAAAAAATTTTTTTTTAAAAAAATAAAAACTTAAAAACAACAACATCAGGCGGTGAAGCAGGAAGGCTACACAGCAGACACCTTCCAAAAGACTTCCAAAATTAAGAACCCAATGCCTGGGAGAAATGTTTTTTGTCTGACACCTAAAGACGAATAAGGATGGCGCCAGGCATACCTCCCTGGAGAGAGTGCTCCACAAGCGTGGGGGCCACCACCGAGAAGGCCCATTCTCGTATTTCCATTCTCTGCACCTCCTTCAAAGGGGGCACATGAAGAAAGGCCTCCGATGCCAAGCGCAGCATCCAGGTTGGTACATATAGGGAGAGGCAGTATGTCCATAACAAGGATAAAGGATGATGGATATGAACCCTGGATCTAGCAGCCATGGTGATGTGGTGGGAGGTGGCAGGTGCACCAGATGGGGAGGTGGGCTGGGTTCCTTGGATGTTTTCGCCTGGCTAGAAAGTGCTCTTGAACTCTGTTCATGCCTGGAGGACAGAGGGGTGTGTGTGTTTGTGTGTGTGTGTAGAAACTACCCTGCTGTACAAAGGTAATCTTTATATTAATTGCCCTTCCCCCTTTTGACTATCATGTAGCTCAGAAGGGAATTTTTAACTCTTGGGCACAAAATGGTCCCCCACCCTACTTGTTTCTGAATGCTTTAATTAAAGTTTTGGGGCCTCGTTTTCTTTGGCAGTGCCAGTGATCTCTAAACTTTTATCTGTGGACGCTCATTGCAAGCTTTCTAGACCACTCTCCTTCAACCTTGGGTCCCCCAGATGTTGTCGGACTGCAGCTCCCATCAGCCCCAGCCAGCTTAGCCAACGGCCAAGGAGGAGGGGAGTTGTAGGCCAGCAACGTCTGGGGGACCCAAGGGTTGACGGACAGTGGTGTAGACCCTGCTTGCCAAACCTGGCGTCCTCCAGATGTCCCTGGGCCGTGCCTCCTGCCATCTTTGACCGTTGGGCCTCCTGCCTGGGATTGATGTGACCCGGAATCCAATGGCACCTGAAGGGCCAAATGTTCCCCAACCCTGATCTAGATCAGATGGCCCGAATTCCATGATGACCGCCTCCAGTTTTAGAAACAGGACGCTCTCTGCCAGCAGGCACATATATTACCTGTCCTCTCCTCCTCCATCTTTGCGATTCTCTCTCTTCCCCCCTCCCCCTTTCAGACGGAAGAAGCAGTTACCGAATTCCTATCCAGGAGGAGCAAGCTGACTGCAAATCCAGCCTTGTGCAAAACTGATGTTCGTGGAGAAAAAAAACAGAATTTTGACTTCTGAGCCAAACATTTATACTTTATGGGCTTCGAGATTGCCTTCGAGATGGTTTTCTTTCTCCTGATTTGACCCTGCTCCTCTTCCCTTTCCTCTCTTGTCCTCCCTAACGGCTCTTGTTCCTTTTATTCATACCCAAAAGCAATGCCAGGAATCTGTGGCCCTCCAAATATTGTTGGTTCAGTTGGCGGCTGGTGGTTCCATGTCGGTGGAATCCACTCCAGGTTTTAGTCTGCGCTTTCATGGAACTGTCCAAAGTGCTGAAACAGGTTTGGCTTGATCCAGCAAGGGCTCTTCTCATGTTTTTTAGCCATGTCTAGCATTCACTGGGTCTACTCTGAGTAAGAGTAGCTTTGGCTAGAACTCATAGGCAGTATGGTCTGTACTCAACTAAGTCCTACTCAAGAGCAGACCCATTGAAATGAGTGAGCCTAAGTTAGTCATATCCAACAACTTCAGTGGATCTAGTCTGAGCAGGATTAGCACTGAGTACCCCTCCCCATAGTGTGCAAACACATTGATTAATGTTAACCTGTTTCCTTCCAACATTTTTAGGGGGCCATATCTTACTTTTGAGTTGCTTGCTGTATTTTCAGTCAGTATTGTACAGAACCACAACATTACAGGTTTATTACTATTATTTATTAGATTTATATCCCGGCCTTCCTCCCAGCAGGAGCCCAGGGCAGCAAACAAAAGCACTGAAAACACTTTAAAGCATCATAACATTTTTTCAAAAAAAGCTTTTAAAACATCTTTAAAAAAAAGGTTTAAAAACATATTAAAAAGCAATTCCAACACAGACGCAGACTGTTCTCAATCTTGGATCTGTTTCTCTGTTTTTTATTTTTCTTTTGTACAGCACCTTGTTATTTTAGGTGTTTTATATATGCAGCCAGGAAGCAGCGGTTACTCCACCTGCACGTGTGACGTGCAAGAGGATACTCTGTGCATTCTCTTGGGAAAGGGCCGTAGCTCAGTGGTAGGACAACTGCTTTGCATGCAGAAGGTCCCAGGTTCAATCCGCGGCATCTCCAGTCAGTACTGGGCAAGATGGACCAGTGCTCTGATTCAGTACAAAGTTTCCTATATGTATTTGAGGAGAAGCGTTCAACCTCTTTTAACTATTTTTTTTTGGGGGGGGGGAGATAAAACATGTGAAAGCCAAACAAATTGCATGTGGTTTTTTGCACCTCTCGCTCTGTGTATTCCGAAATGTTCTGGGTTGTACCCAGTACTCATCTTACCCAGCGCAGACCCATTGACATCCATGGGCATGGCTAACGTAGGGCCGTTAATTCCGAAGGGTCTGCTCTGAGATGGACTTAGTTGGAGACAACCCAAGTTATGCATTATGAAGTGATGCATTTTTAAGCGGAGTGAATCCCAGCAATTTTGAGAGTGTTTCTTTTTGGAAACGTTCGCTTCGGTCTCAAATAGGGAATTTTAAAAGCACGAATATAAGTAAGAGGTGCTTATTTCTGTTTGTTTGTTTTGGCATTCTGAAACCAGCCTTGTAATAACCCTACAAAAGTTACTACCCTGCAGAAATTTTACTAGCGCCGAAAAGAAGGCTGGAGAGTTTCATCCCAGAGCATGGGCAGAGTGCTCTATCTCCCTGCCCACCAGCCCACTGAGGTCACATCCACACCATACATTTAAAGCACTCTTATGCAACTTTAACTGTCATGGCTTCCTCCCCCCCAAAGAATTCTGGGAACTGTAGTTTGTTGTAGAGCTACAGTTCCCCAAGCCCTTAACAAGCCACACTTCCCAGGATTCTTTGGCAGAAACCATAACTGTTACAGTGGCATGAGTGATGTAAACGTATGGTGTGGATCGGAGCCAACTCATGAGTTGTACAGGGGCAACCCTGAGACTGAGGAGGAGGAAAGTGACGACCAGGGCCATGCCCCCTGCCCTCCTCTGGATTGGTTGTAAGTAAGAAGACAGGCAGGTGTGGGCTGACAGAGTGCAGAATGCAGTTGGTAGGGCGGTGTCCCTTTCGCCCTAATGGAATCGACTCCCTGGCAGAGTCTTATGGATGTAAGTGGTTCATTGAGTAATGAACTACTTGCATCCATATGACCCTGCCAGAAATTTGAGATTAGTTATAGGGGGCCTGTTCATACGCCCGCCAGGAAGGGGGATCAAGCTGGTGGTTAGAAGGGACAGTAGCTTTTCTGTGGTGGCCCCACGATTATGCAACTCTCTCCCCTGAGATATACAATCAGGCCTCTCTCCCTGGGAAAAAAAGTTTTCATTCAGGATATTTTTAATTTGAGGCTCTGGTAGGCCACTGCCTCTTTAAAAAAAAATGGCCAGCTGTGATATATTTTGAATGCTGTTTATTGCTTGATTATGATTGTAATTATGTTGTTCATATCTTGTAAGGGTCAATAGTTTTTTAAAGTGTTGTAAACTGCAATGGAGAGCCAGTGTGGTGTAGTGGTTAAAGTGTTGGACTACGACCTGGGAGACCAGGGTTCGGATCCCCACACAGCCATGAAGCTCACTGGGTGACCTTGGGCCAGTCACTGCCTCTCAGCCTCAGAGGAAGGCAATGGTAAACCCCCTCTGAATACCACTTACAGTGAAAACCCTATTCATAGGGTTGCCGTAAGTCAGGATTGACTTGAAGGCAGTCAATTATATTATATATAAACTGCAATGGTAAAATGCATCATTTGGAACAGCAGCGAATAAATGTATTAAATAAAATAATAAAAATGAAGTTGACAAAAAAAACCTGCATGTGGGCAGTCCTCATGCCAAATTCAGCATGTTGAATTTTGAAAATTCATTGTAATTGTTTTTCCAATTTATGCACATTATGTAGATATAGTTCTGGATTGCTTTTCATCAGATATGCCACCTATCGCACTTCAGTAGCAATGGACACTTAGATGTTAGGCTGTTAGATTGCAACGAATAAAAATATTATGCATTCGGTGATGTCTGTTTCCCTGTGTGATGATGACGTAACGCTACCCCGCTTTGGTTTTTAATCCAGATTAATTAATCCAGGATATAAATCTAGCCTTGTTTGGGTCAGACCTTCCCCAAGTTAGCTCAGTGACATCCAGTGGACGTGAACACTGGAAGATTCAGCACACAGAGCATAGTTAAGCCATGGAATTCCCTCCCTTTGAGATGTTATGATGGCCACCAAGTTGTATGACTTTAAAGAGGATTAGATAAATTAATGGAGGAGAAGGCTACCCATGGCTACTAGCCACGATGGCTATGTTTTACTCCGCTGTCAGACGCAGTATGTCTCTGAATGCCAGTTGCTAGGAATCACAAATGTGGCGAGTGCTCTTGCGTATAAGTCCTCGCGGGCTTCCTATTTGGAGCACCTGGTTGGCCACTGTGAGAATAGAATGCTGGCCTGGATGGGCCACTGGACTGATCCAGCAGCCAGGTTCTTCTGATGTTCTCAGCTGAGCACCCTGTTTCCAAGAGGAAGCCTTTGCCTTCCTCTTGTTCTGCCACCATCGCGGCATCTTGTGGTAGGAATTTCCAAATATGGGCCATGTGAAGAAGGCCTTCCTTTTGGCAGACGGAGAGCAGCCGCCAGCCAGCTTCATGAGGTGAGAGACTTCCTTTGCCACTTTGTCTCCCTCCCCCTTGCGGAAAGAAAAGCTCAGCAGGCATGCCTGCCTACGCAAGAGACCTGCCAGCTTCCAGGCTCTTAAAATAGCTACCAAGCCGCCTTTTTCAGCCTGCTGTGGTCAATCGTATCCGCCTGTGTGAGGACGAGGGACTTCACCGCCATAGGGGTGCTTACATTGGCATAATTTCTCTTCCTGTTCTTTTACTTTTTTCTTCTTCTCACAATGCCAGGAAGTGTTGCTCTTTGCAGAACAGTGTTCCAAAACAGGTAATGTGTTCAGTTTGATTAAGAACATCCTAAGAGGCCTACTGTATATTGCTGGATCAAGCTATCTTGGCTGCTCTCATCCATGCATTGGTGACCTCCAGGCTGGATTACCACAATGTGCTGTATGTGGGGCTGCAAAATCTGTAGAGTTAAAATCTACCTTAACGCAAACACAGTGCTCCAAAAAAAGTTAAGGTATAGACATAAAATACATAATTATAAAATAATATCAAAAATTTAATATGTATGTAAACAATCAATATAAAATCCCTATAAGTATTTTCATGTAATAATAAAAAAATGCCCAACAAAGAAAAGTCAGTGCCCATACACAATGAAATACAAAATGTATGATATAATCAAGACAAAAAATATATAACATAAGCATCGAGAACTGGGAAGCCTTGGCCCATGAGGTTCCCAATTGGAGGTCGGCCATTATCAAAGGTGCTATGGACTTTGAAGAAGCACGAGTACAGGGCAAAAGGGACAAACGAGCTAAGTGGACGTCACGTCCAGCAAATCCTCATCGTGACCATCTTCCATCTGGAAACCTATGTCCAGAGCTTGGAAGATTACTTTTAAAAAGTAATAAATTACAGTTACAATTACTTGGCCCAAAAAAGTAGTAATTACCGTTACGATTACAATTGCTCTGAAAGTAACTGATTACTTTACTTTTTCTCAAAAGTAATCACTACAATTACATTTCAGTTTCTTTTTTAAAAAACCTCCTACAAGGTGCTGGCCTTGGCTGCTGCACATCTAAGAAGCCTAAAACAATATTAAAAATAAACACACACACACGGGGTAGTAGAATAAAAAAAATTATCCATAAGATTAACATAATGGCATAACAGAATCTCACATCCCCCCAAGCAATGAAGATACCCCAACTCTTGAAATCAAATTTTACACTTGAAATGCTTTTATAATATGTTTCTGTTATGTCTCAAAAGAACAAGATGCTCAAAGAGCATGTCAGACAAGGAATGTCTTTTTACAGTCATTACGTTGCCACCAGTACTGAACAGGCGGTCTACTGCGGCGCTTGAAGGCATGCCTGTGTTGTGCTGCAAAAAACACCGCAGCACACGTGGAAAGCCATGGAGTGATGACACTTCCCTGCTGGGAGACCTCAGGTACCTCACCAGTTCCTCCTCAGCAGTGTCCACTGCTGACTTCTTGCCCTGGGGCAGAAAGTTAAAGAAGTCATCTTCTAAGTCATCTCCTTCCTGGTCTTTATCTGAAGACTGATCACTGTCCTCATTAAGTACACCCATCTTTATTTCAGCTTTCAGCAAGGCTTCCATTGTGTATCTAAGAAAGAGAGAGGATATGTTAACACATATATGTTAGGAAACCATCATCTGCTCTTCATTTCCTGATGCTTGTCATGTCCCCTGGTTCAGGGTCCAGCCTGAGCCTGTGGATGATGACATGGAAGGTAGGAAGGTGACCAAGTCACCACACTCATGGGGTAGCACAGCAGACCCTTAAGGATTACCTGCAGCAACCCAAGGTTGTGATGAGGAGCCCCAGGAAGAAAAGGCCCAGCCCCTGCCTACCACCTTAAGCCCTCTGATGCCTCCCTTGAGACAACATTTCCCTTGGAGTAATCCACCCAAAGGGCTTCCCTAATGTTCTTACTTGTTGGTATGGGTGGTGGCCTGACACGATTCCAACCAATCTAGTTTGAAGCGAGGGTGTAGGCAGGCTGCCAGAAGAAGCCTCTTGTCCTCCCAGATAACTGCAAACCGCTTTCTTAGGGCTTCACGCACACCTCTCAGCAGCTGAAAACAGTATGTGTACCTCTCAGGTTTGTTTTCCAGTCCTTCTAACTTGCGGTCCAGATTGCAGAGCATTGGTAGCAAATACCCCATGAACATGCCGTTCTGCCGTTGCAGGATATCTAGGGACTGGGCTAGTGGCTCCATAATCTCTGTGTATTCCTGTACCACTTCAATCTCAGCAGCTGTGATCCTGGACAAGGAGCAGCAGTCCATTATGGCATGCATTTTTAGTGGCACAGTTGACAGGAGCTCATGTAGTTGCTTCAACGCATCAAAGGTGGAATTCCACCTGGTCTTATTCGGTACCTTCAGATACACACCACATTGCGCATGGATATACTCAGCAATCTGTGCTGACTGGTTCTGCTTGGACCACAACTTGCTGCACTTTCCCATCAAGGAACGAAACTGTTCCTTGAAAGGACCAAGAAGACTACTTTTGGAGGAGTCAGAAAGCATGGCCTCTATGTCTTGTGTTGCCACAAGGTTGAGGGTGTGGCTAGCACATCTCTGGTGTGGTGGTAAAACAAAATCCTCTCCTGAGTCTGCAGCTTCTTCCTCTGCCTCAGGTCCTGTGTCCAGGATCTCACAGATAGGCACAAACTCCACCTCAGCCTCCTCCTCCTCCTGGTTATCACCATCATCGTCACTGGTGCCTGCAGCTTCCACTGGTTCTTTGGCCATGAAAACTCTGAACGCTTTCACAAAGTTGGAGCCATTGTCTGTAGTAGTGCACATAACTTTGTTGTGGATCCTGTACTGCACATGTACATCATGCAGTGCTTTTGAAAGGACATCGTATGTATGGCGCCCCTTCAGACGCTTACAAGCCAAGGGCCCGACCTCACATTTCAGGGTAGTTGGGTTGATCCAGTGGGCTGTTACCCCAAAGTAACTCTTCTTGCCATTGGTCCAACAATCTGCAGTGGTTGCTATATATGCCACAGCACCCATTCGGTTTGCAAGAGTTTCTCTCATGTGGCATGCTCTCTTCTCAATTCTGTCTCTCAGAGTCTTGGCACATATGATGGTGAGATCTTTGGGGAGTCCAATGCGAACCAGATTAATGAATGATGGTTTGTCCACAGTCTGAAGTGGTAATGTCTCCTCTACAATGAAATCAATGATTCTCCTGTCGAGATTGCTCTGGGTGACAGGCTCCCTGCCAGATCCCCACCTCTCAAGGGTTGTCTGCTGCTGCTTCAGCATTTTGGGAGGAGGGGTGTCATGCATTGGTTCAGGAAGGCCACATCTCCTTGCCTTTATTGCTTCTTCAATTGCTCTCAGCTTCTCAGGGTGTGCCCTCTGAGAAAGAAGAACAAAGCATGAATCCAAGAAAAAATGGAAGAGGAACTTCACAATTTAAACATAAATAGACAATGGACACTCTTTGAGGACCAGCATGACAAAGGCTTACCTCAAAATGTTTCTTCACTTTGGATGAGGAGGAAACAGCTGATCTCAGATTTTTGATCCTTGGAAGGCAGTAATTGCATCGTACAACAACATTTTTCCCACTCTGGCTCACAAGTGTACAAGCTTTCTCAAAGCCAAACCATGGTACTTGCTGTTCTGCAGATGTGGCTGTGGGCAACTGGCACTGCTTCATGCCCTCCTCCTCCTCGTGCACAGGGCCTCCTTTCTGAACCTCACTTTCTAGTTTTGCCTCCTCAGGATCAACAAGCTGTGACTCAAGTGGCCGCACTAACTGACTGCTGCTCTCAGCAGCAAAACCTGCAACAGGCGTCTCTGTAATAAACAAGAGATAATGCTCCTATATGGGTGAACTTCAGCTGTGATGTGCCCCCATCTCTTTCCCATGCTTCAAGATCCCCCAGTCAGAGTGGAAGTAAGCAGGTCGATAGCACAATTAAAAGAGATTCTATTTGCATCATTTTTGCTCACTGAATAACCCTGCCTGGGCCAGTCTAACCTACTATCTGACAGGGTTGTTGTGAGAACAAAATGAGACTAGGGTTCAAATCCCCACATAGCCATGAAGCTCACTGGGTGACCTTGGGCCAGTCACTGCCTCTCAGCCTCATGAAAACCCTATTCACAGGGTCACCATAAGTTGGAATCAACTTGAAGGCGGTACACATATTTTTTATTTTGAATATGATGATTATGATAATAAATATGCAGCATTTCAAATTAATTCTGTATGAGAAGCATTCCATGCCAAGCTTGGAAAACCAAGGATGAGGTATAAAATGTAGACAAAAATACTTTTGACAAAATGCCGTTTATCTTTTATATCTATATCTATAATTAGCAATACAGCTGAATGATGTATGTAAAGTATTTTTTCTTTCCCTTTTCTTTTTTATTAATATTTTAGTACTACTGCTAAAGTTCTGATGAAAGAATAAAGCATTCATTAGCCAAATTCAAATGATTAGAACACATCACATAAATTCCACTGAAGCTGGAGTTTTTGCCAAAGAAAATGAAAAAAACATATAACCTATGATAGCCCAATAAACAATCAGAACTAATATAAAACCCTATTGCTTCTCATTTGCAAATCTTGCAAGATCTAAGGTAACTCTAGATCATGTGAGTTCAGGTGATGCATGTTATGTACATTTGTATAGATATTAGCAGAGATTGTCAACAGTCTATGATGCTTGTGTGTGCCAATGTGTGTGTTTGTGGCAGGCTTTTACCCTGCACTGAGATCACTGAGACGTAAGACTTAGTAAAATAAGAAAAGCTATTTCATTTATAAAAATACATCGTAGATAGGAAAGGCATACCTAGTTCTAAGTAACTAATTTGGAGGCGCAACACCCAGGTTTGGGAGTTGCCCTCACTGCCCCTTCTTCATGTGTACTGGAGAGTGACAGAATAGGGCTAGAAGCAAATAGAAAGCAAAAATGGAAAGTAGGGTAACATCTAAAGAAATACTCCCCTTTACATCTGTCCTTTCTTTCTTTCTGTATATATATATATTTATATATATTTATATTTATATAAAGTATCTTTTAAAATTGTTCTTTTCAATTCACTCTTGAATGAACATCATACCTAGGGCAGATCCACACCATTCCTTTAAAGCACATTCAACACCCATTTGAAGCACATGAATCCCACCACAGAATCATGGGAACTGCAGTTTGTTAAGAGTGGTGAGAACTATAACTGTGAGGGGGAAATGACACTTCCCAGAATTCTTTAGGGGAAGTCATGCGCTTTAAATGTGAGTTGGATGTGCTTTACACATATTGTGTGAATCCGCTTAATAAATTTTGCCTGCATGTAAATTGTTTTAATCAATTTTCCAAAATGGAAATAAGCCATAAAGTGTAGTGGGTGACCATGGGCTACTCACCATTTCTCAGCCTATCTGCCCCTCAGGATGAAAACAATGGAGAACCATGACCAAGGCATACTTAAAATGTAAAGGAAGTATTGTACAACCATAGTATGCAATTGGATACTTATAGGGACACAGCATGACAAAACTGGGTGGAAGTAATGAGTGGGGTACCACAGGGCTCGGTCCTGGGCCCAGTGCTCTTCAACATTTTTATTAACTACTTGGATGAGGAGGTACAGAGCATGCTTATCAAATTTGCAGATGATACAAAATTGGGGGGCATAGCTAATACCGTGGAAGACAGAAAGAAAATTCAAAGGGACCTTGATAGGCTGGAGCATTGGGCTGAAAACAACAGAATGAAATTCAACAGGGATAAATGCAAAGTTCTACACTTAGGAAAAAGAAACCAAATGCACAGTTATAAGATGGGGGATACTTGGCTCAGCAGTACAACATGCAAGAAGGATCTTGGAATTGTTGTTGATCACAAGCTGAATATGAGCCAACAGTGTGATGTGGCTGCAAAAAAGGCAAATGCTATATCAGGCTGCATTAACAGAAGTATAGTTTCCAAATCATGTGAAGTATTAGTTCCCCTCTATTCAGCACTGGTTAGGCCTCATCTTGAGTGCTGTGTCCAGTTCTGGTCTCTGCACTTCAAGAAGGATGCAGACAAACTGGAACAGGTTCAAAAGAGGGCAACAAGGATGATCAGGGGACTGGAAACAACGCCCTATGAGGAGAGACTGAAGGAACTGGGCATATTTAACCTGGAGAAGAGAAGACTGAGGGGAGATATGATAGCACTCTTCAAGTACTTGAAAGGTTGCCACACAGAGGAGGGCCGGGATCTCTTCTCGATGATCCCAGAGTGCAGGACACAGAATAATGGGCTCAAGTTGCAAGAAGCCAGATTTTGACTGGACATCAGGAAAAGCTTCCTGTTAGAGCCATACAACAATGGAACTAATTACTAGAGAGGTAGTGGGATCTCCGACACTGGAGACATTCAAGAGGCAGCTGGACAGCCATCTGTCGGAAATGCTTTGATTTGGATTCCTGCATTGAGCAGGGGGTTGGACTTGATGGCCTTATAGGCCCCTTCCAACTCTACTATTCTATGATTCTATGAAAATATTTATATAAGCATGACTATAAAATATGTTTATTTATATAACCTGTAAAGATATTTATAGTGCAATCCTATGTTTGTTTACTCAGAAGCAAGTCCCAATGTATTCAATGGGGCTTACTCAACCAGGGAAAACTGCAGCCTCAAGTGATAAGGAACTTGTTCTTTTAACAAGTCCTTTAAGTTGAGACCTTATCCCAGTCTGCGTCTGTGTTGAAATTGCTTTTTAATATGTTTTTAAACTTTTTCTTAAAAAAAATGTTTTTAAAGCTTTTAAAAATGTTTTTAAAGATGTTTTGTTTTAATATATTTTAAAGTCTGTTTTTATTATTTTTAAAGTGTTTTTAGTGCTTTTGTTTGCCGCCCTGGACTCCTACTGGGAGGAAGGGCAGGATATAAATCAAATAATAAATAAATAAAAATAAATAAACTTCATTCATTTTTTTAAAAAAACACAAGTCTGAACTATGTTTACTCACAAGTCCCATTAATTTACAGCACAATCCTAACCATGTCTACTCAAAAGCAAGTCCTAATGGAGTTCAATGGGGTTTACTCCAGGTACATGCTTTACTCCCAGAAAAGCAGATATTGGATTAAATACTTTCATATTTCATAGCCCAGGGTCTGACTCTTGGACAGAAGAGGGGAAAAAAATTAAGCCATATTACTTACGCAAACTGCAAAAAACTCAAAGCCACCATATTCTGACGTTCAGCCTAGGCATGCCTGGATCAACAAGTCACAACTCTGGCGTCATTGGCTACAATCATGAAAGGGCGGGGTTACAGCCAGAGCTTTGAAAAGTTACTTTTTTAAACTACAACTCCCATCAGCCCCAGCCAGCACGGCCACTGGATTGGGCTGATGGGAGTTGTAGCTAGAGCATGGATCTGTTTAAAAAAAAGTTGTGCGGGGGGGCGGTTGACGTTTTGGTGTATATCTCGGGAATTAGACCACCTAGAAACTTACTTTTTTTTTTAATTGAAGCTGAGAGTCCGGAGAGTAAGGGGTGGTAGCCAGAAAGCCGGAGCCCCCCCCCCAAAACCAGAGACTCCAGCCAAAAACACACACAACGGGGCACACACACACACAAAAATCATCGTCACTCACCTCCACAGCTCTTCGCCATTCTGCTGCTGCCTTCTCCTCCTTGTCCTTGCCCTGGCTTTTTCCTCCGGCGTCCATTTTTTCCTCTCAGAGTCAGACGCTAGCAGGCCCCCCCTGCCTATTCACCTCTTCCCTCGTGCCTCCTAACACAGATCACGAGGGAAGAGAGAGTCTGCGCAGAGGTCCAATCAGTGTGAGGCACATGTCTTGTGCCGGCACTGGTGACACCTCTGCGAAAACATCTGCACTGGCTGCCCATATGCTACCGGGCCAGGTTCAAGGTTTTTGTGCTGCTATGCAAAGGCCCTGCCAACAATTTGGGCCCAGGATACCTTTAGGACCACCTGACGTATTTTTAGGAGCACCCTATTTTCTGTGATGTTGTTGAAGTTGTTTTTAGCTGGTCTTCATTACGTGTTTAGAATTGTTGTAACCTGCCTTGAGACCTTTGGGTGATGGGCAGGTGGTAGTAGTAGTAGTAGTGGAAATAAATAGCCCTTATATCCCAGACTGATGCTGAGACCATCTGGAGGAGTGCTGTTAGTTGTCCCCTGCGTTGCAGAGGCCTGACCAGCCTCAACCAGAAGTCATGCATTCAGTGTCGCTAGTTCCATAACCTAGCACAGATTCGACAGGAATCCACACAACTTCCAGGCATCTCTTGAAGATGTTTTTGTGCCGACAGGCAGCTATTTCAAATATCTCTTGAGGAGCCAATCATTATTAATGGATTGTTTTGTATTGCTTTTAAATGTGAAACGAAATGAGTCTTTATTGCTCAGAGCCATAGGCTACCACAATGAAACACATGTAAAAAGAAAGTACAAAATACATATTAAAATACAAGTCATATTTCAACAAAGCACAGTTCAACAACATACGGTAAAGGAACAATATATTTCAAATACAATTTGCTCTCCCGTGCGAAAGATACCCTGACCCACTCCATGTCTTAGTGTTTAAATACTACAGTCATAATAGCCCTGAGGCACATCCCACTCACCCCACAAGGCGTTTTTGGTATCTAGCTCTTACTTTTCCTGCAGCTAGAGCAACTTTTGCCACCTGAGTAGTTATAAATATATCACTGCCTGCTAGCAGAACACGTATCTGCTCCAGGGAAGGTCTATTTGACAAGGAGCGAAGGATGTAGGAAAGGAATTTTAACCTTGGGGACTTGTATAGGGGGCAGCTTAGTGAATAATGTATAATGTCCTCAACTTCACCAGATTGACAGACACAAACTCTTTGTTGGGTTGAAATGATAGGAAACCTCCCATCCAGAAAAGCAGAGGGCATCGTCTGCAGTCATAAAGCCGTGAATGATTTTCTCAGGGGGGCCACTGTTAGAAATATGAAATATTGCTCCATGCCAAATGTTGTTTTATATAGTGGGTACCAAATAGAATATGACATTTAAATGTTTTGATGTTGCTATACACCCCCCTTTGCGAGAGGTCAATATATAACTGCTTTTTAAAATAAATCAATAGATGTACATAAATAAAGGCCACAGTTCATTCATCCTCCCTGATAGTTTGTCCCCAGCGTCTTGTATTCAAAGGTACATTGCTTCTGAACAGGGAGGCTCCATTTAGACATAGTGGTGAGTAGCTCCAGACACCAGAGACAGGAACACTCAAAGGTATAATGTCACAGAGTTGTGATTAACTGGAAGAAGACAGTTTGTCCTGATAGATTATTGTCCCAGTCAAACAAAGTATGCCTTGAACAGCATTTGAGGATGCTGTCCAACGATTCCCGGCCACGTGTCCCAGGCGCCGCAGAATACATTGGTGATCCCCTCTATGTCTCTGCTGAAACTTCCATGGACCAAGCTCTACCAATGTCGGAGCCAGGGGATGTGGAGCCTGTCTTCAACATCCAGCGGCTCCCAATGTCAGAGCCAGGGGATGTGGAGCCTGTCTCCAATATCCCATGGCACCTGATATCAGAGCCAGGGGAAGACTGGGAAAGGGCTTGGATGTGAAGAATAAAACACCTTCCTGGTTCCATCACACACACTCACCCAAACCCAGGAGAAATCTTTCCCTCCCACTGTTCCTAATGGGAGCACTGGATAAGCCTTCAGATTTACCCCTCCATGCCATTAGGAGTGCAGCCTTAAGAACCTTGCTAGATCAGACCAAAACACTCCTCTACTCCAGCATCCTGTACTCACAGTGGCCAACCAGATGCCCCAACAGGAAGCCTGCAAGCGGGATCTCAAGGCTATAGCCCTCTCCTGCTCTTAATCTAGAGCAACTGGTATTCAGATGTATACAGCATCTGAATCTGGAGGTTCCATCCAACTAGCATGTCCAACAGCCATTGATTCGCCCCTCTTCCTCTATGGCCCTATGGAGGGCAAGGGAATTCTAAGAGTTGTAGCCAATGTTAGTCCTATTCAAAGTAGACTCATAGAAGTTAATGGAGATAAATAAATTAAGGTCCATTAATGTTAATGAGGGTCTACTGTGAGCAAAACCTAGTTGGATACAACCTTCTGTGACTTAATTCTGTAGCTGGTGAAGAACAACATCCTTTTGTGAGCCCTAAACTTACTTCTGATCCATTTTGTTGGGTGATCCTGAGTACTAGTTTTTTGGAGGGTGAATTCATGCAATTTTGTGGAAGATGGGTGGGTGGGGATCAATATGTTAATTTGGCTGCAGTGCCCACAGGTAACAGATGAGGGAGCTCTGTCCCACTTAAAGCTGTGTTTACAGCAAGGCTGGAAAAAGGTTCTCTCAGTACATGTCAAAACTACCGACCAACATTCACTCATTCATTCATTCATCATTTTATTTGTCTGCCACCTCTCCACAAAACATGTGCTGAAGTCAGCTTAAAACAAGATGAACAGAAATACATCACAAAAACAATTGCAAAAACAATTTCCTAATAACAAAAAAAACATAAAACAGTAACGTAACAAATATCACAGCAAATAAATATAAATATTCACTAATAGGCAATTCACTAATGCTGCCCTACAAGTTTGTAAAAAATGCAAACACAATTTGGGTTGGTCTTTCACAGTCCAATCCACTTCCTGTGTAGCTTGGAAGAATTGGCTAACATGTGCCTCTGAGCATATGGTGAGTGGTGGCAACTTCTGCCATCTCCAAAGATGGAGAAATACATTTTTCTATGTTTGTTGGTGTTCTTCTTACTTGGCTTCTTTCTTGTGTTACTACTGTTTCTACAGAGCATCTAACCTAGAAAATTATATTTCTCTCATTATTCACCCTAGAAATCTGTGTCAAATTTATTTTTATTAATTCCAAAACCTTGCATTGGTCAATGTCATATGATGGTGAAGGCAGCTTTTTGTGTTTCAAACTGGAGGTTATGTTCTATTTCTATTTTGGGTGTATTAACAGTTGAATCTGAAACTACAGTTTGATGTAAAATCAGACTGATTACAATATGTTGCTACTTAAGCAATGAATCTAGCTGTTGGAAAACACAAACTTGGCCCGCCCAAGATGCATGTTTTCAGTTAGCTATGCTTAAGCTACTCCACTTAAGGAACGGTGGGCATGGTCAATTAAAAACATAGAGCAACCCTTGAATTTTGCTAGAATATATTTCATCTCCCACTATTTTATCTTGTGCAAACTGAGACACTCCTCATGCTCATTGGAAACTATTTCTGCACAATAGTCAGTGCAATTATTCCACAATTGTTTTTGGACTTTTCTTAGTATTGCAAAGTGTTGCTATACTTCACATATTCACAGAAACAGAAGCAAAAGAAAATGTTTTACTATAGGAACTTCACTAAGATTGCAAAGTAAATCAAACATATTTAAAGTAATTCTCTGAACTATATCAACTGTCTTAATACTGTTGCTTCCTCCCTGCTAAAACAAGTCAGCACAGCACATGTCTTCTTTCTGTTATTTGGGCTGATTGCAGGTGTTGCCATCACTCACCATATACTCAGAGGCACATGTTACCCAACTCTTCCAAGCTACACAGGAAGTGGATTGGACTGTGAAAGACTAAGCCAAATTGTGTTTGCATTTTTACAAATGTGTAGGGCAGTACAATATCTCAGAGAGGAGGTCAGGTCTCATGTTCCCCTGGTGCATTCACTATAGCTGCCCAATTTCCCTGTTTTTTAAAGTTTGATAGAATTATCTGTTGGCTATAGGTGTGTTTTAAACCACAAGGTTTTTTTTGCTTATTAGTGAATACATTATATAAATTGTACAGCAGCATAAGGAATAATGGGGGAAATACCTATTTTTTCAGGGAAAAAATGGGGGGAAAGGGAGAACCAGGGATCACGATAACTACTGGAATACAATTCGTGGTGAATTGTAACTGGCAGCCCATTGGACAAATTGAAAAACAAAACATAATCAGATAGCGAACCTCATTCTTAATCCAGAGTAGACCCATTGAAAATGATGGACATGCCTAGCAAAGGTCTATTCATTTCAGTGGGTCAACTCTGAGTCAAAGTTAGTTGGTTGCAACTCAATGTCAGTATATCTTAAGACAGATGGTGGTGTTACCTTCAGTTGCTCTCATCAATTTTTTTCCCCTGAATGTGCTGACGGATCAGCCATCAATCACCGAGATGTCACATTGCGGACTGGATGTCATCTGTACTTGTGACGCCACTTTTCAAAGTAAGCGTCCTTGTCTGTGGTCTCTGTCTTGTGCAGAGTCATGACACTCGGTTTCCAGGTAGACCTAAAGATAGTCGAGAACTTTTCAGAAAAGGAGATGGTAGAACATGCAACCCTAGCAAATTTCTCAGCTCTGGTTATTCAGGGTAAGAAAATGCCTGTGAACTTTGGGCTTTCTGATTCAGCAAAAGGAAAATGGCACAGAGATTTGAATCCCCCTTTTCAAGGGGGCGGCAGTTGAGGGGCACGAATTTGGCATCAAGAATCGGGGAAGATACTGACAATGAGTTAAACATTAAAAATTTTAATGAAAAAAATTCGCAACAATGCAATGCTTTGGAATAATGAGGCATGATCTAAAGGCAGGAGATCAGAGAGGAGGAAGCTCAGGTCCAGACATTTCTCTACCTGGCCCTTGGGACTCTCTCCAGACCACACCCCCTTCCAAGCCACACCCCTCCCAAGCCCTGGCTCACACCTTCCTTGATGGTTGTCGCCTGCCTTGGATGTGTCCTTGAATTATTATCATGCCTTTTGCTTGCTTGGAGGAAGGATACAGAGAGGTGGATGAGTGTGTAGAAACTACCCTACTGTACAAAGATAAAATTCACATTCATTGCTCCTCCCATTTTTGCCTCTGGCCCTGCCCACCACTGTCATGTGGCCCCTGGAAGTTGCCCAGAGGGAACTCGGCTCTTAGACTGAAAAAGGTTCTCTACCTTTGCAGTAGAGGAACAGCTAGATGCCACCTTCCTCAGAGAAGTGGGGGTTAATGAGGGCAGCTGGCCAGGCAGGGTGGTGCTAGTAGCTTCTCTTTTGCTTGGCACTGGCAGCCTAACACAGTAAAGTGCACTCTGCCACTGCATGAATGTGCACTAAAAACAACAGCAACTCTGCTGTATGCTCCATCAGAGAACTGTAGATTTGGAGCTAAGAGAGACCTTGTGGGGGATCTAGTACAACCCCTTGCTCAAGGCAAAAAATCAGGACTGGGAGAATCCGCAATAGATGACTCCCCAGACCCTTCCCAAAGACCTCTAGTGACAAAGAGCATCTCTATCCCCAATGTAATTGGTTCTATTCTTAAACTGCTCTTCTCATCCTAATGTTCAACCAAAATCTACCCTCCTGTAGTTTGAACCCGGGACCTTCTGCACTCAAAGTAGGTACACCCCCACGAAGCGATGGCCCTTCCCCAGATGTATAGGAAGCTGCCTTATACCAAGTCTGACCAGTTAGCTCAGTATTGTCCACTCTGACTGGCAGCGTCTCTCCAGATTTTCAGGCAGGAGCTTTTCCCAGTCCTACCACCTCTGAATACCTCTTACCACGAAAACCCTATTGTTGTTGTTGTAGTGTGCCTTCAAGTCGATTACGACTTATGGTGACCCTATGAATCAGCAACCTCCAATAGCATCTGTCATGGACCAGGTCAACCCATCTCTTGTTTGGCCTTCCTCTTTTTATCCTCCCTTCTGTTTTTCCCAGCATTATTGTCTTTTCCAGTGAATCAGGTCTTCTCAGGATGTGTCCAAAGTATGATAACCTCAGTTTCATCATTTTAGCTTCTAGGGATAGTTCTGGTCTAATTTGTTCTTGTTGTTATGTGTTCCAGGGCCGGATCTCGGTCGGGAGGCTGTGCACTTCCCTATTTTGTGTGTGCATCTACTCTAAAAACAGTGGCTTCCAACCTGACTGTGGGGCACAAAGAGCTCTCTTGCAAGAAGGTTACAACATTTGGTGTGTGTTATGTGCCTGCAAGTTGATTGCGACTTATGGTGACCCTATGAATCAGCGACCTCCAAGAGCATCTGTCATGAACCACCCTGCTCAGATCTTGTAAGTTCAGGTCTGTGGCTTCCTTTATGGAATCAATGCATCTCTTGTTTGGCCTTCCTCTTTTTCTACTCCCTTCTGTTTTTCCCAGCATTATTGTCTTTTCCAGTGAATCATGTCTTTTCATTATGTGTCCAAAGTATGATAACCTCAGTTTCATCATTTTAGCTTCTAGGGATAGTTCTGGTCTAATTTGTTCTTGTTGTTATGTGCCTCCAAGTCAATTACGACTTATGGTGACCCTATGAATCAGCGACCTCCAAGAGCATCTGTCGCAAACCACCCTGTTCAGATCTTGCAAATTCAGGTCTGTGGCTTCCTTTGTGGAATCAATCTATCTCTTGTTTGGCCTTCCTCTTTTTATCCTGTTTCCCCCAGCTTTATTGTCTTTTCCAGTGAATCATGTCTTCTCATGATGTGTCCAAAGTATGATAACCTCAGTTTCATCCCTTTGAATACCCTATAAATATATCCAGAAAAGATCCATAGGGTTGCCATAAGTCGTAATCGACTTGAAGGCATAGAACAACAAAGCCTGGAGCCAACCGGGATCAAACCTGGGGCTTTCTGCATGCTGAGCACTTGTGCTACCCCTGGGCTATAGCCCTTCCCTGCTTTGTGCTGAGTCGGACCATTGGCCTATCTAGCTCAGTGTGGCCTACACTGATCGGCAGTGGCTCTCCAGGGTCCCAGGCCAAAGGTGTTTCCCAGCCGGGCCTGGAGATGGCAAGGGTTGAAACCTGGACCTTCTGCATGCAAAACAGATGCTCCACCCCTGAACTACAGATCTCCCCCTCCGTAAGTGAATGTTGTGAACTTTTTGTGTTATGATTCCCTGGGGGATCATAAAAGCGCAGGAGGGGAGAGTGCTCGTGTGCTTGATGGGGAATTCTGGGATCCATTGGCCCGGGGGTCCTAGATGAAATTGAAGACACAGGCTTGCAGCAAAGGTAGGCCTTTACTGGCAGAGCTTGGAAAAGTTACTTTTTTGAACTACTACTCCCATCAGCCCCAGCCAGCATGGCCACTGGATTGGGCTGATGGGAGTTGTAGTTTTAAAAAGTAAATTTTCCAAGCTCTGTTTTTTGGTTATGTGCGCACGGTCAGTCTCCCATGCTGCACCTGAGTCGGTGACCGCCTCGCAGGCTCAGAGAGGAGCGGCAGCAGCTGCTGCCTGTACTCGTTGCTGCTACTATGCCACTATGGCTGGGACTGATAGGCTCCACCCTCCTCTGGATACAGCTGGGTGCTGGTGATGCCTCGGTGTTGCTGAGCTCAGGCAGAGACACCTGCCACTTCTCTTGCTTTCTCCGTTATTGCTGCTTTGGGCAAGCACTGCCACTCACGGAGAGGAGCGACACGCCTACAAAGAGATCCAGCAAAGGCACAAAGGGCTGCTTCACACATACATGTACATATCTGGATGACTTGGAGCTGAACATACAAACTAACTCCATTAAGAAGCATTGCGCCTGAGACAAGATGACATTTGTTATTGTATTGTTATTGAAGGATGTTGCTGTTGCTTTTTTAACAATATTAATATTTTTATTTACATTTTTGTAAACTGTATTGTTCTTTTCTGATGTGTATTTTTTATTTGTGTTTATTTTTTGTTAGCTGCCTTGAGGGCCTTTTTGGCCAAAAGGCTGCATAGAAATAAACTGTAACATAACATAAGATAACATGACATGACATGACATGACATGATGTTGGTGGAGAGCTGCAAACATGGCACTGCTTGCCTGGGTTTTTATACATTCCAGGACAAAGACTTTAGCATTAACGAATCAGGAGGTTACACATCGGCATTGCATAGGCATTGCATGGGCATTGCATTCTGTTCTAGTCAACTTGGCAATGTTCAGCACTTCACATACCAGTACATTTTCGCTATAAGCTAAGCATTTCAGTTAATGCAATCCTTCCTATATCTTGGAGAGTACAGGAATGTTCAGTGTCTGTTCAGTGTTATCTTAGCTTATAGAGTTCAAGCTGTACCATACATCTCAGCACAGTCAGGGAAGACAACTCTGAAAAGATAACGGTTCTGGCTGGCTACTAAACTATTAAAATATTATAAACCTTTATAGCTTTATAAATGAATATATTTTGCTTATTGTTTGTATATATAAAAAATCCCCATCACGCTCAGGTCCCACCTGCAGGCTTCCCATTGGGGCATCTGGTTGGCCACTGTGAGAATAGGATGCTGGACTAGATGGGCCTTTGGCCTGATCCAACATGGATGGCTTTAAAGAGGTTTAAACAAATCCATGGAGGGTAAGTCTAGCAATGGCTACCAGCCATGATGGCTATGCTCATTCTACTTCCACTGTTGGAGTCAGCATTCCTCTGAATAATTCCAATTGCTGGGAATCACAAGTGGGGAGAGTGGCTGTTGCACCTCCAGTCCTGCTTATGGGCTTCCCAGAGGCATCCAGTGGGCCACTGTGAGAAGAGGATGCTGGGCTATCATGGGCCGGTGATCATGATCCAGCAGCCAGGCTCTCCTGAGGTTGGCATGTCAAATTAACTTGGTGGCAAGCACTCTGGCTCATGGATGCTACCTGAGCATTGTGAAGGCAAGCGGAGACAGCTTCAGTCTATCCCCAATGGACGAGGGACCTTGGGACCTTGGATGGGGACCTTGTAACCCTCTCGGTGTTGTTAGACAACAACTCCCACCATCCCTGACTAGGAACCGAGGAGATGTTTGATTGGTTCACGTTTTTAAGTGAACTTACCAAACACGCACTTCCCAAACAAATACGGAAGCCAGCTCTTCTCCACCTCTTGTGATGCAGTCCTCCAACCCAAGAATACACACAAAAACGTGAATAGGAGTGAAAATGATGTAGACAAAATGCTTCCTATTGGGGGGGGGGGAGATTGCTTGCAAAAAATGTTTGTGCATACTAGGAAAAAGTACGTCAAAATGGGTATTACGAGAAGCAGTGCATGAAAACGTGTACGGATTTTCATGCAGGCTTCTTTTTAAAAAAAATTAATTGGTTTTTAAAGATGTTTTGTTTGAATATGTTTTAAAGTCTTTTGTTTTCAGGTGTTTTTAGCGTTTTTGTTTGCCACCCTGGGCTCCTTCTAGGAGGAATGGCGGGATATAAATAAATAAATAAAATTGTGAACGTACACAGAAGTAGGGGGGAAATGGAACTTAAACCTGGAGAAACAGCCAGAAAGTGATACTGACAGATTTGTCAGTCCCGATCCTCGACCATGAGCCATGAGGGGTGGGATTATTATTGTTGTTGTTCTTGTTGTTGTTGTTATTTATACCCTGCCATTTTCCCAAAACTGGAACTCACGGCGGCTTCCAGATAAAAATACATATAATTAAAAGCATACAAAGTCTACATTAAAATAAGATTAAACTATTTCCAATATTAAAACCATATATACATATAGCTAAAAGAGTTCAAACTTGATGGGTGCTGGAGTCCAACAGCATCTTGGAAGGCCACAGGTACGTCTTCCTTGGGAACAACATCACTATCTAAACCTTGCTGTCTTTTGTTGAGAGAGTCAGAAAAAAGCTAGATTATGAGTGGACAGAGGTGGAGCACTGGAAGTTGCCTTAGAGTTACACCCTTGGTCTATCTAGCTGACTATTGTCCACACTGACTTGGCCATAGCTCTCCAGGATTTCAGACAGGGAGTCTTATCCTAGCGAGGGTTGGGGGAGAAATCTGTTCCAGTTTGCCTTTAAAGGGGAATCTATCAAATGCGCACTTTCCGAAACAGCACATGAACACCCATCCTTCAAAATTCTTGCTTATCTGAATTCTTTGATGCAATTTGCCAACCACAGAATGTTTTCCAAAATTCAGCTATTAGGGGAAAGTGTGCTTTGAAACACATTTATTTGTGAAAATAACATACAGAGATTCATTCCTTTGGGACAAACTGCTCGCAAAATGTGTATGTTAGTCAAAACTGCATACAAAAAGGTGCTTTTTGGGAGAAAAAAAATGGAAATAGACTGCCTTCAAGTTGATTCTTATTCTTATTAGATTTATATCCTGCCCTTCCTCCCAGCAGGAGCCCAGGGTGGCAAACAAAAGCACTAAAAACATTGAAACAACATAAAAACAAACTTTAAAACACATTAAAACATCTTCAAAAACATTACGTAAAAGAACTATCAAAACATCTTCTAAGATTAAAAACATTTTAAAAAATAAAGTTTAAGAGCATATTAAAAAGCAATTCCAACACAGATGCAGACTGGGATGCCGACTTATGGCAACCCTACAAATAGGGTTTTCATGGTAAGCGGGATTCAGAGGTGGTTTACCATTGCTTTCTTCTGAGGTCGAGAGGCAGTGACTGGCCCAAGGGCACCCAGTGAGCTCCATGGCTATGTGGGGATTCAAACCCTCATCTCCCAGGTCATAGTCCAACACCTTAACCACTACACCACACTGACTTTCTTGCACTAAATTTGCACTAAAATGCTGAAGAATTTTTGTGAGTTTTCTTTTTTTAAAAAAAAGAAAGAAATGGCAAATTCCTACAGAAATGTGAAGAACTGTGCAATTGGGAAAATATGAGAAACTAAGAGAGCCAAAACTGGCAGATCTTTCCATTCCTAATCCCAACCCTAACTGGAGATGCCAGGGATTGAACTCCATACCTTCTGCATGCAAGGCCGGTGTTCTGTCACTGAGCTACAGCCTTTCCTCTCTTCCCACTCTGATGGGTCCTGGGTGGTTTACATGCTTTCTAGGTTGCTGTGTTAGCAATGGTTTTTTAAAAAATAATGTGGGGTCTTTGGGCTCAATTTCACCCCTCTTCTCATTCCCAACCTGAGCCTTCTCCCACTCTGGCCTTTTGCTCTGACATTTGGAACCACCTTTGGAGGGGACCATTGCCTTTCTGAAAAAGATGGCCTTCCTCCCACTTCTGCTGACAGAACAGCCTCTGACGTCTCTGTCACACTGCACAGGTGATGAGAATGACGTCTAACTTCACAGGCAGAGCGATGTTCGGGCCTCCTCAGCTAGGAACAACAGTGCACCCGGCTGACATTTTTGGTGCTGACTCTAAAGGCTGGCGGTTAGCTTGACATCACGTTGAGTAAATTCTTGACTTCTGGAACCTGTGTGGTTTTCTTCTTTTTCTCTCACACTCAGCTCTGTGTCTGATTGAGCCACCTGCCTGGTTTTTGTTTTTTTTGTCTACAGGAAATGACAGCATCACTGGAGAACGCAAGGGGGAAGGCAGGCAGGGCTAACCTAAGCTGTTGGGTTTTTTTTGCTGTTCTACGTGAATTAAAAGCGCCCACCCCCACCCCACCGTTCTTAAGTCTTAGTGTATGCTGACTAGGAGGAGAATTCAGTTCACATTTAAAGCCAAATCTATCAAACTGGCCCTTGTTGAAACAATATGAACAGCAAAACGCACTCATCCTTTGAAATTCACACTTCTCTGAATTTTGCGGTGTAGTACTCCGGCCAAGCGTGCTTCCAAAACATTAATATATTAAGGAAATGAAGTGCATCAAAATGACAACATTAGTGAAAATAGCATGCAGCAATGCGTTATATCAGAAGGACTTCCTTGCAAAAATGTGTACATGAGCCCAAAGTGCAGACAACAATGTGTTTATTAGAAGAAATTTGCAATATGATGCTGAAGAATTTTCAAGAAGGATTTTTAAAATAAAAATGGCTAATTGCTGCAAAATGGTGGAGAACTGAATTTAAGACTGGAAAAATAAAGAGAACCAAAACTGACTGGCCCTCAGTCTATAAGCACCTTGAAAACAATGCAGTGATTACTAGAAGCCAACATGGATTTGTCAAGGACAAATCCTGCCAGACTAATCTTATCTCAATTTTTGATCAGATAACCTTTGTGGTAGACTGTAAAAATAGGGTGGACATAAGAAATCTTGACTTCAGCAAAGCTTTTGACAACGTGCCTCCTGATATTCTGATTAGCTAGCTAGCTAAATGTGGGCTGGACGGAACAACTATCAGGTGGATCCACAGTTGGCTACAAAGTTGGCTACAAAATTATACTCAAAGAGTGCTTATCAATGGTTCTTTCTCAAACTGGAGGGAGGTAATGAGATGGGGTACCGCAGGGCTCAGTCCTGGGACTAGTGCTCTTCAACATCTTTACTAATGACTTGGGTGTGGAGGTGCAGGGAATGCTTATCAGATTTGCAGATGATACAAAATTGGGAGGGATAGCTAATACCGTGGAAGACAGAAACAAAATTCAAAGGGGTCTTGATAGGCTGGAGCATTGGGCTGAAGACAACAGAATTAAATTTAACAGGCATAAGTGCAAAGTTCTACACTTAGGAAAAAGAAGCCAAATGCACAATTTTTCCTCCTCCCTGCCAATCCCTATTCCTTTTGTGTCGTGTCTTTTAAAAAAAATTATTTGTAAGCCTGTGACCAAGTACCATATGGCTGATTGTTGTAAGCCATGCTGGGAGCCTTTTTCAACTGAGGAGTGGGGTAATCATCCTTTCAAGAAAAATAAATAAAATGTGTGCGCGGTCTGCAGAGCAAGCAACCAGAACATCTTGCAGGGGCATGCACAAAAATTTGCAGTGACATTCTGTGAATGAGAAGATTCCATGAGCCTCAAAGCCCAGCTGGCACATGTAGAGATGCTGGATAAAATTGACAGAGGTGAAGAATGTGACCGGATCCTCTGACTAAGCAGCTTTTGGCTTGATAAGAAACTCTTCTACTTGAGACATTTATCTCTCTTGGGTTTTCTGGCAAACGTTTGATGTGGCGGCTTGTTCCCCAACCAGATTTTTAAAACCCCTCTCGAAGTTACAGGGTGACAGAGTTGGAAAAACAACCATTGAGGCTGTCCAGTCAACCCCCCGACCTTTGCAGGGATGGCAATACAGGTGGCAACTACAACCATCCTTGGATGTTAACAGTCCAGCCTTGGGTTATATGCCCCCAGAAAAGGAATGCCCATGACCTCCTGAGGCAGTCTGTTCCACCGTTGAGTAGAGATTACCGTTAGAGAGTTTCTCTTAATGTCTCACCAAAATCCGCTTCCCTGTAATTGCCATCCATGGTTTTGAGCCACACCTTCTGGGGCAACAGAGAAGTAGGGTGATACAAATCTGCCTTATATTGCCTCATAAGGATTGTCTCACCCCTTATATACCCGGACTATGACTGCACTCTGCAGGTGAGGGCCTCCTGCAGATACCATCTTATCAGGAAATCCATTCCACACAATATAGGAATCGGGCCTTTGCAGGGGCATCACTAGGGGGGTGCGGCAGGTGCGGGCAGCACCGGGTGACACCACCAGACGGGGGTGACACCCAGAGCCCCCCCTGGTGGCAGACAACGAGGAGGCGGCGCGCTCCCAGGCCCTGTCGTTCGGGTGTGCGTGCGCACTCCGCTGCCATTCTGCCACGGACACGATCTCTCGGAGTCAGAGAGAAGGCGCTGCGGGCCGCACTGGGTGACACCAGCCCTAGTGATGCCACTGGGCCTTTGGGGTGGTGGCACCGACCCTTTAGAATTCTCTCCCTTTGAATATTAGATAGGCCCTGTATCTGTTGTCTTTTTGGTGCCTATTGAAGACCTTCCTCTTTCAATAAGCCTTTTAAGTAGAGACCTTGTGCATCTGTATTGGAATTGTTTTTACAGATTTTTTTAAAAATATGTTTTTAAAAAAGACTTTTGTTTTGTTTTTAAGAGATTTTGAGTGCTTTCTCGCTTGCTGCCCTGGGCTCCCTTTGGGAGGAAGGGTGGGATATAAAATAAAGAAATAAACTGAGTCAAACCATCAGTCCAAGGACGTTGGAATCTTGTGTCTGCCAGTTCAGGAGTCTGCTATATGAAGAGGTGGTTGTGTCATCTGGGTGAAAAATAATTCTCTAAATGGGGACATTGACATTATCAAGGATTATCAATACCTCGGCACAGTCATTAACCAAAATGGAGACAATAGTCAAGAAATCAGGCTAGGACTGGGGAGGGCAGCTATGAAAGAACTAGAAAAGGTCCTCAAATGCAAAGATATATCACTGAACACTAAAGTCAGGATCATTCAGACCATGGTATTCCTGATCTCTGTGTATGGATGTGAAAGTTGGACAGTGAATAAAAAACGACAAGAGAAAAATAAACTCCTTTGAAATGTTGGAAGAGAGCTTTACAGATACCATGGACCGTGAAAAATACAAAAAATCAGGTGTTAGAACAAATTACCCCAGAATTATCACTAGAAGCTAAAATGAGGAAACTGAGGTTATCATACTTTGGACACAAATGAGAAGACATGATTCACTGGAAAAGACAATAATGCTCGGAAAAACAGAAGGGAGTAGAAAAAGAGGAAGGCCAAACAAGAGATGGACTGAGTCCATAAAGGAAGCCACAGACCTGAACTTACAAGATCTGAACAGGGTGGCTCATGACAGATGCTCTTGGAGGTCACTGATTGATAGGGTCACCATAAGTTGTAATTGACTTGAAGGCGCATAACAACAACAACCCCTTTTTTGTCTTTTGGTTAAGCAGAACTTAACATGAGGGCAAACCAACCCACCTGTGATCAGTTTCATCTGGTACCAAGGTGGGGGAAACATCCGTGAAAAATCTTTCTGGCATTACAAAAGGAAAAGTTTGATGGAAGTTTGATGGTCCCAGATATGGTTGCTGGCTTTATAATCTGCCCAGATAACATGCTTGAAAGCTTAGTTTACAGCTATATATCTTTTAAACTCATGCTGTCATCAAAAAGAGCAACAAGAAATTTGCATCTCTCTAGAGAGCCATTTTTTTCTGAATTAAAAAATGTTTCTCACGCATCCCTACCGAAGACCCACTGAGGCAGTTCTCAGTGAGGCAGACTATGCAACTGAGCTCATTGATCAGGGGATCCATGCCATTTATTCAGCTACGATGGCCCAATCTGGGTCTCTTAACGACATCTGCTGTCATTTGAACCTAAGAACCTAGAAAGATTCCTGATGCTAGCCCAGGCCAGTGGCCCGTGTAGGCCAGTATCAGGTTCTCACAGTGGCCAACCAGGTGCCTAAGGGAAGCCCACAAGCAGGATCTGAGTGCAAGAACCCACTAGTGATTTCTAGCAACTGGTGTTCAGAGGCATACTGATAGCCTTTGTGGCTAGTGGCCACTGATAACCTTCATGTATTTGTCTAATCTTCTTTGAAAGCCACCCACATTGGCGGTCATCACTGTCTCTTGTGGAAACCAATTCCAGAGCTTAACTATGCCAAATGTTGGATGGTTGTGGAGCTCTAGTGTTATGACAGGGGGAGAGAGAGAAATCTCCCCCCCCAATCCAGTCTCACCTAAATGGTTCCCCCAAAGATCCTGTACTTCCCCTTCTCAGTGATATGAGAAAGGTAAAGGGACGCCACACAGGAAATGAACCCACGTGACTTTTGTTCCACAGAATGACGTGGGCTGCCTTTTGCTACAAAAATGTGTTAAAAGAGGTGAGAGGGAGATAGAGGGGAAGGCAATGAGGAGGGTGAAGGGGTCAACATAGAGGCACGCCATTCCCAAACAGCTCATCGGAGGGCTAGCGGTGGAAGAACCTCAAGGCTCCAAACCACAGACAGGAAGCAGAGAAGAGGATGGAAGGAAGCTCTCGCCCCAGACTAGACGCTGGCTTGCTTTGCTTCACAACACTCTGGTTGTGTACAGAGCTAGTGCTAGCCACCAACAGCGGGCCCCAGACAGGGAAAATCTGCTGTTCTGTAACTCCTTCAGGTAAGCTTGGGACAGAGTTTGAGTATTCCTCGGGGGAGAGCGTTTAAGGTTCGAGCCTACCAGGGCTGGTCGTTTTCCCCCCTCCTCTACTTATCATAGCAAGGGGGAAATGGCACTCTAAGTATGCTCCAAGGCCCTGTTGAATTGCCGCATTCTGGGCCTAGCTCTTCTCATTAGTAAAAGCCTAGAGTTTTAAGAGACCTCACTTCAGATGTCCCACAGGAGCACCTGAAGCTGCTTTACACTGACTCCGGCCATTGTCCCATCTAGCTCAGTGTTGTCAGCACTGACTGGCAGGGGCTCTCCTGGATTTCACACAAGGGTCTCTCCCAACCCTACCTGGAGATGCCAGGGATTGAACCTGGGACCCTCTGCTTGCAAGTCAGGTACTCCGTAAGAACTTAGGAAGCTGCCCGTCACCGAGTCAGACCACTGGTCCATCTAGCTCAGTATTGTCAGCACTGACTGGCGGCAGCTCTCCAGGGCTTCAGGCAGGTGTCTCTCCCAGCCATACCTGGAGAGCCTGGGGATTGAACCTGGGACCTTCTGCATGCAAAGCACTCTACACTGACCTATAGCCCGTATATTTAAAACCAAAAGATACTGGCACTTGACATTCCTAAACCAAGCGATTGCTTGTGTGCATTTTGCATCTTTCCTGGACCCCTTTAAAAACAGCTGCAGGGGATTTTTTTAACATGAAACGCAACACACTGGCAGAGGCTTCAGCTGTGGAGTGATGTGGTTTTACTCCTCTCCTTGAAACCCTGAAAATGGGCGCAAGGGTTGAGATGCAGTGTGCAGTTGTGTTCTGAAGCTGTCCACTCATTCTCAAGCTGTTGTCTCAGCCTTCTCGAGAAAACAACTGAATGACAAGCAAATGAGCAGCTTTTACTCACAACAGGCCAAACGGGTCCATCATTAAACCGAAGTTTAACTTTGCTTAGCCAGTTATATTTACTGAAAGAAGCAAGCAAATATTTTGATGGGTAATACAGGGAACGTCTTGAGAATTACACTTTGCCATCGCTGATATCCTATCTAGATGTCTTACCTACCCTGTCCTGCTCACCTGATTTATATATGCTGTCTTTCTGTCTATCTTTACATAACTACCCTATCTATCTATCTATCTATCTATCTATCTATCTATCTATCTATCTATCTATCTATCTATCTATCTATCTATCTATCTATCTATCTATCTATCTATCTATCTATCTATCTATCTATCTATCTATCTATCTATCTATCTATCTATCTATCTATCTATCTATCTATCTATCTATCTATCTATCTATCTATCCTCTCCTCTCTTTAAGATCTGTCTTTACAGATCTTCTCAACCTTACCTACCCTTCTGTTATTGACCTGTCTGCTGGTTTAATCATTTCCCATTGACTAACACTGAATCCATGTCACAAGCAAATGAATTATACACTATTAACATGCCTATCATGGTGCTGTACTAAAGGGGTACATATGATGCGTTTCTTACTTGCCACTGGCCACCACCCTGGGTGTCTATTGGCAAGTCTTACAAAGCAGACAGAAACAAAAGGGAAAAGCACCACGCAATGGACAAAAAAGAGAGGCAGGCTCTGGTGCTTGGTAGGTTTATTAAGGCTCAACGCGTTTCAGAGTAATCCTTCCTCAGGAGCAATGGAGATCTGTTTCTTTTTCTCTGCCTGCGCAGTTCAAATTCTTTATCCAGCTCCAAACAAAACGAACACCACTGTGTGGAGCTGGATAAAGAATTTGAACTGCGCAGGCAGAGAAAAGGAAACAGATCTCCATTGCTCCTGAGGAAGGATTACTCCGAAACACATTGAGCCTTAATAAATCTACCAAGCACCAAAGCCTGCCTCTCTTTTTTGTCCAAGTCTTACAAAGCAGCAGGCGGTAGAGGGTAGACCATAATGCCTCCCCTTATTTCCTAGCCATGAAATGCATGCCTTGGAAAAAGGAGGGATTTTGGCTGTTTACAGGGGCAGGGGGGGGACAGGAGATCTCATGTCACCTTCCATGCTATTCCAGTTGGTAGCCCATACTAGGGATTTCCCACTCTAAAATTCAGTTCTCTATATTTTTGCAGCAATGTGTGTGTGTATGTGTTTTTTTTAATCATAAAAATTCTCCAGCTTTTTCACACAGATTTCTCCTAATTAAACACATTTTTGGATGCAATTTTAACTTACACCTTTTTGCAAGCAATTTCTCCTAATACGATGCATTTTTGTTACTTTCACTAATATATAGCACGCCCTTTCCCCTAATAGATGCATTGTTTGGTTGGAGAACTGCATTGCAAAATTCAGAGACTTGTGCATTTTGGAGGATGGCTGCGCTTCAGTTCTCAAATTATTCCAGAGGGTGCAAATTTGATAGATTCATTTTGAAATGCAAACTGAATCAAATTTCTCGCCTGTCCCTAGCAGCCAAGATCTTTTCCCTCCTCCCCAAAATGTCCCATTCTAAGGGGTACTCGGGAGGGGTGTCATGATCCACAGGGATGGCCTGTGACCATCTCTTTGTCTTTGTTCATCTGGTTTGATCTGTGCCCTCTTCATTGACAGGGGAACCTCCCAAATCCTGCGGCAAATGCGGCGATGGGAAATGCTGCATGGACAAAAAGTGCCATCAATGCCGGGTGCTCCCAACGTGCCCAGAAGGGCAGGAACGGCGCTGTTCAGGTAACTCCAGAGTCAGTCCCTGCTTTCTCTCTGTCAAAGGTCTTCAACCTTGGGCCCCCAGATGTCGCTGGACTACAAATCCCATCATCCTCAGTCAGGCACCTGGGGCAGAGGTCAGGGATGACGGGAGTTGTAATCCAGCAATGTCTGGGGACCCAAGGTGGAAGAAGGATGCTCCAAGTCAGCCTTGCAAAAAAGCCTGCCTGCAAAAAAATAAAATGAAAAATAAATGACTAGCCTGCTGGGGCTTCAAACAGAGCAGGGCTGGAGAACCCACAGGTTCTTCATGCCTGGATTAAATACAGCTAGGAGCACCATTCAGAAAGGAGGATCCCTGCTGTGTCTCTGCATGAGTGGCGGTTTGGGCTTTTCTTAAGACCAATCCATCAATCAAATTTTGTTGAATAAGTCTTCAGACCATATCAAACACAATAAACAAGCACGTGTTTAAAAAAACAGCCAGTGAACACATGAATCTTAAAACAAAAAATGAAACCTAAAATTGAAACTATGAAAATATTAAAAACATTATAAATGCCCAGTGTGATTTAATTGTGGTTACATGGCTCATTGATCAGACTCCAACCACCACCCCCTTAAACCAGCCGCTTTAACTGAGAAGACGGCAACCCTCTGAGTCATGAACTGCTTCGATCCACTGAAGAGAAAATTCAGTTTGTCCTCAAACTCCCAATTTCTCATACAGTCAAGAAATGAGGATAACTAATGTTCCCTACTACTGGAATACAACTGACATTCCAGTAAATAGTGGGTCAGGCCTTCAACTTGATTTGCTCCACATATACAAAGTCTATCCTGCATGACCCTCTAAGCTCCCTTGTTGCGTCATTTTACACATTTTGCTCGAATCAAAGACAAGTAAAGGCCGTGCATTCATCTCTTTTCATTTGGGAGAATCTTTTATTAAGACTGATTAAAATAGGGATAAGGGACCCATGGCTGTTGGCACCCCATCTCCCATCAGCCTCCAATTACAGTGGCCAAATTTTGATTTCAAAAATACCAACCCCCAAATCAGGACAAGAGAAATGTCTAGCAAGTTTACAGGGAACAGCCCGGCAGAATGGGGTGGACCAGGGGGTGGAGCCTGGTGGGATGTGGCTTGGCAGGGGGAGGAGCCTAGCAGGATCTGGTGGGTTATTGTTGGTTTGGTAAAAGTGTGGCTGGGATTCACTCAGCAGTAACTAACCTCCCCTGCCTTTTCCTCTCCCAGGCACAATTGAATTCAGGTATTTCTGCAGATCATGTCCCAACGGAACCTACTCTGATCCTAAGAGTGACTGCTGCATCCCTTGGACAGAGTAAGTCTTTAGCGAATTCCGTTGGATTTCCAACCGAGGGCATCCTAGCAAGCTAGGCACGTGTGTCTACAACTGGTCCAGTGGGGAAGTAATCATATGCTATAACGGCTCTCTGCACTGTAGAGTATATAATAATTATTTATTTTATTCCAAACATGGGAAGCTGCCATATTGAGCCAAACCACTGCTCCATTTAGCTTAGTATTGTCTACAGTGTCTGGCAGCAGCTCTCCAATGTTTCAGGCAGGAGTCTCTTCCAGATTATAGCTGGAGATGCCGGGGTCTGAGCCAGCATCCTTCTGCATGCAAAACAGGCGCTCTGCCACGGAGCTATGGTTCTCCTCCCCAAGGGATGATTTAAATAAGAAGCTGCCGTATACAGAGTCAGACTCCTGGTCCATCTAGCTCAGTATGGCCCACACTGATTGGCAGTGGCTCTTCAGGAGTTTCAGACTGGGGATACTCCAAGCCCGACTTGGAGATGCCTTTGGGGATTGAACCGGACACCTTCTGCCTGCAGATGCTCTACCCCTGAGCTACGGCCCTTCCCTGAGACAGGTCCATTTCCCATGTTCTAACCACGGTTCTTTTCCTTCTTACCTTCCTTTCTAGCTGCAAAATTCTTGGGCTCCCAATTCTGCAGCCGGGGAACAGTACCCATGACGTGAAGTGCCGCCGGGAACTTATCACCATGGTTATGCAACCTGGTACTGTTCTGTTTTAGATGATTTGAATTGATTTAAATTGATAATCCCGCCTTTCCTCCTGAAAGAGCCGAGGGTGGACAGTTATATATTGGAAGTGAGCCTGCCAGACCTCTCTAGGGGATCAAAGAGTGAATCTGGACAAAGGGTGATGGGTTTCTGATTATGTTTGTTGTAATATCCCCAGACACAAAGATACACACCTTTTTGACATTTTATGGAAAATGGACTGCCTTCAAGTCGATCCCGACTTATGGCAACCCTACAAATAGGGTTTTCACGCCAAGCGGTATTCAGAGAGGGTTTACCATTGCCTCCCTCTGAGGCTGAGAGGCAGTGACTGGCTGTGTGGGGATTCGAACCCTGGTCTCCCAGGTCGTAGTCCAACACTCTAACCACTACACCAATGGGATGGGTGATATTTTGGGGAGGGGCCAAAATATTCAAGGGGAGGCTTCAGATTGGTGTAAGCGGTGGGTGTTCTGTGGGTGGGAAGAGCCAGTGGCTCTAAGGGGAGCTCTGTTGTGGTGGCCACAAAAATTAACGTAAAAATATCTGGGCAGGGCAGAGGGCAGGGCTTTATGCAGTGCATTCAGGCCAGAAATGAGGAGCAAGCCACGAGAGCCAGGCTTTATAGAGCCTAGTGGGCTGGGATTGGCCCTTGGGAGGTCAGCTGACGGAATGCTCGGGCAGACTGGCACGGTGGCCTAGATGGCGCTCTGGAAGCACAGAGCTCAGCCAGCTAGGCTTGGAATCAGAATGCCAGCAGTGCAGGAAGTATAGATAGAGTTGATTCCTAGAGAGGAAAGGCAGAGCATAGAGAAGGAAATGGCTAGCGCACCCTTGTGGCAATGGCTGTGAGAGCAAGATAATGGGACAGGATAGCACTGCAACCATATGCATTGGGGGGTAAATTATGAAAGTATTCCACTGAGTTAAAAGAAGATGGATTTTCTGAGCTCTGGAAGGAAAAAAAAACCCTACCTGAATCTGAACAGGGAAAACATGTACAGGGGTTATATACAGATGCTTTGTACAAATAGCAAATGAATGAAGTGTGGCTGTCCCACCACAAATGCCTAGTGTGGAGGTAGCCAGGAATTTCAGCTGTCCTCTGGGCTGCATGAGTAATCATCGTTCATCATTACTCCCTCTACATGGTGTGCTGGTGGGGTTTGATGTCAGATAGGGGGCCTCCCAGTTCTGGCAGGCAATGGCCAAACCCAATACAGTGGTTTATTTTTCCCAGGCATTCTTCAGCCCAGTGACCGCTAGTGGCTCAATGTCAATGGGGCAGTGGAATCTGGAATCAAGGATCTGTCCAGGGTGCTGAGCCTATTTCAGCACCTTGGGCAGCTCCTTCAAAGTTCGGACTAAAACCCAGAGTGGGTTCCACTAGCCTATTGATGTGGAGACATCAGCCCCCACGGCATCACCCCCCTTGCGGCACTATAATGTGTCCCTGGTGTGCAGTTCTGGAGAGCTTCTGGTTTTATGGCCAGTCACTTGTCAATCATCTGATGTCACAATAACATCAGGCGACCGGTTTGTGCAGCACGCTACACATGCAACTTTGCAACTGCAACCAATCAGCTGATTGGTGGTGGCTGCCACACCCATTTCAGCCCAATTGAGTCATTACCATATATGATGACAAATGCAGGCAGCCTCACTAAAATGGCCTCATGGGCCAGAGGTTCTCTGCGGTTGTTTTTGTGGAAGTTATATATATCAGTGGAGTGCAGAAATAAGTGGTCTGTTGAAAGCTGAAAGAATAGAGAAACTGAAGGTTTATTACTTCAAAGAGGTAACATCATGCATGCTGAATCAGCCATGCGGTCTGTACTCAGAGTATAACTGGAAACAAAGACAGGGAAGGGAAGGGAAGGGAAGGGAGGAAGGGGAGGAGCAAAGCCTGCAAAAGGAACAAATACTTTAGAGGAGGAATCAGCAGAGGGGAGAATAAATTGCCTTTCTGTCTACCGCCACCCCCACGCCTCCATTCAGGTCAGTTGCGACATGCATTGGTGCTTTACTCGTGACAGTTTTATGGCATCTTTGCCTCTTATTGCCTTAGATTCCATGGCCACAACTATCTTGACTACCGTGACAGCCGCGGGTCTCTCCGTCCTCATCCTGATGACTTTCTTTTTACTCATCTGCGTATGGACACAGAAGAAGGAGAAATTCCCTCTGGTGAAAGGTCAGTGCAGCTTTATGATGTTCTCAGGATCCCCATCCAGAGGTCCTTTCCCACATAGCCTGGCTTGTGGTACCAGTTGAAGGCTCCCATCAAGCCCAACCAGTTTAGCCAATGGCCAAGGATGATGGGACTTGTAGTCCAACAACATCTGGGGATCCAAGGCTGAAGAACCGCATAGTAATAAGTGTGTAGAAATGAGCCTACTGTACAGAGGCAAAATTTGCCTGATTGCTCCACCCACGTTTGCCTCTGGCACCACCTAGCATTGGCATGCAGCCCCCAGAAGCTTCCTCAGAAGGGAACGTGGCCCTCGGCCTGAAAAGGATTCCCCATCCCTGTTTTAACCGGTGGTTCCTTTGCCCCGCAGACCAAGAATCCATCAACCCTTCTAACCTCCTGGCATCTCAGGGGCTTCATCATGAAGACACCTACAGCTGCCGGTTCCCAGAGGAAGAGCGTGGGGACAAAATGGCCGAAGAGAAGGTCTCGTTGAGCTCCGCTGAAACACTGCCCTGCTCCTGGAGCTGATTCACGAGTGTGGGTGTAACTCATCTCTCGATATCGCTCGCCTCTAGGCGACTCGAGGCTGGACATACAAATGGCACCGGATGCCTCGGGGAGGTGGAACGGGGACTGTGTGTCTCTGAGGTGTTTTCACTTAACAATGGCTTCTCCCCCCCCCCACTTCTGCCAGTCGTCTCTTGAGATCACCTGCTCAACTCTCCATGATGATGCGAGGTTCCCTTTAATGTCCCTGACAGGGAAAATAAGATTACAATCTCTGGGAGATGGTAAAGGAAATCCCAGGCTCCCTTTCACTCCCGCTCTGCCCCAGATGCCAAAGGTGCAGCAATGCACCCTGTGATAGGCTGGAAGGGGGGGGGAGATGTATTTATGGGTAGTGCTACTGACTTTCGATATATTTTTTTTAAAAAAACCAACCCTACTAATCCTCTGCATAGGCCCAGGGTGTGGAGTCTGGCGGGAGGTGGTATGCGTTGGAGATGGAGCCAACATGGCATCGAGATAGTTATGGGCGGAGCCTGGCAGGCGTTTGCAGGATACGGGCGGAGCCTCTCAGAGTTGGGAGGGCATGCATTGCTAGTCCTACTCTGAGCAGACCCATTGAAGTGAATAGACATGACTAACTTGGGTTCATGAGTTTCAGTGGATCTACAGCGAGCTGAGCTGAATACATGCCAGGCTTTTCAGACCTCATTCCTGCTCCTTTGATAGGATGCGGTTTTACTGGGCAGATCAGCCAACTCTCGGTCAGTTAGCAACTGCATCTATATGGGTTGGGTTGCAAGATACTCCCTCCACCCTCCACCCAGAAACATCTTCTTTGCCATATTCAGAGATAATGGTACGCCCTTCATTTCTAGGGCAGCCGTCCTCAATTGTTGCCCTCTAGATGTTTAGGACTACACCTCCCATCATCCTTGGCCATTTGGCCATGCTGGGGCTGATGGGAGATGAAGCCCAAAATATTTGAAGGCCACAAGGTTGCGGACTTCTGCTTTTTTGTGGGGGGAGGAAACCTTTCTCCTGTTCATAACCACAGAGCAGAGACGCAGCTTAGAATCTGCAAAACGGTGATCTTCACAGGATTTCCCTGTTACAATTTTCTATCTGATGAAGACCTCCAGGTGCAGTCTTCCTGAAAGTTTTGCTGCACATTTCTTGAGGTACCTCCTCAGGCTCCCATCAAGAGGCCGTCTTGCATTTTTCCTGTTTTGAGAAGCCTGCTTTGGAGAACCTGAGGGCGTTATTTTTCCATTTCTTTTCTTTTTCAATCTTTTTTTTATTTTAAAAGGCGCTTATCTGATGCATGGAAGAAACTTTTGCTTTCATCACAAAATCAGCATCGCCACCCCCGGCCCTTAGCGAGAATCGCTTAAAAAAGAACCAAAACCAACCAGCGCCTTGAACTTAAGTTTCCGTTGTGAAACCCGTCTTGACGATTCTTTATTAAAACAATCAAGTTACAGCTTTCCTTGTTTCTTTTCTTTCATGCCTAACAAAGATAGAGACGTGGAAATTCACGCCTGTCACATAGGATGACCTCATGGGCACTTTCCCTTTCACCAAACCCCCCTGTGATCCCAGGGCTGCTTCTCTGAAATGTTCTCAGTTAACTGTGACTCACGGTTTTAGGGGTTTTCCCCTGGAGTCTGAGGAGCAACCTGCCAGTCATTTTACAGAATGAAGGTTTTGTCATACGGCTGAAAGTTGGGGTATTCTTTGTGCATTCGTGTCCAGACAGTTGCTTTTCGCCCTGCTCAAATTCACAGACATGTGGCTCAAATTCTCCTTGGGTAACACAGGGCAAGGGACAGGGGGCCATAGCTCAGGGGACAGAGAAACAGCCATCCTTCAATATTTGCACTTATTCAAATTTTTGCCACGCAGTTCTCCAAGCAACGTTTACAAAAGCGCACATATTAGGGGCAGGTGTGCACAAAACAAATATATTGGTGAAAATAGCAAAGGAAATGCATTATATTAGGAGAAATGGCTTGCAAAAAAAAATAGTCAAAACTGCATACAAAAATCTATTTATTGGGAGAAAGCCACACTAAAATGCTGAAGAATTGCCATGAGGATTTTTACAAAATAAATAAATAAATCCACTAGTTGATTCAGAAAAGTGGAGAGCTGAATTTAAGATTAGAAAATCGAGAATCGGAGAAAACCAACACTGACAGATCATTCCATCCAGAGTCCCCAGTTCAATCTCCAATGGCATCTCCAGGCAGGGCTGGGAGAGACTCGCTGCCTGAAGCCCTGGAGACACACTGCCAGTCAGTGTAATCACTGGGTAAGATAGACCAATGGTCTGACTCAGTATAAAGCAGATTCCTCTGTTCTTACCCCTTGGAGCTGCCCACTAAGGCTCCAGGATCTTTCCCAGTCCTGACTTATTTTATTTATTTATTATTTGATTTATACCCACCCTTCCTCCCAGTAGGAGCCCAGGGCGGCAAACAAAAGCACTAAAAACACTTTAAAACATCATAAAAACAGACTTTAAAAATATATTAAAACAAAGCATCTTTAAAAACATTTTTTTAAAAAAAAACTCTTTAAAAACTTCTTTTTACAATAACAAAAATGTTCAGAATTCTTTGGAGGAAGCCATGACCTTCAAGCACATACCGTCACAAACCTTTGTAAGGTAGAGATGTACCGATGGTAACATTTGAACACAAGAAGAGCCCTACTGGATCAGGCCAGTGGCCTATCTAGTCCAGCATCCTGTTCACACAGTGGCCAACAAGTTGCTTCAGTGGGAAGACCACAAGAGCACTCTCCCCTCCTGCAGTCTCCAGCAACCGGCATTCAAAGGCATCTCTGCCTCTGTCAGTGGAGGTGAAATATAGAATAACCATTGATAGCCGTTACCCCTTGGATTTGTCTAGTCCTCTTTTAAAGCCATCCAAGTTGGTGGCTATCACTGCCTCGTGTGGGAGCGAATTCCACAGCTTAACTATGCGCTGTGCAAATAAGTCAGTTCTTTTGTCTGCCCTGAATCTTCCATCATTCAGCTTCATTGGATGGCCCTGAATTCTAGTGTTATGGGGGGGGGGGGAAGGAGAAAACCGTTTCTCTGTCCACTCAATCCATTTGCGAGGTGAATGAAAATATCCCAGGAATCTCCAGGCATCATGACACCACCGAGTTAATAGTTTAATGATTTAACCGTCGCCTCGTGTCCCAAAGAGCTCACAGTGGAAAATGAAATCTATTGATGGCAGAGTTGAAGAACTTGGTGGCCCTCCAGTTGTTGGACTACAATTCCCATCATCCCTGCCCACTGGCCATACTGGCTGGGGGTCATGGGAGCTGGAGTCCAACACCTGGAGAGCCACAGGTTCCTCAATCCTGATGCATGACTATCAATCATAAGCACTAAACAGAGCCTGTATATTCAGTGGTAATATACCTCGGACTATCAGGAGTCAGGGATGAACAACAGGGGAGGGCAACTGCCTTCACGCCCCGTTTGTGGGATTCCCAGAGGCCTCTGGTTGGCCAGTGCTGGATATGTGATAGATCTGACCCAGTGAGGCTCTTCTGATAAACTTCTTGAGAAGGTCAGAGAGTAATGTCCAGTGGAGATTTCTCAGCATCCCGTCCACATAGCTACAATCCCTGGAGCCTTTGTAGCAGTGGAGGCTGGTCTGCTAAGATGAACAGGGCACTGCCCCACCACCCTCAGCCTGCCCTCATTCAGTCCAGGGGCGGTAGTGGCCCTGGCTGTCAATTTCCTCCTCCTTAGTCTCAGTGCTGCCTTCGTAGAACTCAGCAGATGGGAGGATGGAGACAAAACTTGAAGTCGTTGGCTCTGCTTGTCATTGGCTTTGGCTCAGCCAATCCTTGGCTCATGTTTGGGCTCCCTGCCTTCCGCCCCACCAGTTCCAATGGGTACCAGCCGCCATTGCTTTGAAAGGAGCTGTGACAGTTATAAAACTGAAATATCCATAGATATCGGTTGTTTGGAAGCTGTCCAGGGAACATTTACTGAGGGGTGGCTCCAGGGCCGGTGCCAGAGGGTGGCTGGATCAGGCCCTGGCTGAGGGCCCCTGCGGCTTAGAGGGGCCCCTCCTTAAGGTGAGAGGGTAGCACTCCCGTTCCGCGTCCCACAGCAGCGTCAACTCCTGACTCTGCCATAGATCACAGACAGGGAGCTCCCAGGCACCCCCCCCATACAGACTGTGCAGCCTTCAATAAGCTTGCATACACGCCCCACTTATCTCTCCTGTTGCTGGGAATGTTCTGCGAGCTGTGCACTCATGCCTGCCATCAACCAAGATGGCAGCGGAGGCTTCCCTAAGGGGCTAACGTCCCTGCCGCCATCAACTAAGATGGGAGCGGGGGCATCGGCCCCCTTAAGGAAGCCCCCGCCACCATCTTGGTTGATGGTATGCATGAGCATGCAGCATGCAAACAGTTAAGATGAGGTGATGGGAGAGGTAGGTGGGCCCTGCAGGCGGATGCCACAGGGCTAGGGCAGGCTGGTGCCAAAGGGCCCAGTCATGCCTAGTGCTGGCCCTGGGTGGCTATATACATTTAATAAACAAAACAAATAAGGCTTGCCCTGCCCCTCCTCCCCGCGCACACCTTGGCCGGCGCACCCCAAGATATCAAACTAATTATGTGGCTGCATATTATTCATCTACAGGGTCTCCAAGGGAAGGCCTCGGAACCTAGCAACATCACAGGCTAATCTGTGTCTTGGCTATTGACAGATGCTTATTTTGCACCATTCGCAATGTTTTCTCCTCTTGAAGGATATCAGAAATAGATTTGGTTGTCTTTTAAAAAAGAAAATAAAACTGATTGAATTTTTTCTAATAAGAAAATGCTTAAATACATCACAGCTAATGGGTTGTGTGTTTTTTTTTGTCCTTTATAGGAAAAAGGAGGGCTTTTGAAATACACAAGTGATCTTGGTTTTAAGAGCCACGGTACGAGACCTTCTTCTCATCCGGGAGCGATTCGCTGCAGCTATGGCTGAGGGCCAAGGCCTTCCCGCTCTCAGCCGGCAGCTTGGCGTGAGTCATGAGCTGGCGCAGGGGCCTGGTAAACTCCTGGAAGGCAGGGAGGGTGGGAGGGAGACTGGACTGAAGATGAAGAGAGACCATCTGCGAGCTGGTCAAGGGGCCAGCTGTCCCATTGCCACCAGCCGCTTGGAACTTGGTCCCAAACGTTTGCTGGAACCAAGCTGCATAGGATCGGTCCTTGGAAGGGTTTCCAGCAGTGCCACCAGCTGTGGCTTTGGCCTTGTCATCGCCACTCTCGGCCATGGGGTGTCTGTCCAAGGGTGCCGGCACATGTTTGATGATGTACTGGTTGCCACTCCTACAGACTTGGTTGCCCCGGAGGATGGCTTTGACGGAAGGGCAACAGGCAACATTGGGAACAATGGAGATCTGGATCTGGGGCATGGGCAAAGTGTCCCTGGGGACACCCTTGCTGGGCAGGAAGGTGATCCCTTCAGAATGGCTGGATAGCTCCACCTTGGGTGTCTTCTCCAAAGCTTTGGCCAGCGGCTTCTCTGCCAGGCGCCCAGTGCTGGCATTGTAGCTGTTGTTGCAGAAGCTGGTGTTGTCGGTGAGCGATCGGTGGCTCCTCAGAGAACGGAGAGACGTCCTACTCTTGGTGGTCCGTGACAATCCATTGTCCATGGTCACCCCGTTGTACAGCAGCACAAAATGGCAGAGGGACTCCAAAGGCAAAATGTTCTCGGCCTTTTCTCTCTTGGTGAAGATCTCTATGGCCAGATCTAGAAAGCACACAGAGAGAGTCAGGGCTAGGTTTTGGGGGAGAACTTCGGTTCTGTTCACGTTGAAAGGCAAACCTACTTAGCTTGCACTTTCTGATACATAAACCGTCTTTCAAACTTCACTTTTCTCTGAATGATTGCAGTGCAGATCTCTGGCTAAGTAAATGTGTCCAAAAATACATATACAAAGTGTGCATAACAATACATAAGAGTCATGAAAATGGCATGCAAAAATGCACCGTATTAGGGAAAACCGCTTTGCAAACATCCAGAAAATATGTATATTTAGGAGACATTCAAACTAAAAATGCTGATGAATTTTCATAAGGAATTCTGTTTGTTTTTTTTAAAATAATGTGGAAATGTGGAGGGCTAAACTTCAGAGTAAGAAACTGAGGTTTGAATACAGCCCACAGTTTCTTACTCTGAAGTTTCACTCTCCGTGTTCCCACATCTACTTGTTGTTATGTGCCTTCAAGCTGATTACGACTTATGGCGACCCTATGAATCAGCGACCTCCAAGAGCATCTGTCATGAACCACCCTGTTCAGATCTTGTAAGTTCAGGTCTGTGGCTTCCATGATGGAGTCACTCCATCTCTTGTTTGGCCTTCCTCTTTTTCTACTCCCTGCTGTTTTTCCCAGCATTATTGTCTTTTCTAGTGAATCATGTCTTCTCATGATGTGTCCAAAGTATGATAATCTCAGTTTCATCATTTTAGCTTCTAGTGACGGTTCTGGTTTAATTTGTTCTAACACCCAACTGAAATTAGTCCATTGAAGTTACTGAATATGGCGAATAACTTAGGTCCATTCATGGCAATGGGCCTACTCTGAGTAGGACTCAGTTGGAGACAAGCTTGAGAAACCAACATTGTTAGGGTCACCTATCCCTAATGCTAAATGATGTTGTTCTCTGTGGTGATTGGGTGGCCATTTCTTTGTTAGGGATACTTGGCTTGTTTATAGCCCAGAGGGGTTGCCTACAAGGAGTGAACAGTTTGGGTGGCAGTTGGCAATGTCAATGTGGGCTTGAAGGAGCTACTGAACAGAGATTGGGGGAGGAGAGAGAGATGGAGCTAAATAGACATGGCACCTATGTGAACGGGAGAGGGAAGTTAAGAGCTGAGCCAAAAAAAAAATTGTGTCCTCATCTTCTTCACTCCATTAGTGACTGGTGAAATTCAGGGGATCTAGAGGTTGAAGGATGCCATTTTTCAGAATATTCTCCAGGGGCCTACCCTCTCTGATATTCTGGGATATGACCGCAGCTGTGCATAACATTTGCAAGCGCTGATTTGCACATACGGATGCAAATTTTAGAAATAATTGCTGTACCTTGAAACCGAAATACGGTACCTCTCCCCCCCACCCCAGAAGGGGGAAGGCTGTGGCCGGGTGACCTGTGTGCTTGTTCAGTCTGTTGCCCAGGGGCTAACTGATGATGGGCAACCTCCAAGGCTCCCTTGCTCTCTCTTTTAATGGTTTTTTATCTTTACCCTGGACTGGGCTGGAGCCAGTCTATAGCCACACAGGCTCTAATGCTGGGCAAAGGAGTGCTGAAAGGGCTTCAGGTCCAGGTGGCTGGAGCTGGAAATTTGAATGGGTTGAGAGCTCTGCAGTGGGCCCTTCTGAAAGCATGGGCCACCAGCAACTGCCCAACAGTGCTGATTCCTGGCGCTGGGCCTGCTACGCAGCTAATAATGCTGTTTTGTTTTAATGTATTTTAAGATCTGTTTTTATGATGTTTTAAAGTGTTTTACTGCTCTGTTTGCCACCCTGGGCTCCTGCTGGGAGGAAGGGTGGGATACGAATTAAATAAATAAATAATAAAGTTATGAGAGCCATGCAGATCTGGTAATTCTGTTCCTACAGATGTTAGTTTGTTTCTTTAACCCCCAATCCCATGAAAGCCCTCCGCAACCCCAGGATTGTCTCGTTCTGCCTACCCAGAGTTTCGTTTACCACCGTGGGAATGATGCTCTTCAAAGAACTGCAGTTGGTGTGCAAGGCGGGGTTTGCATTCATCTCCAGAAGCCAGACCTGTTTTTTGAAATGACATTTGTCTCTTTAGATGCATACAGAGCGATCGGATCTTTGGCCCTAAAATCAAGGCTTTGAGTCTCTTGTCAGGGCCTAGGCGTGTAGCAAGTTTAAACCTCAGGGCCACTGGCTGGCGTCAAACTTTTGCTTTTGAATCCCGGCTCTAGGAGCTTGCAATAGAATTGTTTTAAAACACAACTTTTAAACCATAACTGCTCATAATCTGGAATGCAGAAGAAGGGTGTGTTTTTTACATTGTCCCTGATTTTTTTTTTTTTTGAAAAATGCAGCACACACTCCTACCCAAAGGGGGAAAAAAACCTGGTCACACCCATACCATACATTTAAAGTGCATGGCTCCCCCCTGAATTCTGAACTGGGAACTGTAGTTTACCCTCACAGTACAATTCCAAGCACCCTTAACAAACTACAATTCCCAGGGTTCTTTAGGGGAAGCCAGGTGCTTTAAATGTGCTTTAAATGTACGGTGCAGATGTGACCCCCTCCCCCACCAATTTGTTTCCATTTCCCAGTTTGCCTCAGCTCTGGAGAAAACGTTTTTATCGTTGCCACTTGGGGGCGATGAAGCCCTGTCTATTTTTCTCTTGCAAATTAAAACCAAAATCTCGCCTATATTGCAACGCAATGGCACGGAATAAGATCAAGGAAGGAAGGCGGAGAAAGGGGAAAGTGTCAGCAGTATATTCTTGCGTCATTCAGAGAGTGGTAAAAAAAAGGGAGGACAGTGGTAGCTTGGGGAACACTGGCTCTCTTGAGAGCACAACTGTTCCCAACAAAAATAATCACAAAACATTTGGCGCATATGTAATTATTTGTATTCATATGCAGACTGAATTCATTATAACTGTCCATAATTTCTTTAAATGGGTGCACCTTGTTGCAATTATTATTAAATCCCTCATTCTCTTGACCCCAGTCTCCTGTTTTAAATGGCTCTGTTGTTTCAGCGGGATGTTTTATTGCACATTTTAATCATGCTCGTTTACATGTTAGTGTTTCAATGGGATTGCTTTGTTCTGCATTTTACTTAGGGTGTATTTGTAATTATTCCGTAGCGTAACAACGTTGTGCAGTTGTTTTTATGTGGACTGCTTAAAAACCATCTGGGCATGAAGCAGTACATACGTTTAAATAGTTAAGCAGTATTTAAATAAATAAATAAATCTTAGGTCCATTATTATTATTAGGTAATAATCATAATTTGGGTGGGATTTAATGCTAGTCCTACTCAGAGTAGACCCATTGTAGTTAATAGACATGACTAACTCCAGTTCATTAATTTCAGTGGGTCTACCCTGAGTAGGACCTGGCTGAATACAAGCAATTTATTAAAATATTTCTCTACTGTGAATCATGATTGTATTCAGTCAAGTCCTACTCAGGGTAGACCCACTAAAGTTAATGAACCCAAGTTAGTCATGCCTACTAGCCTCAGTGGGTCTACTCTGAATAGAACTAGGGCTGAATACCAGCCAATTATTCAAAGCCATCCTTTTATTTTTCTATACATCTCCCATCTTTTAATCCATCTTTCGTGGGTTAAAAAAAGCGCAGAGGAGATATTTATTTAGCCTTCCGGGGTATTGTTTTGTGGGGCAAAAGCTTTCAATGAACTGCACAGGAGGGAACGGCCACAATGGAGTGACACAAGATCCTCCGGCTGAAGCTCAGATTTTTTTGCACAACGATGGCGCGTTGCACGCAGCAACCTCGACGGGCGAAATGGGACACCTGACAGATTGCATCCCTTGGGCCCTCCCCTCACCACTGACCCGCTGCATGAAGAAGAGGAGGATTTTGTGTTTTGGTGCCAACCTTCCCTGGCTACATCAAGTGCCTCCGTGCCACATCAGAGGCCTGCTCTTTGCACCTTGCATCCGGGGTGGAGGGTGAAGGTTGGAGGAGAAGCAACTGCTCTGGGGACTGGCCTGACAAAAGCACGAGAGGAAGGAATCAGCCACAACAGGTGCTTCTGGCTCTCCACACATGGAAAAATAGGCGCGGGCACCTGTACCCGACAAGAGAAGGTCTCCTTGTTGTTCCAATCAAACTTGACCATGAAAGCTGTTATAGGCACAGGAGGGGAGCCTAATTGGAACCTAGGAAGCGGCCTTAGGCTGAGTCACATCCACTGGCCCTCTAGTTCAGTATCGTCCACAGCAGCTCTAAAGGGTTTCAATTCTTATTTATTTATTTATTTATTGCATTTGTATACCGCCCCATAGCCATAGCGCTGTGGGCGGTTTACAACAATTAAAAACATTAAAAACAAATATACACATTTTTTAAAAAACACATTTTTAAAAAGCCATTTAAAAACACATGCTAAAATGCCTGGGATAAGAGGAAGGTCTTGACCTGGCGCTGGAAAGATAACAGGGTTGGCACCAGGCACACCTTGTCAGGGAGATCATTCCATAATTTGGCGGCCACCACTGAGAAGACCCTCTCCCTTGTTGCCACCCTCTGAGCTTCCCTTGGAGTAGGCACCCGGAGGAGGGCCTTTGATCTTGAACGTAGTGTACGGGTGGGTTCATATCGGGAGAGGCATTCCATCAGGTATTGTGGTCCCAAGCCGTGTAAGGCTTTATAGGTCAAAACCAGCACCTTGAATCGAGCTCGGAAACATACAGGCAGCCAATGCAAGCGGGCCAGAATCTGTTTTATAGGTTCGAACCGTGTGGTCCCCGTTACCAATCTGGCCGCTGCGTTTTGCACAAGCTGCAGTTTCCGAACCATCTTCAAAGGCAGCCCCAGGTAGAGCGCATTGCAGTAATCTAACTTGGAGGTTACCAGAGCATGGACAACTGACGCCAGGTTATCCCTGTCCAGATAGGGGCGTAGCTGGGCCACCAACTGAAGTTGGTAGAATGGGGGTCTCTCCCAGCCCTGCCTGGAGATACCAAGGATCGAAGCTGGGACCTTTGGCAGGCAAGGCAGACGCTCTATCACCGAGCGATGGATCTTCTAATCTTAAATCCGGGGGCCAAATGCAACCCTCCAAGCTTCCTAATCTGGCCTTCGGGACTCTCCCGAGGCCACACCCCTTCCTTACTCGCCCTCCTTAAGTGTCTTTGCCTGGCTAAAATGTGACCTCGAACTTTGTTCATGCCTTCCTAGTCTCGATGCAGGACAGAGAGGGGTGTGCACTCAGAAACTAGCCTACTCTACGAAGGCTAACAAAACTTACATCCATTGCTCTGCCCACTTTCCCTCTGCGGCCTTCAGAAAGGAACGCAGCCGTCAGGCTGGGAAAGGCTCCACACCTCTGTTTTGCAGAGGTCACCTGCAGAGATCGGCTGTTTTGCAGAGATCACCTGACCTGTGCTAGGCTATTAGGGCACAGAGATTACATTGGCTTGGTATGGCTGGTCAGCCTGCACTTCCCACCTTTGGCCACAGGAAGTTGGTGGCGCTCAAGGTCCAGCTTAACACTAGCTAGGTCACGGAGTCCAAGGCCCATTTGCCATGGTGCCACCAGGACAAGGACTTTGGGGCAGATGTCCACAGCCCCATTCAGCAGAATGAGAAGGAGGGCCCTCCTCAATCACAGTATGGCTGCGTTGTCACATTTTGAAGTCAGCAGGACGGGCTGCAGCTCTGTGGCAGAGCATCTGCTGTGCGTGCAGAAGGTCCCAGGTTCAGTCCCCAACGGCATTGCCAGGTAGGTCTGAAACCCTGGAGAGCTGGGGCCCGTCAGTGTCAACAACACTGAGCTGGATGGGCCAACGCTCTGAATCAATATCAACTGGCATCCATAAAGAAGCAACACACACATTACCATCTACAGAGGGGCCAGGGGGACATTTTTCAGCCCGGTGGCCGAATTCCCTTCCAGGGGACATATGCCATAGGTGGGCGGGGGCAGAGGGAAAAGTTGGCGGAGCAATGAGTGCAAATGTTACCTTTCTACAGTCGGCTAGTTTCTACACAAGTGGACACACCCCTCTTTATCCTCCATCCGGGCCAGGAAAAGGCATGATCAGAGTGCAAGGACACATTCTAGCCAGGCCCAAACATTCAAGGAGGTTGCCAAGCAAGGCTGGTGTGGGGTGTGGCCTGGGGAGAGTCTCAAGGACCATTCAGAAAGACCTGGAGGTGCACCACAGGGGACCACAGTATCCAGGTCCGTGGGTTCCTTATCCATGCTAGGAGTTCCTCATTCTCCTCAGGCCCTGGGCGTGGAGACATGTACCTCTTGTACCTCCTTCAAGCCACCTCCCCACAGGCTCCTCCCCACAGGCTCCCCACAGCCCAGCCAGGCTGGCAACACGGATGTACCTTAAAGTTTTCGTCGATCAAGAAGTCGCAGCCAATGAGATCGAAGTAGCCCACCTTGCATTCCAGCTTGGACTTGACCGCCAAAAAACACTGGAGCATGATTTCTTTCATTCTCTTCTGAAAGACACCGGATGACCACATGTTTCGGGATATCCCAGAAGTCTCCCCCCTGCTGCCCCGCAAGGCCTCTTTTAAGCAGGAAACAGCACAACAGGTAAACAACAAAGGGTTCAGCTTTAGGAAGGGCAAATCTACCTGTTTCCAGTCCTTGGGGTGCAGCCAGCTCAGTCTTACTCAACGTAGACTCATTGAAAGTAATAGACACGACTTAGGCCACATATATTTAAAGCACTACTATACCACTTCTAACAGCCATGGCTTCCCCCAAAGAATCCTGGGAACTGTAGTTTGTTATGGGTGCTGAGAGATTAGGAGACTCCTGATTCCTTTTCCCACTCTTTTAGGTGTGGCAGCCATTTTGTGTTATGCCACACCTCTACAGCAGCCATTTTGTGCCACACCCTCCATGGCAGCCATTTTGTGGCTGGCACCCGTGCCATTTCTTGATCCCTTTTCCCGCTCTTTTAGGTGCAGCATCCATTTTGTGATGCCACATTCTCCGTGGCAGCCATTTTGTGACGTACACCCAGGGCACTTTCTCTCACTGGCTGGAAAAAACCTTGGTGTGTTAGAATTGGCACCAGTCAAGTTCTGTGAAGATCCCTCCATCCGTCCATCAAGCCGCCAGATGGCCTTTGCTTCCATAGCCAAACTTTGCCTGGAGCGATCGGTGCCACAGTGGGCAGTGGCCTGTTGTGCTCACCTTGGTGCATTGGCCGCTGATGTGACAGGCATGGGGTGAGGAGAAGGGAGTGACATGCGGAAACTCACGGTAAATCCGTTGAAGACCCAGTCCTTGGGGAGCCCTTTGATGTGCCTGAGCCTCTCATTGACGTAGTTGTTGAAGCGGTCCATCCGCCACACGGTTTCCTCCTTGACGTGGCTGTACATTGGGCTCTTCTTCTGCACATACTGCGGATAGTTGGCAGAGGAAGCAAAATGTTATGGGCTGGCTCTGCCCCCAGCCTCCTGAGAATATCAGAAGAGCTGGATCAGGCCAGCATCCTGTTCTCACAGTGCCCAGCCAGATGCCCCATAGGAAGCCTCTCTGTGGCCTTCAGACCGAGGGCTGAGACAGGGGTGGGGGAACCTGTGGCCCTCCTGTTGGTGATGCCAGGTTACTTGACTGCCATACCTATTACTTATCCAGTAGGCAGTGTTGGCTGGTGGCTGTTGAGACTGGTAGGGCAGAATGCAGGGAGCCCAACAGTAGGTGGAGCCAGAACCAACTTGTGATCTCCATCACCTGGTATTCAAAGGCACCCTACCTCCAACAGCGGAGGGAGAACTTAGCCAATATGGCTAGTAGCCATCACTAGCCTTATCCTCTATAAATTTGGTCTAATCGCCCTTTCAAGCCATCCAACAAGAGTACAACAAACTCACAGAGGATATGGCCATCAGTGGCTATTGGCCACAACTAGGGATGGGAGAATCTGTCAATTTCGGTTCTCTCCATTTCTCTCTAATCTTAAATTCAGTTCTCCACATTTCTGCAGCAATTTGCAGGGTTTTTTTAAAAAAAATGTCCTCATGAAAATTCTTCGAAAATTCTCCGAATAAACACATTGTGCTTTGCGGTTTTGACTCATGTACGCATTTTTTTTGCAAGCACTTTCTACTAATACGATTCATTTTTGTATGTAATATATTCATTTTTATAGTACTAATGTGTATTATTTATTTAAGGCATTTATATACCGCTTTTCAGGCGGACCTCACAAAGCGGTTTATGTAAGATTATTACAATAAGTAATGATTTTTTGAAAAAAGTTACAATCGAACGGAAAAGACCGCTTGTTTAAGAAGAGCCTGCTACTGCTTCTTCTCTCCTCTCAGGTCGGGATGGTTTTGCTGCAGGTGCCCCTGTGGTGACAGTTGGGGGAAGGAGGGAGGGGCCACTACAGCAGCTGGATGGTGACAGTTCTACTACGCTATGCAATATTCACTAATTTTATTTAATTGTTTTTGTTTTTCTTTCCTGTCATCCATGCATTTTTTGTAAACCTTGCTTGCCTGGAGAACTGCATCATAAAATTCGGAAAAGTGCAAATTTCAGAGGATGGCTGCGTTCCAGTTCTTGTCTTATTTTGGAAAGTGCAGATGTGATCAATTTGGCTTTGAATGAGAAGTGAATCAAATTTCTCCCCCATTTCGAGCCACAATGGCTATGTTCTATCTCCCCTGTCGGAGACAGTAAACCCCTGGAAGGCCAGTTGCCGGGAATCGCAAGTAGAGACAGGGCTGTAGCACTCAGGTACCTCACCAAAGACTTCTGAGGAAGCTTAGCAGTCATGGAATAAGAGGAGAGGTCCTCTTGTGGATAAGGAATTGGTTAAGAAGCAGAAAGCAGAGAGTAGGAATAAACTGACAGTTCTCCCAATGGAGGGCTGTAGAAAGTGGAGTCCCTCAAGGATCGGTATTGGGACCTGTACTTTTCAACTTGTTCATTAATGACCTAGAATTAGGAGTGAGCAGTGAAGTGGCCAAGTTTGCTGATGACACTAAATTGTTCAGGGTTGTTAAAACAAAAAGGGATTGTGAAGAGCTCCAAAAAGATCTCTCCAAACTGAGTGAATGGGCGGAAAAATGGCAAATGCAATTCAATATCAACAAGTGTAAAATTATGCATATTGGAGCAAAAAATCTTAATTTCACATATACGCTCATGGGGTCTGAACTGGCGGTGACCGACCAGGAGAGAGACCTCGGGGTTGTAGTGGACAGCACGATGAAAATGTCGACCCAGTGTGCGGCAGCTGTGAAAAAGGCAAATTCCATGCTAGCGATAATTAGGAAAGGTATTGAAAATAAAACAGCCAATATCATAATGCCGTTGTATAAATCTGTGGTGCGGCCGCATTTGGAATACTGTGTACAGTTCTGGTCGCCTCATCTCAAAAAGGATATTATAGAGTTGGAAAAGGTTCAGAAGAGGGCAACCAGAATGATCAAGGGGATGGAGCGACTCCCTTATGAGGAAAGGCTGCAGCATTTGGGGCTTTTTAGTTTAGAGAAAAGGCGGGTCAGAGGAGACATGATAGAAGTGTATAAAATTATGCATGGCATTGAGAAAGTGGATAGAGAAAAGTTCTTCTCCCTCTCTTATAATACTAGAACTCGTGGACATTCCAAGAAGCTGAATGTTGGAAGATTCAGGACAGACAAAAGGAAGTACTTCTTTACTCAGCGCATAGTTAAACTATGGAATTTGCTCCCACAAGATGCAGTAATGGCCACCAGCTTGGACGGCTTTAAAAGAAGATTAGACAAATTCATGGAGGACAGGGCTATCAATGGCTACTAGCCGTGATGGCTGTGCTGTGCCACCCTAGTCAGAGGCAGCATGCTTCTGAAAACCAGTTGCCGGAAGCCTCAGGAGGGGAGAGTGTTCTTGCACTCGGGTCCTGCTTGCGGGCTTCCCCCAGGCACCTGGTTGGCCACTGTGAGAACAGGATGCTGGACTAGATGGGCCACTGGCCTGATCCAGCAGGCTCTTCTTATGTTCTTATGTTCTTGTAGGCTCCCTAGAGACCCCTGTTCCCCTCACAGAGCTACAATTCCCAGAGTTCCTTGGGAAGAAGGGTTCACTGTTAAACCGCTCTAGAGACCATAGCTCTGTGAGGGTGGGTGGGGCTCTTCTAACAACTCTCAGCACCCTTCACCAACTACCGTTCCCAGGATTCTTTGCAGGGGAAGCCATGACTGTTTAGAGTGGCGTGATTCTGCCTTGAAAGTATGGCACAGATGGGGCCAGAGTGAAACTCCAATGCCTTCCTTTTGATTCCATCCACGTTACGGGTTTCCCCTTCTAAATCCAAAAAGCCAAAGCGTTCCCTCCCAGCCCCTCACCCTTCGGGTGGAGCAGAAATAGAAACCGTGGCTCCGTGGGGTGCAATTTAGGGGGTGGGCGGGCTTGGATTTTGGTGTTGTCAATGCCACCATCTGTGCCGGAGTGAGCTGCCTTGCCCCACCCAACCCCCTGGCAGGATTCATCACCGGCGCTTCTTTGAATAAAAACACCTGGCCCTCATTTGACGTCCTTTGTGGCAAAGGGGTCTCCCCAGAGCCGGCGAGGTAGCCTGAATCTCGAGCTGAGCAAACACCTCGGTTTAAGTGAGGAAAATGAGACGGATATCTTTCCAAGAGCATTAAGCTGCAGGAAGGCGATGCCAAGGGGGTTTGAGAGGGGGGGGTCACATATGTTCCAGATGCCCCTGTTTACCAGAGGGAGGGCCCTTATATTCTGATACCTGTCCCCGGAACGAGGGGGGTGGCGAAATCCGCCCTTGTCTGTGCTTTATTTCTCCTGCCAGTGATACGTAACAGATGAGAGACTAGTAAATAAGTTTAATGTAACCACAGTCTTAACTCAGCAAAGCGAAACATACATAAAAGAGGTTTATGTATGTGCGGTTGCTTCAAACTGTTTTTTCTATCTATCTAGCTATCTAGCTGTCTGTCTGTCTGTCTGCCTACCCTGTCATCTCTTTTCTTCTACCTCTACAGATCTTATCACTCTTATCTATCCTTTTTTACTGAACTGAGTGCTAATCTGCATCTATATTTCCAGAACTTAACTATCCATCCATCCATCCATCAGTCTATCCAGTCTATTCTGTCCACTTACCTATCCAACTTTTTCTTTTGTAAATTTACAGAGCTTATCAGTCTTATCTATCATTTTGTTTATTGAACTGGATGTAGTTTCTATCTATCTATCTATCTATCTATCTATCTATCTATCTATCTATCTATCTATCTATCTATCTATCTATCTATCTATCTATCTACAGGTAACTTTTATATATGTGATTATATTGCAAGTCGCTTCGGTAGGCCTTATGGGAAGTGATTCATAAATGAAATCCATCATCATAATCAGTGCTCTCTGTTTTGGTAAAAAATGAGGTGCGCTACTCACACCTTGATAAAAATGCTGTGGGAGGCAATGATGTCCACCAAAGTGGATGGCTTAAAAAGAGGATTAGATAAATCCTATGGAAGATAAGGCTATCTATAGCTACTAGCCATGATGGCTCTGTTCTCCCCTCCATGGTCGGAGGCAGGATGCTTTGGAATGCCAGTGGCTGGGAACCACACTCACACTTGCTGTTGCACTCAGGTTCTGCTTGTGGGCTTCCCATTTGGGGCGTCTGGTTGGCCACTGTGAGAACAGGAGGTCGGACTACATGGGCCATTGGCCTGATCCAGCAGCCAGGCTCTACTTATGCTTTGATGAGTAACAGAGAGGGAGGGCTGCTGCCTTCATGCCCTGCTTGCCGGCTTCTCAGAGCCATCTGATTGGCCATTGTGAAAACATGAGGCTGGACCAGGTGGGCCACTGGCCTGATCCCGCAGGGCTTTTCTGATGTTCTCTCTCTCCTCACCTGATTGGTCAGATGAGAAGTGAGGTCTTCTGACTTCGGGTCATAGTTCAGGCATGTGAGGCGGACGTAGCCGTGGCCAAAGAAGAGCATGTAAGGCGCTGTGCAGGCGATGAGGAGGTAGGAGCGGACATCAAACTTTTTCCCCTCTAAGAGCAGTGGCTTGTCGATATACCTGGGGGGAGGGATGGCAAGGACAAGCATTTGTGGCAACTGCCTGTGGGCCAATTAAATCTTCACTAATGTAATTCCAGGTCAGGAATAAAAAAAAAGAAGTCAAAAACTGTGACCCATGGGTCAGGATTCCCTAAAATGTGGAAAATTTCAAAACTGCCCCAAAGTGTCCTAAAATGCTGCTCATGAACCAATTTGTTGGGAAAGGGGGTAAAACGTGACTTCCCACTCTAGATTCTGAAAAATCTTAAAAATCCTGACTCCAGGTCAGGAATCCAAAAAAAGACTCAAAAAATGTGACTCACTGGTCAGGATTCCCAAAAATGTGAAAAAAAAATTTTAATTTCATTTTCTAAATCTATTTTATTTTATTTTTCATATACAATCATGTGTATTTCCAGCATGCCTTCACAGATATATCTGAAATGCCACTTAAGTCACATAAATGCTGTATATTATTTTTTAAAATGTCTAAATACAGCCCATCACTTTCAGGTATTTCATATATATATATATATATATATATATATATATATATATATATATATATATATATATATATATATTACTTCAGGGTACTAACAAGTTAATTACAGAGTAAGTGGCCAAATCCCTGAACGTGGCTATTCATATTATGATTGTTTGATAGTCGCCAAATCAATTGTGTGATCTTTTGTCCTTTGTAACTTTTTTAAAAATTAGTATTATTTTATCCATCCGTCCGTCCGTCCGTCCGTCCGTCCGTCCGTCCATCCGTCCGTCCGTCCATCCATCCATCCAGTCTATTCTGTCCACTTACCTATCCAATCTTCTCTTTCTTTTGTAAATTTACAGAGCTTATCAATCTTATCTATCCTTTTGTTTATTGAACTGGATCTATCTATCTATCTATCTATCTATCTATCTATCTATCTATCTATCTATCTATCTATCTATCTATCTATCTATCTATCTATCTATCTATCCTAAATGAGTTTGTAATAATATAATGTGTTTTTATCTGATGATTCAATGGTCTGTTGACTATAATAAGATTTGATTTGATTTGATACATGCACCTGTATGTTCAGTAAAATACCTGGAACTAGGGATGGAACGACCTGTCAAGTTCGGTTCTTTCTGTTTCTCATTTTTTTCCATTCTTAGGTTCAGTTCTCCACATTTGAGCAGCAATTTGCAATTTTTTTTAAAAAAAAATCCATGAAAATTCTCCTGCATTTTAGTGTGAATTTCTCCTAATAAACACATTTTTGTTGTCAGTTTGGTACACATTTTTGCAAGCAATTTTTCCATGCTGTTTTCACTCATGTGTTCATTTTTATGCACACTTTCCCCCAACAGAGGCATTTGTGTAAACATTGTTTGGGTGGTGAACTGCAGTGCAAAATTTGATTAAGTGTGCATTTCGAAGGATTGGCTGTGTTTCGGTGCTCATATTGTTTCGTAAAGTGCAGATTTGATAGATTCAGCTTGAAATGCGAACTGAATCGGCTTTCTCGCCCATCCCTAGTTCAGCCAATGGAACAGATGCGTTTTGAGGAGTTGTTTGTCAAGATTGCTCCATTTGAGTGTCTTCAGAAGAAGCGCCCTCATTAAACTATCTGTGCAATTGACCTGGCTGCAGGAAAACGCTTGCTGAGCTCTTGCTTGTTTGATTTGATTATTCTGGTCTTAGGCACTGCATTTTTTAAAAAGAATAATGTATTTTTTAAAAACAATACCATAAATAGTAATAAAAAGCTTATGATGGGCAACATGTTAGACTTGATTCCCAACCCCCCAGAGTTTCCGCTTCTTTAGGAAGCTGGTTAGACACGGAGGGAGGTGAATGCAGATGTTCAGCTAACAATATCGGCAGAGCATTAGAAGCTTATTCAGCTCACACAATGCAAACTCTTTGGCACGAATTTATCCCTTTGAAGCTCTCCTTCGATTTCCAGACAGAAATAATCTCTGATCTCCTTTTTTCTCTCTCTGCCACCTGTTTAAAATGCTAATGATCTGTCTGTGCCGATGACATGAAATTAAAAAAAGAAGGAAAACAGAGAAAATAAAACTAGGTTGCTGATGGAAAGGCTCTGATCCTACAAATGGCAGGAAGTCCTTAGACCCAGGGATGCTCAAGCTTCATGCTGTGAGGAAGAGAATGGATAGAAAACCCTGCCGTCAGCCTGGAGTGCCCACCCACTGAGTTTGCCTGCCACCTCTCTGTGTGATTTACTGGCCTCCACAGAAGCAGTATGCTGCAACCCGCATACACGGCGGAAGGTTGGATCACTCTTCCTTTGTACAGACTTCAAGGTTTGCACAATTACAAAAACACTTTGAGAGTAAGGGTTTAAAAAAAAACAAAAACCAGCCCATGCTCAGTGGCCACGGAATGCTGACAGACTATTTGGAGAGTGTGGAAATGGAATGGAATATTCTAGGAAAGGGCATGGATAGCAGACTGGAATTCTAAACAGGAGGAGTCTGTGTGTGTGTGTGTGTGTGTGTGTGTGTGTGTGCGCGCATACACACACACACACACACGAACCTCAGGCCTGGAGGGGCCATCCTCTGTATGTGACCCTTGGGACTGTACATGGCCCTTGGTGGCTGGTGGCCATTGGTGGGGCAGGAGGCGGGGAAACCAACAATAGATGGAATGAGAGCCAATGGCAAGCAGAGTCACCCCCAACTGGTTACGAGAAGGCCCCACTTGCATGCCTTCTTCCTTCCAACCAATCATGGGTCAGCTGAGGGCAGACTGAGCTTGGAAGGGCACTGCCCCATTTGCCCCAATGGACCAGTCCCCCAGGCTTTCCCCAGGCCACGCCCTCTCTCTCCAGGCCACACCCCTCACCAGCCCTGCATTGCAGCTTCCTTGAGTTTCAATGCCTGGTTTCAATGTGTCTTTGAACTCTTGTGATACCTTTTGGTTGTCAGGATGGAGGATGGAGGGGTCTCTGTGTGTGGTGAGTGTGTGTGTGTGTGCGTGCATGCGTGCAAGAAGCAAGTTTACTAGACAAAGGAAACATTTATTTTCATTCCTCGCCACTTTTGCGTCTGGCCCCAACCGCCACTGGCATGTGGCCCCCGGGAGCTTGCCCAGAAGGGAATGTGGCCCTCAGACAGAAAAAGGATTCCCCACCCCTGCAGTACAGGCATTGCTACATCAACTGCATTCCAGGAGTTGAAATGTCTGCAAGGAAGCCAGCCTGAGAAGGAGATCTCCCCAAGCGGCCCCATCCCTTGGCCTTCAGCTGAGGGACGCAGGTTCACTTCCCCAAAGAGCATCTGGCGTTTCTCACCAGCCAGTCAAGTAGCTGGGAACTCGGGACAGCCGTTAACAGAACCTCCACGTTGCCGCATTCTCTACCTTTGCACGATTCTCGCGGGGGGTATTTTGTAGGGCAGTTTCTTGTATAGAGGGTCTTCCTCGATGCTGAGCAGCCGGGCTTGCAAGTCGTTGACCTCGGCTTGGTTTTTCAGGAGGAAGATCCCTCGCCCTTGGTTCGAGCTGGTGGGCTTGCAGATCCAGATCTGAGGCTCTAGTGAGAGAAAGGGAAAACGCAAGAAGGCGTCTTACGGGTTCATCTAGCCCAGTACCTCCAACTGGGCCATCACTCAATCGGCAGAGAGCCTGCTTTGCACGTAGAAGGTCCCAGGTTCAACCCCCAGCATCTCCAGGTAGGACCAGAAATGTCCCCTTGTCTGAAACCCTGGAGAGCTGCTGCCGGCCAGTGCAGCCAGTGCTGAGCCGGTGTTCCTATTCAGTATAAGGACTTGTTAAGATAAAATGGAGGAGAAGGGAGCCATGTGTGCAGCCTTGAGCTCCTTGAAGGATAGGTGGGCTACTAATGTCATCCTCAAATAAATAAATAATAAAATGGGTCCTCCAAACTGGAAACCATTCCAATTGGGAATCGTTTCCATCATCTGGGATCCACAGCAACACCTTTCTTCTGGTCCAGAAGCTGAATCTTGAAAAGGGTGCAGCTAATCAGAGGCCACCTGGGCAGAGTGTAAAATACGGTTAAATGGATCTCTTCACTTTGGGAGGGGGGTTTGGCTCAGCATTCAAAGCCCATGTTGTTCACCTGCGTATATTTCAAAGAAGATTTCTCTCTCGTCTTTGGTGTCCAGGCGGAAAGTCTCAGGGAAAAAGTCCTCCATTATCAACACCCTGCAAAAACGCAGGATAAGAGTGGGTTCAAACCTGCCTGTTCCTTGTGTAAAGGATCCGCATCAATGTGGAGTCTTCATGCCCTACCCCAGCCTCTAATACTGTCCACGCACGGCGCATGCCTACAGTGGGGCAGCCTGTTGATGGGGACAGCCAACACCCTGTCTCCCCAGAGGGCCTGAGGTGCCTCATCCTGGATAAAATAAATAAAGGCCCATGTTTAAGAATTTAGGGCTCACTTTGTGGTTCTGCTGATCTTCCTCATCACCCGCTCATACTCTCTGAGGTTCATCAAAAGGCCGATCTTTGTGGTGAGGATCTTGTTGTTAGGGATCTGGTAAAGCAGCTGTTCTCCTGTGGGGGAGGAATGGCAAGAGCCAGAGTGTGGCATGATGGGTGGATAGACCGCAGATGTGATGTGCCACTTTTTTGTGGCCTTTGGACTGAGGGCTGAGACGGGGTGGCGGAACCTGTGGCCCTCCTGTTGGTGACGCCAGGTTACTTGACTGCCATACCTATTACTTATCCAGTAGGCAGTGTTGGCTGGTGGCTGTTGAGACTGGTAGGGCAGAGTGCAGGGAGCCCAACAGTAGGTGGAGCCAGAGCCAATGATTGGTGGAGTCAACTAATTCTAGGTTTGACCCCAATCCTCCACCCTGCTGAGTTATACGAGGTGGGGAGCACTGAAACTATGGAGGAGGAAGCTGATAGTCAGGGCCACTCCCTGGACAGGTTGTAAGGAAAAAAGGCAGGCAGGTACGGGCTGGATGAGGGCAGACCAAGGTTGGTGTGGCAGTGCCCCACCTGCCCCACTGGACCAGCCTCCACTGCCAGTAGATATGTAGGACAGAGTCTATCCTTGATCCCTAAGATATCAGAAGCAACTGGGCCGCCCTGGGCTCCTCCTGGGGGGAAGGGTGAGAGATAAATTGAATAAATGAATAAGATAAATAGCTCAGAGCAGGGCCTTCAGTGTGTCTGCCCCCGTTTTGTGGAACAGCATCCCTCTTGAGATACAGCAGGCGCCCACTGTTTGTAGTTCCCAGAAACAACTGAAGGCATTTTTATTTCAACAAATAAATTTTATTTATTTTATGCCTGCCTGTTTTTTGTAGGTCTCTTGCTTGGATGTTTATCTGTGCTGTTCTTAAACCTACCTTTAGTTTGTGTTGCGCTGAAACCTATTGTCAGTTGTTTTTACTGCACACTTATAAAATTGCCTCCCGATTTAGGTGCAAGGCAATTTATACATTAATAAAATAATAAAAATAAATTAGTTGCATCAAAGGAAGTCCTGCTCAGAGTAGACCCATTGAAATTGATCAGCCTAAGTTAGCTATTAACTTCAGTAGGTCTGCTCTGAATAGGACTAGCATGGGATACAAGCCATCATCCCTGACCTCTGACCATGCTGGCTGGGGCTGATGGGAGTTGGGAGTCCAGCAACATCTAGAGCAGCCTTTCCCAACCAGTGTGCCTCCAGATGTTGTTGGACCACAACTCCCATCAGCCTCAGCCAGCATTGCCAATGGTCAGGAAAGATGGGAATTGTGGTCCAACAACATCTGGAGGCACACTGGTTGGGAAAGGCTGATCTAGAGGGTGGCAGGATCCTCACCCCGGAGATCTAAGGCCACTAGAAAAGGATCTTCTTAGTGGTGGCTCCCGCTGACCTCCTTACCTTCCCTGAAGTTGAAATAGGTGTCCCGAAACTTCGTCTCACACCATTTCAGGATGTAATCTTCCCTCCGGTTGTCGTAGATACGCTGCCAGCCTTTGTTTTTGCAGAAGGCATTCAGTCTGCTCGGGGGGCAGGGAAAAGAAAAGAGTAGCAGTTACTTCTTCATTTTGAGCTGCAGCAGCCCTTGCGGTTAACGTCAAAAGAGCCTGGCTGCTGGATCAGGCCAATGGCCCATCAATGTTGGAAGATTCAGGACAGACAAAAGGAAGTCCTTCTTTACTCAGCGCATAGTTAAACTATGGAATTTGCTCCCACAAGATGCAGTAATGGCCACCAGCTTGGACGGCTTTAAAAGAAGATTAGACAAATTCATGGAGGACAGGGCTATCAATGGCTACTAGCCATGATGGCTGTGCTCTGCCACCCTAGTCAGAGGCAGCATGCTTCTGAAAACCAGTTGGCGGAAGCCTCAGGAGGGGAGAGTGTTCTTGCACTCGGGTCCTGCTTGCGGGCTTCCCCCAGGCACCTGGTTGGCAACTGTGAGAACAGGATGCTGGACTAGATGGGCCACTGGCCTGATCCAGCAGGCTCTTCTTATGTTCTTATAGTGCAGCCTCCTGTCCTCACAGTGGCCAACCGGATGCCTCTGGGAAGCCCACAAGCAGGAACTGAGTGAAACAGCCCTCTCCTCACTTGTGATTGGCGAGGGAGGAGGGTATATATCTCTCAAGGGAAGAACTGTGTGGCAGGCGCTGCCCTGACCTCCTAGCCTGGATGCTGCCTCCTGGTCTGCTGCTGCAATTGATCAGGGGGGGAGAGACTGATCCCCCAAGGACAGCCTCTTTTTATCAGCGGCAAGACAGCCAGAACCACCACTGACATCAGCCGTGCCTTCCAGAACTGTAACTTAAAGAGCTTGTGCTAGAGCTTGCTTTCCCCTCCTCCCTCCACTCCTTTTTTTCTCGCATGTCGTGTCTGTTTTTTCGATTGTGAGCCTGACCGCCTTAGAACTGGGTTTTGTAAGCCACTCTGGGACCCTTTTTGGGGGCAAAGGACAGTGTGCAAGTGCCGTCAATAAAGGAAGAGGTAATAAATGAGACTCAGCGGAACCACAGACTAGGGCACAAGCAGCAGCGAAGGGAGGAGCAGTTTCTTACATATCGACTCCATTTGCTCCTCCAAGGTAATAGAAAGGCCCCAGCCCTGGGGGTTCTTCTGTCTTCTTCTCTTCTGGGTGATTCATTCGGGGTGATGATTTGGGGATGCCTTTCGGTCCTTTGGATTTGGTTTCGTTTGCCGGCTCCCCTTCAGCTACGTTGGAATTGCCTGGAATGTAAAAGAAGCAGCAGCGGAGGATGCATTTGGGGAGAGTGCCCCACCGCATCTGACACTGACAACAGTGAGGTACCAATGTGGCGCCATCAAAGGCGCACAGCACTTTGCAGAGCGCATGGCTTCCGCTAGAGAATCCTGCAAGAAGGGAGAGGGCCTTTTCAGTGCTCGCACCCTCTCGGTGGAATGCACTCCCCAGTGAGGTCCACCTGGCACCTTCATTGACATCTCATGGGCACCAGGTAAAGAATTATCTTTTTTTCCCCAAGCATTTAATAGACTGCGATGATGTTGTTTGCATCAGTGAGCTGCCAAAGCTTTCTGTGGCCATATGGGGGTGGCTGTCATTTTATTTTTATGGCATGGTATATTTACTTTGGTTTTTAACAATGTTGTAAGTCACTTGGAGACCTTTGGGTAACAAATTGAATAAAACTTAATCTAAATCTTAATCTTTAAACCTCACAGAGCTAGAATTCCCAGCACCCTTAGCAAACTTCAGTTCCAAAGAACCTTTGGGGGAAGTCATGTGCTTTCAATGTGCTTTAAATGTACAGAGTGTACAGAGGCACACACCACACTCGCCCTCATTAAACCTCTCCTCTCAGTCCAGTGCTGGGATGGGGCTATATTTGTATTTCTCTTGGGTTGTCCTCAATGTTAGTCCTACTCAGAGTAGACCCACTGAAATGCCTAAACATCTCAACACAAGATTGTAATTAGACCTACCCCCACGCAGGTTGTTATTTAATGTACTAGCGACAGATATATGCAAACACCTTAAGTTATGGGTCTGTAATCTTATCACTGCTGCAAAAATGGTCTGGGCCAGGAAGTGGACAGCTCAGAACGACCCCCTCAGTGGAAGCTGAAATGTCTGGAAATTGCTGGAATGGATAAATGTATTGATCTAGTCTGGAGAAGACAAGGGGAAAGCCTTAGCAAAGCATCACTGGAGCATTTGATTCCCTTTATTAATTACTGAAACATGCATGATGCAAAGATGAGACTTTGTCATCATTTGTTTTTGTAAATATGATTTTATAATTGTATTGTAAATAACAAGCTGTAAAAAATGAATTAACGTGACTAACTGGGGTCCATTCATTTCAATGGGACTACTAGTTGGATGCACCCCTAATTTTAAGTTTCTTACGTTTTATACCCCACCTTTCCTCCATCAAGGAACCCGAGGGGCTCCTTGCGCTTGGTTTCCAGGTGGTCTCCCATCCAGGCACTGACCAGACCCAGACCTGCTTAGCTTTGGCAAGGTGGATGGCCTCCTATGCCGTCTGACCAGAGCCTAGGATTTATATATGCCACCCTAGTCAGAGGCAGCATGCTTCTGAAAACCAGTTGCCGGAAGCCTCAGGAGGGGAGAGTGTTCTTGCACTCGGGTCCTGCTTGTGGGCTTCCCCCAGGCACCTGGTTGGCCACTGTGAGAACAGGATGCTGGACTAGATGGGCCACTGGCCTGATCCAGCAGGCTCTTCTTATGTTCTTATATCCCCATGGCAACGTTTGGCTTCCTGGAGGGGGCAATTTCCCCCATCCCAGCATAGGGCTGAGAGGAGATTCAGTGCTGTGATGGGAACACAAGAACCTAAGAAGAGCCTTGTTGGGTCAGGCCAAAGGAAGAGGAAGGCTCTGTAGCTCAGTGGACAGAGCATCCGCTTTGCATGCAGGAGGTCCCAGGTTCAATCCCCAGCACCTCCGGAGAGGGCTGAGAATGACTTCCCTGTTTGAAACCCTGGAGAGCCACTGCCAGTCTGTGTAGACAGCATTGAGCTAGATGGACCAGCGGCCTGACTTGGCATAACGCAGTATCCAATGTTCCTATATGGAGGCGGGGAATGGGTGAGAAATGCGATCCCGTTGGCATTTCGAGCCGAATCGATCAAATGCGCACTTTCCAAAACAATATGAGGACTGAAACACTGCCACCCTTGAAATTCGCTCCTGATCGAATTTTGCAATGCGGTTCACCAACCGACCGGCGCTTGCCAAAGTGCATATGCAAGTGGAGAGGACGCATAAAAATGGATAGACGGGTGGAAATAACACAGAGAAATGCATTAGATGCCAAGAAATGGCTTGCAAAACATGTGTACCTTCGTCAAAACTGCCTACCAAAAAGAAAAAGTGTTTATTAGGAGAAATTCACACTAAAACGCTGGAGGATCTTCTTGAGGATTCTCCCCTTTCCTCCCCCCCCCCCCAAAAAAGTCACAAATTGCTGCAGAAATATGGAGAACCGGATTTATGATTAGAAAAATCTAATCTAATCTGGGCTCTTCCTGGGAGGAAGGGCGGGATATAGATCAAATAAATAAATAAATAAATAATCAAAAGGAGGACTGAAATTGACAGATCAACTCCATCGTTAGCTCTCAGAGACTCTCCACAGAAGGTTCCATCCCCACACTGAAAATAGGCTTGAAAGCAGCTTTCTTTAGCCACAAGAAGGCTTTTTGCCAAGTCTTATTGCATTGTGGGGGCAATTTGGTGTGTGTGTGTGTGTGTGTTACAACTAGGGATGGGGGAGAATATCTGACAAAATTGACCCTGGTACCAGATCCCCACTGAATTCACCAGTTCGCTATCCCTTCGGAGTGGCACCCATCTCTTGCAGCAGGCCGCAGCTGTAATCAGCACAGATTTTGTGGCCGCAACTTCAATCGGCAATACTTTTTCCCCAAAATCCTCCCCCTATTTTATGTAATATTTTTTGTAATTATTTTTTGCAATATTTTTCCCCTCCGCCAAAAAACTACGTGGAACACTGTGATCACTCACGTAAGGGACCTAACAATTATGCAATGTTTTTCTCTGCCACCAAAAATCTACGTGGAATGCTGTCATTTACACAAGTATCTACGAAAACAATTATGTAATTATTGCAATCTGGGGGGGGGGAACCCTGCGGATCGAATCACCCAAAAACCTATGTAGCAGATTGAATCAGCAAGCGCCGGAGAAAGCGGAAACAAAAAAAATGAGGGACCGGTAAAGAAACGACGGACTATTGAAATGCATGTGGATCAGCACAGTGCAGCGAACCCCATCCCTAGTTACAACTAGGGAGTGAAGAGTTGTAGCACCTAATGGGCACACAGGACCCTGCCCCACCCATCTCAGCCTTGATTCCTCCAAGCCCTCTGGCTGTCTTACTTACAATCAGTCCAGAGGGTGACCTGCCCTGTCAGTTCCCTCATGATGAGGGCGGGACTAGACCGAGTTGGCTCCACCTGTCATTGGCTCTGGCTCCACCTACAGTTTGGGCTTCCTGCCTGCCACCCCACCAGTCCAAATGGCACCAGCAGCCAACACAGGGCCTATCAGCCCTGAAAGGTTGGTGATGGTTGTGGCTCCGATGCCAGTAGGGCAGCGAATCCGCTCCAGGTTTTAGTTTGAACTTTCAAGGAGCTCTCCAAGGTGCTGAATCCTATTCCCACTGCTTCTGAGCATTCCCGAGGCCACCTTTGCTCTTCCACGGGGGGGGGGAGAGCGGAGGAGAGAGATAGCTTCCACCCACGCTGTTCGTAGCCTCACCTCCTTGCTTATTGGATTGGGCGCTTGTAACTCTCTGACTGCCATTTCCCATGCGTCTTTCCACGGTGGCTATCACCTTGCGTGCCTCACCTGCTTCAGAGTAGTATGGATACCAACGGAAGCCTAAGCGAATGGCGGCCGCTCGTTCACTGGCATCGAGAGGCCTTTCGTCCATCCATCCTGGAAGCCAGAGCGATTTGGTAAGACCCGGGCCCTGTGCCTTGGCTTCGCACCCACCCACACCCAGGACAGTGAAAGACCACAGAAGGAAAAAGGAAGAGAGAGACGCTTCTTTAGAGTCTGGGATCAAGCCAGCCTTTGGGGTAAGTTGTCTCGAAGGCCACATTCATGCTAGGGATGTGCTAGAATTCTGCCGGATTTGGATTTGGTTCCGAATTTTTCCTTCATTGGCTTAGTCTCTATCCTTGCGGATCGGATCTTTACGTAGCGATTGGGCCTGGCAACCAAGAGGTCTTCTGTATCTTTAAAAGTTGTGCAGGGGGAAGGGAAAATTTCACCTTATGGTTTTTCCCATTACAGTGTTGCAAGAAAACCTGCACTTGGCTGAATTTTCTCTTCTCTTAAAGATTATCCCAGGCCGATCACTGAGATCACTTAGGGGATCATTGTTACTTGTTACAAAGGCCCGGCTAGCCTCAGCCAGAAATTGTGCATTAGTGATGCTGTTTCCATGCTGTGGAACACTCTCCCGGCAGCGATTCGACAGGCACACTCACTTTTGACTGTCAGGTGCCTCTTGTAGACTTTTTTTTTTATGCCGGCAGGCCTTTGCCACTATTTATGTTTGATTAGCCAGTCACCTCAATAATTATTTTGCCATTTTTATTTCTATAATGCTGCTTTTAGGACATTGTACACTTCCTTGATATTTTATAATGTGGCAGTATAAAAAATACTTCTATCAATCAATATATATTTGTGGGAGGAGTGAAGCCATCAGTTAGATGGCCAACTCTCCTTTGTTAGTGGCTGATTTCTTCCATTGGCAAGGGGCTGGACTGGATGACCTCTGAGGATCCTCCCAATGATTCAGTGAAGAGTTCGGCCTTTTGAGCTGCCCCTTGCCCTGCACATTGGCCCATCTCATTATTTAATCAAAGCTCTTGAGCCAAGCTTTGCCTGGCCAAGAGAGAATCTGTCCAGTTGAGGCTTGTTAGGTCTTTTGATTGCCTCTCACCACTTAATTAAGAGCTTTTGAGAGCAAAATGGTGTCTTTAAGAAGGGAAGGCTGACTGAAAGTGGTGGAAGGATTGCCAGATTAATTTTCCCCTTCACCACAGGACCCCAGAATTTTGTCAAACCCACTTGCTTTATGCCATTGGTGTCCCGCCCCTTCCTCAAAGGAGCTTGGGGTGGTGTACATCATTCCCCATGCTTATCTGTTTTATCTTCACGACAACCCTGTGAAATAGGTTAGGCTGAGAGAGAGAGAGAGGGAGAGAGAGAGAGAGAGAGAGAGAGAGAGAGAGAGAGCACCTACTGAGCTCTGGGGGGATTTTACGTCCTAGTCCAGTGCTCGGATCGATAAACAATCCCCCAAAGAGCTCGATATGGTTGATGACCATGTGCTCGGTTCTCCCTATTTTACCTCACAACAACCCTTTGAGGTGGGATTGGCTGAACAAATGCGAGATTGGCCCAAGGTCATCTGCTGAAGCTCAGTGGGGATTGGAGGTCCTCATCCAGTACTCACACCAAGACACAACCCTTCTGTCTCCCCAAGGAGATCAGTCAGACTGTGTGATTGGTTCCCCCATTTTACCTTCACAACAACCCTTTGAGGTAGGATAGGCTGAGCAAAAGAGAGATTTGCTCAAGATCACACACCAGCTCAATGGGATGTGAGGTCCTAGACCAGTGCTCAAACCAACACACAACCCTTCCCACCATCAAGGAAATCAGCTGGACTATGTCATCGGCTCCCTCTGTTTTACCCTCATAACAACCCTTTGAGGTAGGTTAGGCTGGAAAAGAGAGAGGGGGCTAAGATCACCAAGGTAAGCTTGATTTGGAGTGGGGTGTGTGTGAAGATTTGAATCCAGGTCTGTAAGACAGACCAAATTGGTGCCTTGAAAATTCACTCTTTGGGTTGTATTCAATTAAGTTTCACTCAGAGTAGATTCACTGAAATAATAATAATAAATAAATAAATAAAACTTTTAAAAATCCTGCTTTTTACCATCTAGGTTCAAAGCAGCTTACAACAATAAAACTACATAGCATGCAAAGTTTAAAGCATCACTGAAACCTCAGAAATTTAAAGACAGCACAGAAGGCCATGGTAAAACACTCTAGAAGGATTCATGATGGAAAGGCCTCCTGAAATATCACTGGGCGCCTGAAACGCAGCAGGGAGAACTAAAGACAGACATGGCCGTTCTTGACAATGGTTCTACTCTGAGTGAGAAGAGCGGGGCTGCAAGCTCCCGGCTACCTCTTTGGGGGATGATTGCATGCTGCCTTCACCCATCTGTCTGGGATTTTTTTTTCATCCGCAGCACAGCCGGCCATGGGCAACGATGGAGCGCCTAGCTGGCCCCAGCGCTGCCACCCAGCACTGGCAGGGCTAACCTGAGAAGCACGTCGGTCTTCGGAGAGCCAAGAGGGGTGGAAAGGAAAAGAGCTTCTTCTTGCAGACCTTTTGTGCCTGGGGAGTCGGTGTTGAAGCTCCTGCCTGCTCTGAAGCCATATCCTCTGGAAGCTGACTTGCACACAGATCATAATGGGGAGGCTGTGATGTCACCCGTTGACTCAGGTGGCCAGCCACCTGCAGGATTCTCCCCTGACCAGTCAAGCTGGGGAAAGGGCCCGCGGCAGAAAGGGAGGGAAAGATCTGTCCATTTCTGTCAGCCTTAAAGTCATTTCTTCACACTCCTGCAGCAATTTGCAAGGGTTAGTGTGGATTTCTCCGAATGCGCACATTTTGGTATGTGGCTTTGCCTAATGCGCACATATTTGCAAGCGATTCCCCCGAACAGAATGCATTTTTGTACGTGGCTTCCACCACTATGTTCACTTTCCGCACGCGTCCCCCTAATGTATGCATTTTTGTCAACATTGCTTAGTTGGCAAACTGCAGAGCAGAATTCAAGTAAGTGTCATATCGGAGGACGGCTGCGTTTCGCTCCTCGTGTTGTTTCAGAAAGAGCCGATTTGATAGATTCTGCTTGACATGCAAATGGAATCGAAATTCTTGCCCATCCCTAGTGGCAGAGTGCCTGCTTTGCATGCAGAAGGTCCCAGGTTCAATCCTTGGCATCTCCAGGTAAGAGCTGGGAATGTTGCCTGTTGGAAACTGCTGGTCAGTCCAGGCAACACTGCGCTAGATGGAACAAGGGACCTGACTCGGTATAAGGTAGCTTCCTCTGTATTTAAGGGGAGGCACAGTGCCTGCTTTGCATGCAGAAGGACCTAGATTCAATCCCCAATGGCATCTCCAGGTAAGGCTGGTGCCTGAAACCCCAGAGAGCCGCTGCCAGTCAGTGTAGGTGATACTAAGCTACATGAACCCTTGGAATAAATAAATAAGGCAGATGCCTATGTCTTAAGGGCCACAGCTCAGGGGCAGAGTGCCTGCTTTGCATGCAGAAGGTGTCAATCCCCAGCACCTCCAGTTAAAAGGATCAGGGTGATGGAGATGCACTCTTTTTGCTCGAGACTCCAGAGTGCTGCAGCCAATCCAAGGAAGCAGTCTCGGTCTAGGTAAGGCATCCAGACCAATCCAGTCTAAAGAGGAGTATCCCTACTGCATCCCAGGAGAAGAAACCCTTTTAAGGCGAAGGGGGTGTAGCGTCTGCTTGGCACGTAGAAGGGCTCAGGTTTAATCCCCTGCATTTCCAGGGGGGGCTGGGAGAAACCCCCCACCTTGAACCCTGGGCTCCTGCTGGGAGGAAGGGCGCGGTATCAATCAATCAATCAATTGTGAAAATTCATGTTTTAGTGCAGATTTCTCCTAATATACACATCTTGGTTGCAATTTTGCCTAATATATAGCTGTTTTGCCAGGCATGTTTTCCTTGATTTGTATATTATTCCCTAATATAATGCATTTCTGTGTATTATTTTCACAAATACATGCATTTTTGCACCCCTTACACCAGTGTGTGCATTTTCGTACACATTACTTGGCAGGAGAACTTCATTGCATAATTCAGAGAAGAGTGGATTTCAACAGATTTTCATGTTTCAGTTTGCATGGTGTGAATGAGGCCATTTCTCATTAAAATGCAAAGAAAATCCCTCCTCCTATTCACACAGGCATTTCAGTCCCTTGATTTTTTTCCAGTTCTTTCTGGACAGCTGAATGTGTGGACACACGCTTGGGGAAAGCATTTCATTGAGCAACAGGAGCATTTATCCTGTGATGGGCATTCACACATGCCAATCGCTTTTGCCTGCCATCAACCCTTGTACTCCTGTGACCTCAGCAACACTCATTTCAATTCACTCAGATGCATTTATACCCCACTCTTCAGAATGGCTACCAGATCAATGAAAAACAGTACAGGTCCTGCCCTCAGGCATACAAGCTAAGCATGCGTGGCACAAAAGGAACGGAGGAGGAGGAAAGACGAAAACAAGCAAATCCATGAGAGAGAGGGGGGAAACAACTGTGAACCCCTATTGCAAACACGACAGCAACATGCATTATATATGCATGGCCACTGTGCACTGCTTTTCTGAAGCACCCCTCCCCTCCATCGCAGGTGTCCCCTCCCCCCTCGGGGGCTGCCAAGAGCCATTTTGAAATGCTTTATCCTGAAACACAGGCTAGAGAGAGACCCATGGTGGTGATTGGAGGCGTGCTACGGGAAGGGGCTCCCATTCAGTCGAAACACGTCTCTGTCTCAGCCTAATATGGGAAGGCTCCATAATTACAAACCCAAGGAGAAGATCAAAGAGGGCCATCTCCTGGGATTCTTCTCTTTAAAGATGAAAGATGAACTTTCAGGCTCGCTGTATAGTTTTTTGACACACATTATTAAAGCATAAAGCCCACAGACCCTCCACCCTCCCAGACTTGGCATTTGTAGTTTTTTTTCCCCACCTCTTTCGGTGGCTAATGATTACCCCAATCCTTTTTTTCCTGTACTGTATTCAAAGTATTAATTTGGGTTTTAAAACACCAGCTGCCGGGTGCCTTGTTGAGCATGTACCATTCTGTTTTTGATCTTCTGTTGCGGGGGCGGGGGGGGGAGAGGGAGCCAAGCATTGAGTTTAGGTGCTAGACTGTACGGTAAAGAGCCAGGACTTTCCCTAGAATCGTCCTCTTTTTGAGAATTAAAAAAACCCACCTAAGAATTAGAAATTAAAAATGTGTACCAAATGTTGCATTCGGTGTCCTGTTCCTAATGTGCAATGCTCAGCATGGTAAGCAGGGAGGGAAAAGCCTTGCTAGACTCTGTTGGGAGGTAGTGCCGAGGGATACTGGGCACCATGAGGACTAGACGCTTCCTCCATCTGAGAATGAAAAGCAAGGTATTTTGACAGCCTTTTGAACTCGTGCTACTAAACTTGAAACCAAGTACTTGGTTCACAAGGAGAAGGCAAGTCAGGCGCTGTGGGTTGTAGCCGCATAAGCCCTACTCAGAGTAGACCCATTGTAATGAAAGGAACCTAAGGTAGCCATGCCCATTCATTTCACTAGCATTGGCTTGTGCCTGCTAAATAGACGTATTTCACAGAACTAAAACAAAATATTTGTCTTAAGACAATGTATTATTTCCAGAGCTTGGAAAAATTACTTTTTTGAACTACAACTCCCATCAGCCCAATCCAGTGGCCATGCTGGCTCAGGCTGATGGGAGTTGCAGTTCAACAAAGTAACTTTTCCAAGCTCTGATTATTTCATGATAACTGGTCATCCCCTGGCTAATTTCTACGAGACATACTGGTGCTGAAGTCTGAAGGAAACTCTTAACCTGGAAGACCTGACTCCCTAATTTCAGTTTTGGGATTGGTGGATGTAGGCAAGAAACTCATTCATCTCTGTCAATTGGGAGATCTTCTACATCCCCATTACCTATTATCAACCATCACAGGCCCTACGATTGGTTGCGAAGGCCCTGTTGGTTACAAGGCCTTTTCGGTGGTGGTTCCCCAATTGTGGAATGCCCTCCCTGGTGAGTTTCAAATTAACATCCAGAAGGAATTTACGAACACTCCTGTTCACCCCAGGCATTGGATGGCTGGAAGATGCTGTTCCTGGCAAACTTGTAACAATTACTGGTGTGACTGCTTTTAAGTGTTTGTAGATGATTTTAAATTCTTTTTAAAATGGTCTTGTTTTGCTGCTTGGCTGTTTGCTGCGTGAGACTGTTCGATTATTTTTGTTGCAAGATACTAATATGGCTACCTCTCTGGAAATTAATAGATGACAATTGGCCTGGGTTGCATGTAATGCTAAGCTATGGTCTGGCTAAGCTAAACTATGGTTTAGCATGAACAAGCAAGTGTGTGGGTGCATATTCATAAAATTGCAGCTGCTTCACTCTTCTCCCTTTTCCACTGCTGTGCTACCAGGAGCTAAGCTGTGGTTTGGCTTAGCGATGTGTGAACCTTTTCACAACTAAGGATAAGTGAATCTGTCCATTTCAATTTCTAATTTTCCCGTCTGTAGGGCCTGATAAGCTTCCCCAGGGTGACGCAACCTCAGGAGCTATTAAAAAGACACCTAGAGCCAACCACCTCCTGGCAGGCCAAGGCAGGAAAATTGAAGTGGGTCCAAAACAGTAGACCCTGTCCGGTGGCTTGGACCCAGCCCGCAATGGAGACTGCTGGCTCTCATGTCAGTGGGGCAGTGAATCCGCTCCAGGTTCTAGTCTGAACTTTCAACTTGAACAGGTCAAGGTGCAGATCCTATTTTGGGAATAGGTTTTTATACCTTGGACAGCTCTTTGAAAGTTTGGACTAAAGCCCGGCGTGGATTTCACCGCCCCACAGACACTGGAGCCAGCAATCTCCACACAACTCTATCCTGCTTGCTAAGGGACCAGCATTTTATTGGGCCCCACCTGTAAAACGTTTGTCCTATAAGGCCTATGGGAACTGGAATCTGAGAAGCAGGAGCTTCTGGAATCTTCTAGGCTCCACCTATCATGCATCGTGTTCCTTCCTGGCTCTCTTTCTCACTCTGCTGATTCCACCGATTATGCCAGGCTCCACAGAGCCTGCATGGTTCCATCTTGCCTCCACCCCAACCCAGGCTCTGCCTGTCCTGGATTTACATTGCTTTTAGGAAAAGGAGCTAAGGCCAAAGGTCACCAGTTCCATCCCTGGCACTATCGGATAAGAGCCAGGTCTCTTGTCCAGGATGAGAAAAATTAAAAGTCATGGCAAGGGGCCAGTGAGGGGAAAGGCCTCGAACGGCTCTTCTCTGTGAGAGGCTAGAGGCACCAACAGCAGGGTTGGCGCCAGACTTTACTGGGCCTTCATCACGGTATTGCAGATCCTTCTCAGTCCTAGTGCAAACCTAAGCCCTTGTGCATTGCATTTGGGGGGTTAATCCAAGATAGTGACTTCCTGCCACAGAATGGAGCTGAGATGCAGCTTAACTCCCCATCTGAAAATGCCACCACCCACCAGATCAACATGCCAAGGGGCATATTAGGTGGCAACTAGTGCTAGCCCCAAGTTTGGGGCCCAATTGTGCTGGTGATGTCAGGCAGGGCCCCTGATGGTAGGGTTGGCGTCTGGGCCCTTCTGAGTCCTGGGTCCATTGACGGGTGCCTGGCTATGCCTCTGCTGGCCAAGGGGGTCGATATACGGCTGTTTTCTATGGCTCAGTGGTAAGAACGCCCACTTTGCACGCGAAAGGTCATTAGCTCCTCTAGTTAAAAGGACTTCTGCTGGAGATCCTGGCGAGCCACCACCAATCACAGTAGATGGCCCAATGCTCTGGTTGGTGGAGGCAGAAATGCCTCTGAGTGCAAGCGGGGAGAGTGTTGCTGTCGCCCTGAGGTTCTGCTTGTGGGTGTCCAACTGGGACATCTGGTCGGCCACTGTGAGAACAGGAGATGGACCAGACTGGTCTAAATCCAGCAGACAGGCTCTTATGTTCTTATGGATAAGAGTGAGGGAGGGTTGTTACCTTCCCGCCCAGCCTGTGGGCTTCCTGCAGCTGTCTGATTGTCTACTGTGGGAAACAGAATGCTGGACTGGATGAGCCTTTGGCCTGAACCAGCAGGGCTCGCTTTCTAATATAAGGTAGCTTCAAAACATTCATTTGTTCCAAACTGCATTTCCAGGTGCTATTTATTTATTGAAATATCTCCAACCCACACCCTCCGCTTTTGCAATAAACCAATCTCCATTTTATTGCCAGGGCTGTAATAGGGACAATTAACAACCAATATTGCCAGGAAAATAAAATAACAAGGTTTGGGGGGGTTTTTTCCTGTGCATTTTTATAGCATACACATATTTGTGGCTTCCCCCTTTCCTCTTCTCCACCCCCTAAAGACACCCCCCGCTAAATCATCCTATTAACGAAGTCAGCATCTTTGCTTCCACCCAAATTGCCTGCTAATGGGGCTCAGCTTGTATATTTCTTCCCAATAATCCTAATTTGCTCTTTTATAAGTCTCACATGGACGATTGCAGTTTTATGAAGTTCTTGGAGAGGGGAGGGGAAAAGGAGGCCTCTGGTTTTTTTTAGATGCTGAGCCACTGTTGAATCTCAGGAGGGATCTATTTGAAGCAAAATAGATGGGACTGGGCCTAGTGCATCCCGTGAAAACCAGTCTCCTGGCAATGCCTACCCATCTGCCAACTTATCTACTGGGAATTGATAGCCGGGGGGGAGGGTTGTTCAGTTTGTTTGTCTGTGAAAAACAAGGGCACTTTTCAAGGAGTGAGGCTCTCTGTCTTCTCTCTCCTGTGAAATTCCTCCACTGATGCATCCCTCCCGTTTGCTGTGCAGGGCATCATTAGCGCTAAGCAAAAAAGGCTGCAGCACCTTGGACAGCTCCTGGAAAGATATGACTAAAACCCAGAGCAAATCCCCCTGCCCCACTGACACGGAGCCGCCACAGCCTCTGGATTTTGCTGGACTACAACTCCCAACATCCCTAACTGTTGGCCATGCCAGCTGGGGCTGATGTAGTCCGGCAAAAAAAAAATTTTTTTTTTAAATCTAGAGGGGCTGCAGATTTACCACCTAAGATTTACAGAATACACTGTTTCCAGACAAGGGCTTGGGAACTCTCTTGCTTGGCATTCTTAAAGCAGGGCATCCATTTCTTTCAGGGTCACCCAAAAAGGCAGTATGTGCCTGTCCGAACCGCCACAGAGCAAGGAGTGCAAGAGGTCGCATGTGCCCTTGAGAAATTGCATGCTGTTGATGCACACCCAATGTGGATTCTCCTCCCACCCAAGCTGTTGAATCCGTGCCACATCCAGCAATGTACCGCCCATGGATACGGCAATCAAGGAGGGACATAGTTCCTCACAGTGCCAATAATATCAAGGGGGGGTGGAGACAAGAGCCTCTTCCGAGTTGCCAGGTTGCAACCTGGAGACCCTGCTGAGTCCTTCCCTAACCATGTCACACAGATGGCACATTACCCAGACCAGCGTTCATCAACCTCAGGGCCCCAGATGTCTTTGGATTCAGCTCCCATCATCCCTGGCCATGGGCTAAATTGGCTGGGGAGGATGCGAGCCGGCATTTAAGAACACTTGGAGGGTACCAAAGTTGAAAAACACTGATCCAGACGATAGGTTCTTGTACTGAATTTGGGGTACCATAGGTCATAATGGCAAGTCTAGGACATGTTCTCAGTGCAAGGCAGGCGTTTAAGGTCTCCCAGTACTTTCAATCCACCTAAATGCCCCCCTTTGCCCTGGGAGCATGTCACCATTATGACTTATGGTGTGGAGTGGTATCCAGCTGAGTCCTACTCAGGGTAAGACCCATTGAAATGAATGGACCCAATCTAGTCTTGTCTATTAATTGCAGTGGGTAGGACTAACATTGGATATAACCCATAGTGTTGCATTCAACTGTGTCTGATTCAGAGCAGACCTATGGAAATTAATGGACACGACTAAGTTAGCTCTATTGATTTCAGTGGGTCTACTCTGAGTTGGGCACAGTTTCCAGCAGGACCTGGTTTCCTTCCCTCCCGTTTCAATTTGTAAAAGGCGTGTGACAACACCCCTGCTGTGCAGGCACGGCTGACGGTTGCAAGGGCCAACCACGCCTATCAGGAACTCAGGTAGGGTTTTCAGAGACCGAAGCCAAAAATGGGCAGGAGATATTTGGCTGATGGCAGGCATTGCTAGGATAAGCTGATTCCCAGCTGGAAGCAAGACTGCTTTGCTATCTTCACTTTTCGGACGTGAGGCTCTGAGATTCTCCCACAGAGACTGACGAAGTCCCATCAAGGGGCTGATTACCTCCTTGTGTCCGAAGCTTGCCTTTCTTTTTCCATTTGCCGGCGCCACCCGCTAAGGACCCCTTAGAGTTTACCTTCGAGGTGGAGCGAGACTTTGGGGGCACGTTGCTGACCGGGCCCTGAGAAGGGCCAGATGGCTTCACACCTGCAATGGCTTCCTGGACGAGAGCCGTTGCTTGCGGCTCTGTGGCGGGACCTTCCTTGCACCCTTCCTCCCGGCCTAGGTTCCCCTCCGTTGCAACGTTGCGACCTCCCGCCCCCAGGCTTGTGGCCTCCAGAGGGATCCTTTCGAGACTCTGGGCTTGGCTGGCCCTTCTAACTGGGGATTGTCTCTCTGGGTTCATCTTAGGGACCCCAGAGCTCGTCCTGGAGAAACCATGGAGATCTAAGGCCTCCACTTGCTGGCTGCTGCTTAATTCGCAGTCACTGACAGATTCCATGATGGGATCCAGCCTGAGTGCTAGCTCTTCTTTCCTTAGCTGAGGCTGGGGTCTGCTTCCCGGAGTGCTCACAGCCTCCCCGGCAGACTCGCCTTGCTTGCTCAGAAGGTGGAAGATCAATCTCTTTCTGGGGAGCTCCCTTGCCGACGCCCATTTGTTCTCAGGACAGTGACTGTGAAAACAATCAAAGAGGAGCCACAAGTTAGGTTGGTGACGGCGAGCCATTTATTTATATGAAATTCTTTTATGTTTTTGGTTGCAACAGCAATTTGTTCTCTGTATACTTCTACGTACCTCTGTATGTTTTTATTTAACGCATTTGTCATGGCTTTTGGCTGGTACAATAGATTGAATTGAGTGATTATTTATCTGTGGGTATATTGTGCAACTTGTCACTGACGTGATAATAACGCGTTAGGGGCGGACTGATGCCGGCGTACCCACGCATGGCTCTGCTTTATGAGTTCTGCGATGCTTCCCCAGTGCTGTCACATGGTTGTCGCCTGGAGGGGCAGCCTTGGGCTAGAGCGCAACAACAGAGGGACCACAATCACAACTCTGGATAGAAAAAGTTACAGGATTTTAGCAGGAACTTCACTGGACATGCCCTGGCTGGAAATGAAGCAGTTTGTCCGTCCTGAAACGTTTGCAGGCACCAAACAGGATTGAAAGGGGGATCGCGTCTAACTGCCTTGCAGCTCAGTAGCAGGGCATCTGGTTGGCAGACCAGAACTTCCAAGTAAGGGCTAGGAGGGACCCCTCTCTGAAACCCTTGGACAGCCGCTGCCAGTCAGCGTACACAAACACTGAGCGAGACAGCCCCATGGTCTGACTCATCAGGCAGCTTTCATGGTATGTTCCTAGGATGGCAAATAAAGACTTAACCCCACCAAAGAAAGCAAAGTAACAGAAACGCTAACCTGCGCTCGGCACGCCCTAAATGCTTTAACAAAGCGTTAGTGGGTTTGTATTCCAGACGAGCCATAAGGAAAGCCAGCCAAACATCACGTTCCTGGAGCAGGCTTGCCACTTCGGAGGCTCGGCGCGCACTTTTTGCTTGGGCAACACCCGTGTCTCAAGTGTCCCAGCGATGGCACTCGGAGCATCCGAAGGCAGCAAGCTTTTGTCCCCTCCCTTGGCCAGCACAAAGGAAGCCCTCAGCACTATCAACAAGGGCCAGTTGCCTAGCAACCGCTGCTTAGGAACCGTTGCTAGAATTGTGAAGGATTTCCTGCCTTAATGAATGGTCTGGATTTCTGCCTAGGGACTTGTGTGTGTGTGTGGTGTTTGAGAACTCCAGGTTTGAGGGGAAACATGCCCAGGTGTTGGGCCACGGTAGGCTCATGGCCACCATTTCATTCCCCCACAATGCCCTGGAGCAAAGCAAGTCAGAGGCATTGTGGGAATCAAAATGGCAGCTAGGCCTAGTTGCCTGACGATGCTCAGAGCGATGGGTCAATGGGGGAAAGGAGGGGAGTCCAGGCAAACAGAAGTATGTAGGCCCTGTCAGGATGTTGCAGCACTGGCCACTGCCTGAACATGCCAGGAGATGGTGCCAGCTATCATGCAAAAAAAGGTATTGGGCAGCCTCCGATGTTGCTATATAACCTCCATGCAAACTTAGTAAAGACAAATCACTCTGGTCTCCTCTACATGCCTGGAATGAAAGATGTCAGACTAGCGGGCATGCAGGAGAGAGCCTTTTCAGCTGTGGCCCCCAAACCGGAATACCCTACCCCAAGAAGTCCGCTCTGCTCCCTCCCTGATGGTGTTCCGGAGATTTTTGAAAGCCATCCTGTTCTGGAGAGCCTTTGGGAGGGACTGAAGGCTGAACCTGAAACTGATTTTATTTCCCTTCCTTGTTAGTTTTACTTCTTTGAAAATGGAAATGGATTGCCTTCAAGTCGATCCTAAATATGGTGAGCCTATGAATAGGGATTTCATGGTAAGCGGTATTCAGAGGGAGTTTCCCATTGCCTCCCTCTGAGGCTAGTCCTCCCCAGCTGGCTAGGGCCTGCTCAGCTTGCCACAGCTGCACCAGCCAGCCTCTTTCCTGTCCGCAACTGCCAGCTGGGGGGCAACTGGGCTCCTTGGGACTATGCAGCTTGCCCACGGCTGCACAGGTGGCTGGGCATGTAACCCCTGAGCCACTCACTGTGGGGGTGATCTTTAGCTGGCCCTTGACGCTCAGGAGACAGGAGTGAGGATTTGAACTCGCAGATTCTGGACTCCAAGCCAGCATCTCCTGGCTAGAAGGGGCTAGAGGAGTGCCAAGCTTTTTTTCCTCCATGCTGTCCTGATAAATTGCTGCAGGGAGACCTCACACTCAGGGATGTGGGGGTTAGGGGGGCCAAACACCATTGGTCCTTCTACCTCAGTACTGTCTACACTGACTGGCATCCTTCAGGCTCAGAGCTTGGAAAAGTTACTTTTTTGAACTACAACTCCCATCAGCACCAGCCAGCATGGCCACTGGATTGGGCTGATGGGAGTTGTAGTTCAAAAAAGTAACTTTTCCAAGCTCTGGGCAGGGTGTGTCTCTCAGCCCTACCTGGAGATGCAGGGGACTGGCCTTGGGACCTTCTGCATGCAAAGCAGATGCCCTGCCACTGAGCTACGGCCCTTAAGACATGAGAACATGGGAAGCTGCCTTATACTCATCCGGCTGGGCTGTTCTTATGTCCTTATGTCTTTCCTCTGACTTCCGCGTGTGGAAAGCCTGTCCTGTTGCATTTGGAGGCCTTGCTGGGGCTCCCCGACGCAACCTGCTCATCGAGCATCCCTCCTGATTTGCTTGCACAAAGCTTAGGCGGAGGTCCGATGATGCCTTTCCGGAGCGTTCATCCTGAGTTGCCTGCAGGGTGTTGACCACCTCTTCCCATTAATCAGTTGTTTATCCCACATTTTTCAGTGCATTTCCCATGTCGCTCTCCTACCTGCAAAAAGTGGTGTGAGGGTTTGTTGTTTTTAAGTGGATCTGTGCCACCAGAGCACTGTCATCCACTCAGAATGGCAGGACCCTAAATTTCCACCTATACAATTGAATCTTTCCTGCTTAATACTGATGGGTTCAGAGGCAGCCCTCCTCATTCTGCCGAGCTGAGGGCAAGCAGGATCTCTTCATTTCCATCCTCTCCACTTCTCATTGTCTCCAGTCTTCAATTCGGTGCTCCACGTTTCTGCAGAATTCTGCAGCAATTTGTGTTTGTTTTTTAAAAAAAATCCTCATGAAAATTCTCCAACATTTTAGTGCGTATTTCTCCTACTAAACACATTCTTGTACGCAGCTTTGACCAATGCACCCATTTTTTGTACAAGCCGTTTTTTGCTCGAATAACACACTTTTGCGTGCCATTTTCACTGGCGTATCCAGCGGCGTGCACCTTTCGCCCAACAGATGCATTTTTGTAAACAACGTTTGGTAGGCGAAGAACGCATCGCAAAATTCGGAGAAGTGTGAATTTCAAAGGCTGGCTGTGTTTCTGTTTTCATATTGTTATGGAAAGTGGGGATTGGATAGTTGTGGCTTTAAAGGAGAACTGAATCAAATCTCTCCCCTGTCCCTCACCATTCATGCTTCATTTGGTGAGGCTGCTTCTCTCTTAAACCTCCAAAGCAATCCCAGGTTGTCTTGTTTCACCCAAATAGATCAGTATTGTTCAGCTCACCTCCACAAATCTAGACTTTACAGCTCTCCCCAGGAATTTTCTTTCTTTCTTTCTTTCTTTCTTTCTTTCTTTCTTTCTTTCTATCTATCTATCTATCTATCTATCTATCTATCTATCTATCTATCTATCTATCTATCTATCTATCTATCTATCTATCTATCGACTTACCCTGTCATATCTTTTTTCTACCTCTACAGATCTTATCTATCTTATCTATCCTTTTTTATTAAACTGCATGCTAATCTACATCTATATTTCCATAACTTAACTAGCCATCTACCATATCATTCAATCATCAATCCATCCATCTATCAGTCTATCCAGTCCATTCTGTCCACTTACCTATCCAATCCTCTCTTTCTTTTGTACATTTACAGAGCTTATCAATTTATCTATCTTTTTGTTTATTGAACTGGATGTAGTTTCTATCTATCTATCTATCTGTCTGTCTGTCTGTCTGTCTGTCTGTCTGTCTGTCTGTCTAACCACCAAACCATTGTTGTTCTGTTGGCATCGGGGGCCATATAATTTTTATCCCCCAGAGCTTTCGGAAATGGTTGACACCCACTATTGTCTCCTGCGACTTGCTATCTCCTACCCCTCTTGTTCCTCATCCCCAAGGCCCTGCCCTTCATCTGCGGATTGGAAATCAAAGGTGTCATTACAATTTCAAAGGCTCTGCCTGAGCTGCAGTTTAGCTGCTGCTGCTCAGAGAAAGAGGGACAAATTACGATCTGGTTGCGGCCCAGCCATTCAGAAAGGCTGGTGAACCTGAACAAACAGCTGCAGTGCTTCAAAGACGTTTGCGGGTCTCTTGCTAAGAGGGTTGTCCAGGTAAGACTTTGGGACACGTGTCCGTGGCCCCCCAACCAGGGCGGGGGGAGAAAATTGATTTAGCATCTGGTCCTTGCAGTGGCAAACCAGACGCTTCTGGCAAGCCCGCAAGCGGTTCTTGAGCGCAACAGCAACTCTCCGCGCTTGTGATTCCTGGCAACTGGTGCTCAGAGGCCGTATTGCCTCTGACAGTGGTGAGCGAACATAGCCATTGTGGCTAGTAGCCATTGTACTTTCCATGGAGTTATCTAATCCCCTTTTAAAGCCATCCACTTTAGTGGCCATTGCTGCCTCTTGTGGGCGCAAATTCCACAGTTTGGCTACGCGCTGTGTGAAAAGGCCCTTCCCTAGTGTCTGTCCCGAACCTTCTGATTTTCAGCATGACAGACACTTGCCGGATGCAGACGCCTTGCAGCCACGTCTCGATGGACTTGAAGTGGTACTGCATGGCCCCGTAGGAGCTGGAGACAAACTTGTAGGAAGCAAAGACCTGCAACTTGCCTCGCTTCCACCTGGCCCCTATGCTTCGTTCTCTGTCTCCCAACCAGATTTCCACATGGATGTCGTGGGGCTGCCTTTTTCCTGCATAAGAGGAGGGGTTCAAACAAAAATCTCAGAAAGTGACTGTGAAAATCAACATGTTGGGAGAGACCTGGAAAGGGCTAGAAAGACGTAACGCCTTGGTCAGCTGCAATGCTGGTACCAGACGATCCCATCAGGACTCAGGAACACGCTCAGCTGCCTAATGTTGACTCCATCTAGCTAAGTATTGTCTACACTGACTGGCAGTGGCTTTCCAGGATTTCAGGCAGGAAGCTCTCCCAGTCCTACCCAGAGGTCAGCCTGGGGCCTTCTCTGTGCAAGGCAGATGCTCTCCATCTGAGCCACAGCCCTTCTGTGCCGTGCTGCAAGATAAAGAAATCTGCTTCAGGTCGCACCATGATGTTGAGTGTGTTTGTGTGTGTAGAGGAAGGCAGGAACTGAATGGAGCAGCAAGACTTTCTGAAGCAGGAGTCACCAACCTTTTGGGGCCAGTGGGCACATTTGGATTTTTGAGGAAGTGCAATGGGTGCCTACAGCTGGTATAGCACAGTGGGGAGGAGAGCCTGGCTTGGAGTCCAGAGTCTGTGAGTTCAAATCCCCAATGTAGGGACAGGCAGGGAACAACGGACAGCAGAGCTGACATTGCATGGCGCATCAAAGCAAGTTCCTGAAATGAAGACTAGATCTGGTTTCAGATGTTCCTCGCTGGGTAGCGTCACAGGAAGAGTGTCATACTGGTAAGCTTGGTTCCCCGGGCCAAGGGGGAAGCCAAACCCTTCCATCAGGTCCCACACCACCCTCCGGATAAACCCACAGCAGTCTAGGAAGAGTGGAGAGTTGTATTCTGGAGCTGTGGAGGAAAGCAAAGCAAACGTCAGCCGGGAAGACGGTTGAGCAAAACGGCAACCTCAGCAGCGCGTCCAGAGGAAACAAATGGGAAGAGATGAGGCAAGGTGGGAGGGCCAGGAGAGAACTGGCTCGTTGGGTCAAATTTAAGGCCTATTAACTTCAGTATTCCATCCCCGTAACAGTCGTGCCTAGCCCTGAGCTGGTTACCAGGCACGGAGTCCTCAGAGGACACGCCGGACACTCCAAAGGCCGAGGCCCTGCAGGCGTTGGTCGGGCCTCTTGAATCCAATGCTGAGGATCTTCTTCAGGGACCCTCCAGGTTGGGACCTGATGAAGAACCCCCAGAAATATCACAAGAGGAGGTGGAAAGGGGCCCCCACCCCAGGTCTCGAGAGGGCTGGCACCAAAAGCTTTGGGTCCAGGCTGAAGAGCATCTACAGACCCAGAGCCATTGGTCTACTTGTGAGTAAGGGGTCTGCTCAGGAGTAAGCAATCCCTAATGTTCCTTCACTGCCAGCAGCTGTGGTTAAGGTGGGGTTTTAGGTGGCCAGAGTATATAAGGCCTCTCTCTTGAGCTTGTCAGTTGTTGGAAATGATGTAGGTCTTAGGTGCTGGGTTGAGTTATATCTTGTGGGATACTCTGATATTGACCTTGGGCTGTTTTCTGACCTTGCTTCTGGATTCTGTTTGGGCCTAGATTAATTCCTTGTGTTTGACAGTGGTTGGTTGGGACTGCGTTGCACCAGATCCCCTGTCCATGCTTGCAAGCACTTTGGTGACAGCCTATTGTCTCCTTGGACTGGGCGTCTAGCCCCTAAGGGTGCTTATTACAGTGTGATGCCAACAGCCCTCTTGGAACCTCATAAGTAGGGTATGGAGGAAGGTGATGAGCTCACCTCTGTGCTCTGACACAGTAATTGATACTCAATGGACCCTGCAGCAAAATGTTGCAGTGCAGAATGCTCCTTGTTCAGGATTCCACTCCAATTCTTCCTCCACCACCATCACCAGTTCTCTGGCTAGGGAGCATGCTCAGTGCTCATTGGGATTGTTTTCTGGGTATCTCTGCCCCTTTGGGTGTACCCCCCCCCACAGATTATTTTGTAGTCCTCCAAATCTTGAGGTTCCGCCAACCCTGCAGATACCTCACTCTCCTGCATGGGTGGTGCTGTTTGGGCTGCATAAGGAATGGCACGTTGCAACTTGCTCCATTCAGCAATCATGGCTGAGGACATAAGGTCCCTGCTGGTCAAACCAAAGGTGGCTCTCCAGGATAAAGTTATCCAGGGCTACTAGTCATGATGGCTGTGGTCTCCCTCTGATGTCAGAGGCAGCGTGCTGGGAATCGCAGGAGGGGGAGAGTTGCTGTGGTGGCCTTTCCATTTGGGCATCTGGCTGGCCACTGGGACAACAGGGTGCTGGACTAGATGGGCCACTGGCGTGATCCAGCAAGGCTTTTATGAGGGAAATGTGAGCCATCAAATATTTTAGCAGCACGTTTTGGGGGGGAGGGTCTCCCCTTTCTTTCTTTACATCCTTGCCTTTCAAGCAGTAGACTGGCTCTTACTTCTAGGTTCATGGTATTTCCAGGCATAAGGCACCCCGATGTAACTCTTTGGCCGCTGAAGGAACTTCATTCGCAGTTGCCACTGGGCATCTGACAGCTGCAGCTTTCTCTGGGTGGCCACTTTCATTGTGGCACCCTCCAGAGTTCCTCCTAGAACCAAGAGGAAGGGACCCGAGATGAAAGAGAAGTAGTTGGGGGCATTTTCATACATGACATGAAAAGCACCTTCAAGGCTTCCCCCTCCCGCCAGAAGAACATCAGAACAGTCCTGTTGGTTCAGGCCAAAGGGGGGCCCATCTAGTCCGGCATCCTATTCTCACAGTGGCCAATCAGATGCCCATTATGGGAAGCCCACAAGCAGGACATGAATGCAATCTTTAAGTGCGTGCATATATAATACAGGCCAACTACGGAGAGAGAGAGAGAGATTATATCAGTTGAGGACTGGCAGAAAGGCAGGTTAACCTTCCCCTTTCAACCGCCTTGCACTTTTAACAAATGTTTGTGAACAGATAGTTCTGTTTCCCCAACAACTCTTCTCCGATCATGAAGAAATTTATAGAAATTTGGGAGTAAATTTGCTAGAAGCAAATCCCCATGGGTTTTCAAAAGCTTTTGATAAAGCTAGTGGCGCATCTCATCCTGAGGAGGTCGCACCATCCCTAATGTTAAACATCAAGTGTATTGTGGATAATCTGTTCTGGGTGTGAGGAACCTGGGACCCTACATATGTTGCTGAACGACTGCACAAATCCTCCAAGGCTTGCTGGGGTTGATGGGAGTTGCAAGGGCTGATGGGAGTTGGAGTTCAGCCACTCCTGGAGGGCCAAAGGTCCCCCACACACCTGATCTGTCTGCTGTTGTTACCCATACAGCTGTTCCATGCTCCTTGTAACAAAACTGGAGCCTTGTAACTTTGTTATAGTTTTTACTGACAAATTCATGGGCTAAAAAATAAGTATCGTGTAGGGCTACTTCATCCGCCAACCTCTGCCAGCAAGGCCAGTTGTGAAGGATGGTGGAAGGCTGAGATGGCAGACCTAGGGCTTGAGATGGGAGAGAAATTTAATCCGGCTCATGTCTAGAGGCAACTGCAATTGACAGAGATGTCCATCCTTAAAGGAGACATAAGCCAGTGGATTTCAAACCGCTGAATTTATCTGTCAAGTAAATTCAACACTATGATCAGGAATGGGAAAGAAATCTGGTTTGATTTGTATTTAAATTAGGGATGGGTGAGAATTTTGATTCAGTTCACATTTCAAGCAGAATTTATTAAATTTGCAATTTCTGAAACAATATGAGAACCAAAACACAGCCATCCTTTGAAATTTGCATTTATTAGAATTGTGGGATGCAGTTCGCCAACTAAACAACATTTACAAAAATGCAAATATTAGGGGAAAGTGTACATAAAAATGAATACATGAGTGAAAATAACATGCAAAAAGGCATGAAATGGTGAGAAATGGCTTGCAAAAATGTGTACCTTTGTCAAAACTGCCTTCAAAAATGTGTTTATTTGGAGAAATTTGCACTAAATGGTTGAGAATTTTCAGGAGGATTTTTTTTTAAAAAAATGCAGATTCCTGCAGAAATGTAGATAACTGAATTTAACATTAAAAAGTGAGAAACTGAGAGAACTGAAATTGACAGATCTAATGCAAATCTACCTAACTTGCCCTTTCCAAAACAATACGGAAGCAGATAAGCAGCCGTCCTTCGAGGTTCACACTTCTGTAATTTTGCCAGGCAGTTCTCTAGCCAAGACATGGTCCAAAAATTCATATATACGAAGGTTTAGTGCATAAAAATGTATCAGTTGAAAACAGCATGCCCAAATTATTGTTTGGGGAAATGTCTTTGTACAAAGTTGTACATCGTATGCAAAATTGCATGCAAGCGTGTGTGTGTGTGTGTCAGGAGAAATTTGCTGATGAATTTTCCTTGAGAATTTTCAAGAAACAAATATCGCAAACTGGTGTGGAGAACTGAGGATTAGAGAAATGCAAAAAGCGAGACAACTTGAAATGGACGGATTCACCCACCCCAACAATGTGGCCCTCCTGATGCTGCTGGACTCTGACACCCACCGGCCCATAGGTCATAGGTGATGGGAGTTGGAATCCAGCAACATCAGAACAGTGAAAGGTTAGCTATCCCTGGTCTACACTGACTGGCTTTCAGACAGGTTTCTTTTCCCCCAGCTCTGGCTGTATGCATTTCAAGAGAGCTGTGAGGCACGTCCTCTCGCCTAACCCTTTACAAGCATCCCTGATGATGCTTGACTTTGTCAATGCAAATGCAGCAGAATGGAAAGTCTCCTTAGCCAACTGGACAGGCGGATCTGGCACAGAGTGAGTTCCAGCAGAGCCCACTAGATGGCACTGCAGAGCTATCTCTCTACCCCCCCTTCTAGCAAATCCTCGCTAAGATCTCCTTACACTCACCCTACTTGGAGTAAGCCCATTGAAATGAACGAACCTAAGTTACGCCCATTGAAGGCAATGGGTTGACTCTGAGTATAGCTGGCATTGGATAACTACCCTCAGAATGCAGTCTCTCTTCACCTGGATTACCTCTTTCTTAGGGGGGAGGGTCTTCAGAGGAACCTAGAAAGCTGACTTGTATGGAATTTGGCCACTGGTCTACACAACTCAGTATTGTCTACACTGACTGGCAGAGACGCTCCAGGATTTCAGGCAGGGAGTCTCTCTGAGCCTTACTTGGAGATCCTGGCAATTGTACCTGGGACCTTCTGCACGCAAAGCAGGTGTCCCAATGATAGATGTGAAGGCCTAGAGAAAAAACTGGGGAAATCAGAGGGAAAGTTCTGGGTTTTTCCCTTTTGGTTTTTTTTTTTTTTCTGTTTCCCCTGCAATTTTTTTTTAAAAACCAGAAAAATGAGGGGGAAACTTTTAAAATATTTTTTTCTGAGGGTTTTTCTCCCAGGCCTCCATATCTCTGCCACTGAGTGACAGCCCTTCTCTGACCAGGGTTTACCTTTTCGGAACGTTCCCCAAATGGTCCTGCATCGCAAAGCAGTTGCCTAACTATTTCGTGTACCTAACAACAGGAGGTGCCTGGTCAGAGCCAGCCGACAGGTTTGACCAGCACTTCTGGCTGGCCCATTAACCCTCTCCTGTCCAACCGCCAATCTTACGGCCATCATTAGCTGGTGTTGTCAGTGCCTTGTACATCCCCCTTTCTCATTTTCCTCTCTGGCCGAGGTGGAGCAGAGTGTGCTCTTCTCAGAGCTCTGCAAACGCTTCCACCGAGACACGAGCACCGAATAATATCTGGGAACAGAGGGCAAATGAATGATGGCGCGTCCCTCCTCTCCTGTAACAAGCGAGGCTTTGCTAGGGGCAAAAGTGAGCTCCAGAAACTGTTGTCCAGGGCCCGCGTAGGGCAGACCAGCCTTCCCCAACCTGGCGCTCTCCAGAAGTTTTGGACTACATCATCCAACAGGGCTGGGGGACCTCTGGCCCTCCAGATGGTTGCTCCCATCATCCCTGGTCATTGGCCATGCTGGACTGGGTCTGGTGGGAGTCTGAGCCCATCGCCAGCCCTGCTGTAGTCAGCGATCGAAGGTTCTAAGGGTGCCACCTGACCAGAACGCACAGCATGGCCTGCTCTTACAATTTTAATCGTGATGTAATCAATTCTCTGTACACTTGGGATTGCTTCAACTCCTTGACAACTGCCCCACCAACCTCAGTCTGCCCTCAGCTGGCCCCCCACCTGCCTGCCTTCTTCCTTACAACCAGTCCAGGGGGTGGGCCTGGCCATCAGTGGTGCCTCTTGAAGAACTCAACAGGGAGGAGGAGGAGGAGGACAGGGACAGACCTAGAATTCGCTGCCTCTGCCTCTGATTGGGTCTGGCTCTGCCTCCTGTTGGGCTCCCTGCCTTCCGCCCCACCAGTTCTAATGGGCACCAGAACCATGGTTAAGAGCCCTGTGATAGAGCTGGTGGTGATTCAGGAAGCTACAACCCTCTAACTTAGACTCCAGTGTTTGAAGGTGACACCGGAGGCGGAAACCACAGGCGCACAGCAAGAGAGAGAAACAGAGAGAGAGTGCTCCTGTGTTCTTGCCATTCTCTCTGCTTGGTTTTCTGGCAGCCACAGGTTAAAATCTCAGTAGCTCTGTTGATGAGGGAGTCACCTGCCAACTGCAGCTTCCTGGCATGCTCCACGCAGCTCATATTCCTTTGGGGTGCAGCTTCATAGCAACCGGTACACGTCATCTGATGCTTGTATTCACAACAGTTCAGGCCTGGAGAAGGGAGGGGAGAGGAGAGGGAAAGCAGGAGGAAAGTCAGAAGAAAAGCCCAGCATCTAAGCTAACCCTTCCCCTCCCATCTAAAGTACATCCTTAGGTGGTAGATTCTCCTTCCTTAGTCTTGGTCTTTGCCCTTGTAGAAGTCAGCAAGGAGGAAGATGGGGCGGGGACTAGAATCAATTGACTATGCTCTCATTGGCTGTGAATCCGCCTCCTGTTGGGCTCCCTCCCTGCCGCCCCGCCAGTCCCAAATGGGCACCAGCCACCACTGTCCTTAGGCGTTCCTATTGACAGGCCATCTTCTTTGGTCTAATACATCAAGTACAAATGAAGACCCTTGCTGGATTGAGGGTGGGCCGCTGATGCCCCGGCCTAAGACAAGAGAGGGCAAAAAGGGGGTGCCGGCTTGCATTGCATTTAAATATGCTGCAGATCTAGAAAGAGCTGCTATTGTGTTAAGAGATGTACAGGGCGCCTTGCCAGAGTGGGGAAGGCTGTGAGCAGGTGCCCTGTGTCCCACGAGCGCTTGATCCTAATGTAATGCATTTCTGTAGTATTTTCACTCATATATTCCTTTTTGTGCACACGGTCCCCTAGTATACGGATTTTTGCAAACATTGCTTGGGCAGAGAACTGCATCATAAAACTCAAATAAGTGCAAATTTTGAAGGATGGCTGTGTTTTGATTCTCGTGTTGTTTTGGAAAGGGCAACTTTGATCAATTCAGGGCACATTTCGAGCTGAATTTAATCCCCCCCCTTCCCTAGTGGCTAGTAGCCATTGATAGCCTCTTCCTCCATGAATTTGTCTAATCTTTCTTTAAAGCCACCCATGTTGGGGCTGTTGATACACCTTGCCGGAGGCAGCATGCCTGCAAATACTAGTTGCTGGGAACCGCAAGTGGGGAGAGTCACCGCTGCACTCAGGTCCTGCTTGCAGGTTTCCCATTGGGGCGCCTGATTGGCCACTGTGAGAACAGGAGGCTGGACTATGATGGGCCTGTCGCCTGATCCATCAGGGCTCTTTTTAGGTTCTGGTCTTCAGCTCTTTCTCAGCCAACAAAACAGGAGAGTCTCCCCGCTGCAGTTCCGGCTTAGGACCACAATATCTGATGGAACGCCTCTCCCAACATGAACCCACCCATACACTACGCTCAACATCCAAGGCCCTTCTCCGGGTGCCTACTCCGAGGGAAGCTCGGAGGATGGCAACAAGGGAGAGGGCCTTCTCAGTGGTGGCCCCCAAATCATGGCACACTCTATTTGACGAGGTGCGCCTGGCGCCAACCCTGTTATCTTTTCGGCACCAGGTCAAAACTATCCTCTTCTCCCAGGCATTTTAGCATGTTTTTAAATTGCTTTTAAAAAAAAAGTATTTTAAAATTTGTATATTTGTTTTTAAGGTTTTTAATTGTTGTAAACCGCCCAGAGAGCTTCAGCTATGGGGCGGTATACATATGCGATTAGACAGACAGACAGATAGATCTCAGAGGCTGTGAGCCAGAGAGGACATTCTCCAGCAGTTTGAGATGGTGAAGGGGCTTCAGTTGCTCACAGTGCAGCCCTGTTAAAACCGTGGGCCTACATGACTGGTGGCAAAGGAAGCCGGAAATGGACTTTAGTTGGAATGGTAGTTGGGGATTTCTCTCTCTCTCTCTCTCTCTCTCTCTCTCTGCCATTCCCAGCCAGCCACAATCTTGGGTGGGGTTAGTCTGCTTTTCTCTGACATCACGCCAGATCCCATCAGGCACCCAAAGAACAGGCTCAAGCTTGCCAAGCAGCAGCCGATTGCAAAAAGGAAGTAGGGCCGCTTTGAAAAAGTGGATCTGGAGAAGTTCAGTGCACACATACACACACACACACACCCAAAAGTCCAGAAAGATCCAAATGAGGCTAGTAGCAACTGACCAGCAGCATTGACTTGAAACTAGAGGTGGGAGAACCTGCCCCTTTCCATTTTCTCATTTTTCCGTTCTTAAGTTCAGTTCTCCAATGCCCACATCACTTTGCAAGTTCCCTTTTTTTTGTTTTTAAGCCCTCATGAAAACTCATCAGCATGTTAGCATGTTAGCATGAAATATACATATTTTTTGCATGCCGTTTTGTCCAATGGACCAATTTTTTTTGCAAATGATTTCCCCTAATATAATGTATTTTGGTTATTTTTCTGATATATGCATTTTTGTGCACTCTTTAGTCTAGCATATGCATTTTTGTACTTGATTGGAGAACTCCATTGCAAAATTTGGAGAATTGTGACTTTCAAAGGATGACTGTGTTTTGGATTGCATATTGTTTCAGGAAGTATGCATTAGGTAGATTCACCGTGAAATGTGAACCAATTCAAATTTATCCCTGATTCCGAGATGAAGCCCCTGCTGCTGTTCCCACTAAGCAACAGATCACTAATACTGGGGAAAGTGTGGTCACAGTGCTGTTTATCTGTTGCAGGGGAAGGTATGGCTAATCTCCTTCGCAAGATGGTTGTGAGGATTAAAACAGATAACCCCTTGTCCTTGGAAGATAGAGAAAAAACAAGTGGGACCTGCAGAGTGCAACAAAATGTTGCAGTGTAATGTGCCCCAATTCAGCATGCCAGCCAGCCAGCCAGGACCCTTTTCCAGGTAACTCCATTCCATCTCCCATCTCTCCGATTTCCCATTTTTTCACCACTACAGTCAGTCAGCACTCCCCGACCGCCGAGTAACCTCAGCCTTCATCGGACTTATTTGGGGGGGTTCCCTCTTAGGGTTTCCCCCCTATATATTTTTTCTACTTCTTCAAAACTTGCAGTACTTCCCAAGCCTGCTAATATTTGCTATTTATAAATAGGATGCAGACTGGCAGGACCCTTATTGAAGTCTAATGCTGTGCTGGAAATTTCTCCTCTCTGTGTGGGTTTCTCAACTGCTCACCACCAATGAATGAGAAAAGAAATTCCGTTTGAAAATTATCACAAGGGAGAGAAAATGTCAGTGAAATTCTCATGGGTGGGGTGCAGGGTTTTGGGGAGTTTGTGCATGTTTGACGGGTGCTTGTGAACCTCTTTTTCTTTCATTCTATACATCATCTCACTAGGGGTTTCTACTCTGCAGCCCTCCTGGGTGCCCTTGGGCTTCAGCCAAAGCCCAGGGGAAGAAGACATCATGAGGTCACTTCTCCTATAGAGAGACTGCACCTGGGGAGGCTGCAGACTTACTGCAGAGGTGGGGAGCCTCTGGCCTGTAGGCCAGTTTTGGTCCATCAGAGGGTGCAATTTGTTCAACTCCAACTTGTGGGTTGAGGCTGCATGGTTAAAAAGGGTGGCTAGAGAAGAGACCTCCTGATGGCTAGGCAAATACCTATCCTTTGATCTCCTGCTGTCTCTCCCTTCCTGCTAGACTGATATGCAGAGGGTGTTGACCACATCTCCTTCCTCCTTCCTTCTTCTTTCTCTTGAGAGGGAGAGCAGAAAACTTCGCTTTGTCTCTCCCTCTCCTCCAAGCATGAGGGCAAACACTAGGTTAGTGTTTGCATCTCCAACTTACCTAGTTAGCTAGATGTAGAACTTTTTCCTATCAAGTATGTATTTCCAGAATAAAGTAGTTATTTCTTATTTTAAAGCTGAAAGACTCTTGACTAATTTGCAGGGAAGGTGGAATTTTTAGCAAAGATTCAAACACATAGAGGCTCGCTCAGTCTCTCCATTCCCAATATCGCCACTCTGCGACACAATTTGGCTCATGGGGACATATCCCCAAAACCATGCCTACCGGTCAACCGGCTGATGTTACTGGGTGATGTCAGCACAGGGGAGGGATTCAATCCTGCTGGATGCTGCTTTGTCAGGGAACGTGCTGGTGAAGCAGACCCCTGCGGAGAGCAGGACTGAACCCTCTGCTCACCAGATGGTGAGCGGAGAGTTCAATCCTGCTGGGTGCTGCTAGCACCTTTCCTGCAGGGGAATAGACCCCTCTCCCCACCCCGGCAGGTCAACTTTGACAGGTGAGCAACACCGTCCACCTGTGTCCCTTGACATCCTCATGACATCAGATGATTAACAGGTGAGTGGGCCCGCCCACCTACCAAAGTTGGGGGCAATAAAGATCTGGCCCACTGGGCCACAAAGCTTCCCCACTCCTGGTTTATTGGAAAGGGGGGGGGACCATCCTTGGCCACCACACAAAGATAAAGTTACCTCAAAAGACTCACACTCACCAAAGCTCTTAAGAAATTTTCAAGGGCCCTGATAATGAGGCAGAAAAACAAAAGCCTTTTTTATTTTTGGAAGATGAAAGGAGGAACCACCTGGCTGCCATTTTCCTTACGAGCGCAAGTTTATTTTCTTGCCTTCTTTTCTCTCTCCTGCAGTTCCAGCTAAAGGCTCCAAGAGACTGCAAGATCTTTGACTTTCCTTCCGTGTTCAGGCGCCATCCTTGCATTGGCCTCTGTTTAATATTTAAACAACTGGCATAGTAAGGGAAGGTTCAGCTCCGAGTTGTGCCAGAGGGGCAAGGAGATGGCACGACAAATCCCAGATGCTGTAGAAAATAAATAAAACTAAGCTCGCTACAGAGGTTGCCTCTGGGCTTAAGTGCATCAAGAGAGTATGATGAATAACAGCATCAGAAGAGTCCGGCCTATCTAGTCCAGCATCTCACAAAGGCCAGCCAGATTCCCCAAAGGGAAGCCCGCAGGCAGGACCTGAGCGCAACAGCAACGCTCTCCCCGCTTGTGATTCCCAGCAACTGGTATTCAGAGGCATTCAGAGTGGAGATAGAAGACAGCCACTGTGGCTAGTAGCCTTTAAGCCCACTTAGGACTGCAGCCTTACAACACAAACCGATGCATGTTTAGTCAGAAGAAAGCCCCATTGTGTTGCATGGAGATCACTCACAGGCAGGGATGCAAGAAACCATTGTTTCTGTTCCACCCTGTTTGTGTCGCAGGCAGCACTGTTTCTGTTCCGCTGCAGTTTGTCGCCCATCGAAAAGTACATGACTCATCTCATTGCTCACTGTGGCAAGACTATGTAAGTTACATTATATATGTAATTAAATACAGTAATACCTCGCTTAACAAATCCTCCAGGAAAGAAGCTCCTTTTAACAAAGTCTTTTTTGGATGGGGGGGACACTCTGACATAAGTCAGAATATGGCTCCTTGTCTACTGGATTGCGGCGGCGGCTGCAGCCAGCTCCCTCATGCGTGGCTGGAATGGCGCTCCTTGCCAGGTGGTACAGGCGCCTCCGCAGTAAACAGTTCTTTGGGTGCCCTGGAAGCACTGTTTACTGCAGACGTGTCTGCTCGAGTGCAGGGGAGGGTGGCAGAGAGAGAGAGAGAGACCAAGCATAGGGTGGTGGGGGTGACTGCCCTTTGCCTGCCTGCTCGAGTGCACGGAGAGGAGAACTGTGCTCAAAGCTTTCGATTGCTGTAGCAAGATGCTACATGATAAAAGAAAAAAGGCAAGGGAGGCGTCCCTGGATTCATTTTGGAAGAAGCCTTCAAGTGGTCTGTAGGCAAGTCTTAGCTGGCCTGGTTGTTTCATATCAGGCATGTCAGTTTTGAATGAAACGTTTGCTGCAATATGTTGAACTGCTCTTCTTTTTGGGTTTGGGAACCTATCCTGATTTTTTCTCATTTTATTCCTGCCTCTGGTACCAAAGTTTCTGTTAAAGAAGTAATGTCCAGGAATGCATGGACTTTGTGATTACTGTACGTAAGTTACCTAAGCTAAGTTGTCATTATGTCATTCTACCCCATTCATTACAGTGCAAAAGAAACTCAGTGCAGATGTGGGGGGAATAATCAATTACGTTATGGTTTGTCGACTGAAAGCAACAACAAGAGCAGGCACTGATCATATTAACTGGATTGATTTCTGTTCCAGTCACGGGACGAATGAGCAAACACTGGCAATTTCCGCTCTTGTTTCTGTGTACGTCGGAATTCTCTGACACGCCTACGCACATAAGCATGGAAAGGACTGCAGCCAAAGTATTTCAAAGCTGAGGTTTTAAGATCTCTTTTGTATTCTTCCTTCCGTCTGTCTGTCTGTCTTTTACATTATGCAATTGTTGGTGTTCCTCATGGATAGTTTAAACTGGGAATCCTGTTTTGAGCAATTTTCTCTCTCTCTCAACTGGAAAAGCAGACTATTTGAAAGATTGCAAACCGGTAAAAGCAACGACAAAGAAACGGATGGAATTGGAGTTGAGAGTTCTGCAGGGCCTCGGTGTGTGCTTCTGAAAGGTTGATTTGGCCTCTGGAACCGAGCTCACGACAGCTTTGCCAGAGCTGGGGACAGGGGGGAGTGAAATGAAAAAGACTGCATTGGGTCAAGGGGACTAAGGAGAGACATCAGAAATGGCTGCTTTTCTGAGGTCCTTCATTTTCACCTGTCACAGAGCATTCTCAGTGTGTAAAGAGAGGTGACCTTTGGATTGTGGAGCAATAGGCAGAACTGGTTGCAGAGAAGCATTTTGGGAGCATTCTTTTCCAAAAAGCCATCACAGCCAAGACGGAGCGTGCTCAGCATCCAAATGGCAAAGGCCTTGCACCTGGAGCACCAGGTGGCTGGAGGCTGGTGGTGGCTCTATCCACGACAGGTAGAAATGTCAGGGAATTCTGGTGAAAATGGGAGTGGACATTGTCAGTCTGCTTATTTGTGCCATGTCCAGAACGGAAACCAGTCCCACGAATACAATCGGTATGTGCTGTTGTTGCTTTCAGTTGGCAAATGGTACGCAATTGATTACATAACCCATTTGCATTGCATTTCCTTTGCACTGAAATGAGTGGGATGGGATAACCGCATGGCGACATAACTTGAATAATTAATTACAGAAATGGTTCAAGTTACGTAATTCCACCACAGTGAGAAGAATAACGTTGTTTTTAGCCGAAGATGCACTGCAGCCGAATGGAAACAGTGCTGCATGCGGCAAATACAGGACGCAAGAGAAAACGATGCCTTCTGACATCCCTAATGGTAGAGCTGGAAAGCATGGAGATGGAACCCCAGGCCTGGGAGGGGTCAGAATTTGGCCCTCCAGGCTGTTCCACTTGGCCTTCTGCTTCTGCACTCTCTTCAGGCCCTGCCCTTTCTCTGAGCCACATCCTTAACTGATCCTGTTCTGTGTCTTCTGCAAGTGCTTCTTGCCTGGATGGAGGCATCGGTGTGTGGGTGTTTAATGGGGTAGAGAAACCTCTGAGTCGTGTGTGACTCAAATATAGCCTACTCTACAAAGGTAAGAGTCCATTCACTGCCCAGCCCACTTTTTGCCATTGGCCCTGCCCACCACTGGGATGTGGGCCCAGGAAAATTGCCCACTAGGGAATGTGGCTTTCAGGCGGAAAGAGATTCCTGCTGTAGAGAAGCAGGGATTTGACCCTCCCCTCATCCATGAAATTCACCCAGCCGTTTTGGTCCTTCCATGCTTAATGGAGCTGCAAGGTTTGCAGAAATAGGGGGAAATAGGAATGCACACGCACACACACTAGGGGTAGGTGAGAAATTCGATTCCCTTTCTAGTCAGATTTGCACTTCCCAACACAGTATGAGAACCGAAATGCAGCCGTCCTTCAAGGTTTGTGCTGCTCTGAATTTTGCAGTGCAGTTCGCCGACCAAACAATGTTTACGCAAATGCGTACATCGGGGAAGGTGTGCATAGCAATGAATATATGAGTGAAAGTAACAAGCAAAAATGCGTTCTATGATGAGAAATGCCTTGCGAGATGCGTACATGGGTCAAAACGGCCTACAGAAATGGGCTTATTAGGAGAAATTAGCACTGAAACGGTGGAGAATTTTCATGAGGATTTTTTTTTTAAAAAAATCACAAATTGCTTCAGAAATGTGAGAACTACATTTAAGATTGGAAAAATGAGAAACAGAAGGAACGGAAATTGAAAGATATTTCCATTCCTAACGTGTGTGTGTGTGTGTGTGTAATGCTTCCACAATGTCTAGGATGGGGACAATGGAATGGAGTATGTTGGGAAAGGGCATGGCTGGCTGGCTGTCACATGGAACTGAACATATCACACTGCAACACTGTCTTGCAGATCCCACTTGTCCCTTCCTAAAAGTAAACCATCCAGCTATTGAGTTCTTATGCCAAGGGGGAGGTGAAGTAGTGAATGCTCCCACCCCCTTTTTTAAAACCTAACTAATCTATCAATAAAGCTGATTGGTTATTTAATTATGTGCTGCGTTCAACAGCCGTTGCCCAATAACATATGGTTAAAACTTACAGGCCATGGAAGGAGGTTCCATTGGCTGGCAAAGATCCCTCTTTGAAATTCCCCCAGACTTTTTTTCCGGTTGCTTTTCCTTGGGTTTGAAAGTCATATGCTATGTAAAGAGCTCCGAAGAGAGAGAGTAAGGGGGAGAGAGGAAACTAGGCCTCTTCTTCTTCTCCTTCTTCTTGCTATCTGCCAAGTACCCACCAGCAACAAAGGCCTGGCATGATCAGGGACTGTGTTTTCAATCGTTTGAAATGTCACTCTGGTCTCCTTTACGCAGACGCAAAGCTGTTGTACCAAAGTTTGGGAACTGAGGCAGGTCATGTTGATTGATCTTCAGAACAAAGGTGGGAACCAGGATGGAGTCGACGAGGGGGGGGGGGACCCTGTCTCCTTCTTCAAAGTGGGGAAGGGGCAGGTGTAGAGAGGGAAGGCGGGAAGCGGCATCTGGAAATCGGTGTGATTGTGGATGGGAGGGATTCAAGCTTATTGCCAGGAGCACATGATCTGGAATCAGCCAACGCAAATGTTGGCCAATGCGGAGATATTTTTGTCTCCAAAGCACCAGGTGCAGGCTGCGGTGAAATGTTGCCTGCCTGCCTTGGCATCTGCATTAGGTTTGCTGGTGCCACTCAGGCTTGGAAAGGCTCTTGTGCTTTTACCAGCTGGAAGGCAGGTAGAAATTCAGTCGATGAAGTGCCCTGCTTTGCTGCGACTGCAAACCTGCTCCAGTTGGATTTTTTCCTTCTTGCCTGCAACCGACGTGGCCAATCGGGTTTGATCAGGCCACCTTAATGATCGGAGGATTCCCATGAGATTGTGGGTTCAGATCCTCCCGCTGCCCTAGCTACGCTGGGAGGCGACGAGGCTGATGACTCAGAAAACCGGGGAGAGGATCCATAGCTTTGTGAGAGCAGAGCTTGGAAAAGTTACTTTTTTGAACTACAACTCCCATCAGCCCAATCCAGTGGCTGGGGCTGATGGGAGTTGTAGTTCAAAAAAGTAACTTTTCCAAGCTCTGTGTGAGAGCACCTGTGCAGATGGCTGCATGTCCTCCAGTTGAACAGGAAGTCCTAGCCGTCAGGTTGCCTTGAACGACGACGGCGATTTCAAAGTTGTCCCACTCGCTTCCAAACAGGTTGCTTGGATTCATCAATGGGCTGAAATGCCAAAACCACCCAGAATATCTTGCAGAAACCAACAGATACCTTATTCAAAAATAGACCTAACGCTTTCAAAGGCATCCCGTTAATGTATTAGTGGGTGGGGTCTGGAACATGGAAAGCTCCCTTATACAGAATCAAAGCAATTGCTCCATCTAGCTCTATACTGTCCACACTGATTGGCAGCCCTAGGTGGAGACGCTGCTGGGGACTGAACCTGGAACCTTCAGCATGCAAGAGAGTTGCTCTTCCACTCGTCTTCCCTTCCCTGAAGACACAGAAAGCTGCTTTATGCCAGGTCAGGCTGGTCCATCTAGCTCAGTACTGTCCACACTGACTCCATCCAGTTCTGGTCTCTGCACTTCAAGAAGGATGCAGACAAACTGGAACAGGTTCAGAGGAGGGCAACGAGGATGATCAAGGGACTGCAAACAAAGTAGAGACTGAAAGACCTGGGCATGTTTAGCCTGGAGAAGAGAAGACTGAGGGGAGATATGATAGCATTCTTCAAGTACTTGAAAGGTTGCCACACAGAGGAGGGCCAGGATGTCTTCTCGATTGTCCCAGAGTGCAGGACACGGAATAATGGGCTCAAGTTGCAGGAAGCCAGATTTCCACTGGACATCAGGAAAAACTTCCTAACTGTTAGAGCCACACGACAATGGAACCAATGACCTAGAGAGGTGGTGGGCTCTCCGACACTGGACGCCTTCAAGAGGCAGCTAGAGAGCCATCTGTCGGGAATGCTTTGATTTGGATTCCTGCATTGAGCAGGGGGTTGGACTTGATGGCCTTATAGGCCCCTTCCAACTCTACTATTCTATGATTCTCGATTCCAGACGATTCTCTCTCAGGCCTCCCTGGAGATGCCAGCGATTGAACCTGGGGACCTTCTGCATGCAAAGCAAATGCTCCACCATGGAGCTACGGCCCTTCCCTTTGAGGCAAGGGGGTGAGAAGGAGGGAATCAAAGGTGAACAGGGCAATCCTTTGCATGTCTGATCAGAGGTTAGCCCCACTGAGTTCAAGCGAACTTAATACCAAGTAAACAGGCTGAAGAATGAGCAACACGAATACGCAAGATGAAGTTGGAGGGGTGGGGAGTCCTGAAACCATTTTGCCTTGGATTACGCTGCCAGTTCTCAAGGATTTTTGAATGAATTGCAACTTCTCACCATCACTCATCTCAGGTCACAGGGCTCGTGAAGCCCTTTCTGCTGGATTCTGGGGACCAATAGTTACATCGCTATTCAATTCAATCATTTATTACGGTCAATGACCAGCACTATAAAATCTTAAAACAGCAGACAATAAAACATGTCAATATTATATAGTGAAGAAAACAAACAGCGGCAGCCTGATATAATATGGAACTGTAGTATTAAAATTACATCACTATCTTTGGTGTATGGTAGCTAAGAGCCAGACACTCTGCACGTGCTCAGAAGCTCTGCCTATTCTTTCCTTAGTATCTGCCAGAAAAAACAACAACACACAAATCAGGTCAATTCATAAAGTTACTGAATAATACATAATTATTAAGTGTTGTGTCTACCATTACATATAGAGTAGACCCATTAAGATTAATGGACCTGCCTAACTTAGGCCCATTGATTTCAATGAGTCTGCTCGGAGTAGAAATTCTCCAAATTTTTCAATGCAGTTCTCCAGCCAAGCGATGTGTATATTAGGGGTAAGTGTGCATAAAAATGCATATATTTCCAAAAATAACATGAAGATGCATTTTATTATGAGAAATCGCTTGCATAAATCTGCATATTGGGAAAAACACATCCTAAAATGCTGGTGATTCTTGTGAGGCCTTTAAAAAAAAATGAATCTCAAACTGATCCAGAAATGTGGGAAAGTGAAGATTGGAAAATGTCCGCCTCTAATCCAGAAGGAGAATCACCTGCTTTTATTTTTTAAAACTAGATTATTCCTTAGACAACGCTAGGGACCTTGGACCTTGCAAAAATGAGGTTTATTTATTTTTTTCAAAGATCTGGGCAAAACAAAGAAGGCCAACTCCCAAGAACATCTTCGTGTCCTCAGATTACACTTTTTCTGTGTTCTATAGATGCCACACACACACACGGACGGCCTGTTCTTTCTGTGTTTGTCTAACCATCGTTCTGAGTGACACACAATGGTTGCTCGCAGATGTAAACATTTAATAATGAAATGCCGATGCTAAGATAGTTAAAGGAGACGTTGGCTTGTAAACGAAATTAGCCGCTGTAATTGAAAGCAGTTCCCTCTGTTTGTTGAGCCTCTCCAGCCTTGTAACAGTGGTTTAATATTTGTCCCTGGAGACTTGGAGTCTATGAATAGTAAGACAAATGTACATCTCTGGCGGGGTTTTTTGTTTGTTTAATTGCTTCTTCTTTCAGCAGGGGGAGGGTCCTTCTCCATCATGGAGGAGGAGTCTCAACTCTTCCCCCCCTCCCCATCTTGGGATTTTCAAATATTGGCAGGCAGAGAACCTTATACAATTAGTTGCAAGGTGTTGGGTTTCCTGGGGAGGATAAAGGCTGATTTACATGTTATGTGGTTGCTGCCTAGCTAAGGTGACACAGCTTTGAGGAATTATTATAGCCTTTGCTTTCTGACAGAGAAACAAAGGTCTGATAGACCTGGGGAAGGGAGACATAGTTCAGTAGAAGGCAGCCCCGGATTTACACTGACTGGCAGCAGCTATGCATGGTTTCTACTTGGAGTCTTTCCCAACCAGACCTGGAGAAGTTAGGGATTGGCTCTGGGCCTTCTCCAGATGGGGGAATTCACATTTTTGAAAGCTTCCCTGTGGGGAAATCTCTGTGCAAGCAGAAAGCTAGCACACTTGGGATAGAAGCTAGCTTTTTATTTGCAAGTCAAACCATTGGTCCATCCAGCTAGGGATGGAGCTGTCGATTTTGGTTCCTTCCGTTTCTTATTTTTCCAGTCTGAAAATTCAGTTCTCCACATTTCTGCGGCAATTTTGTGTGTTTTTTTTTAAATCCTCATGAACATTCTTTAGTGCGAAGTTCTCCTGATAAACACATGTTTGACTAACGTACACATTTTTGCAAGCCATTTCTTCTAACATAATGCATTTTTGTATGTCATTTGCAGTAATGGATGTTTGCGCACGTTTACCTCTAATACATGCATATTTGAGAACATTGGTTGGTTGAAGAACTGCATCACAGAACTTGTGTATTTCGAAGGATGGCCGTGTTTAGCTTCTCATGGTGTTTTGGAAAGGGCAAATTTGATAGATTTGGCTTTAAATGCAAACTGAATTTGCATCCCTATATCTAGCACAATAGGGTTTTGCAAGGGGCTGTTTCCCAGCCCTGCCTAGAGACTGAACCTGAGGCCTCTTGCATGCAAAACATGTGCTCTCTTATCCCTGTAAAAAAGCCGATGAATGCATCTGTGGGCTGCTGGAATGAGGAAGTAACGGCAGGCGCAAACATGCTGTGGGGCGGGGGGGAACTAAATGACAGTTAAAGTTCTAATTATCCCTCCAGCATTGATTATGGTCAATGTTTCTCTCTGGGTTTAATGTAGCCCCCAGTGTGGATTGTACCACTTCAAACTGCAGGGGGAGCCTGACATGGACAACTAAAAGTGGGGTCTCATAATGGAAAACCTCCCCCTGGAAATTGAGTAAGCCAGGGAGGAAGTTTCTATAGCTTAATTTTCCCACTGATGTACCAGTTTTGTATCTTCATGGATATAGTAGTATTACTAACTACTAGTAACACTGCTAGTACTAGTAATAACTACTAGTCATATTTCAAAATACCCACGTATGTGGGCCCCTACTTCCAATCTGTTGGACCCTTACACAGGTAGACCATCTTAGCACAAACTAGGCTTATCTGTGCACCTCATAGTACAATTGCCAGAAGTTGGTCTGGACAACTTGCCGTGATATGCTCCTGCCTCCCCTTGGGTAGGATTTAGCCACCACCTTAACAGTGGTGACTATTGAGGAATGAAGGTGTGGGCAGCAGGATTTTTCCCTCCCAGGGCATGGCCTGAGGGCAAGTGATGCAGCCACTGTGCTGAAGTCGATTCAGGTCTGGTCAGCGCTTGGATGGGAGACCACCTGGCAACCTCCATGTAAGTTGCCTTGTGTCCCGTGATGGGATATAAATGTACTATCTATATAAATTCATGTAGGGCTAGATACTAGCCTTTTCTCAGCACTCTCTGATCCATGATTCACACCACCCATGGAATCTATGTTCTGCCATTTTCACTGGCAATGTGCAGATTGCATCAGGCCCTGGAAACAACCCTTCTTTGCCCTTGAACCCTTTGTTGATCCTCCTGGTCTCCAGCTGGGAAAGCAGTTTTCAGAGGAACAGGACATGACCATTGGGCAGTAGATCAGGAGTGGGATTCTCCCATCCCGGAGAGTGTTGGAGTAGGACCTGACAGAGCAGGGTTCAAATCCTCACTCAGCCGTGAAGCTCGCTGAATGACCTTGGCCCATCTCTCTGCCTAACCTACCTCACAGGGTGGTTGTGAGGACACAACAGGAAGGGGAAGAAAGCCCTTCAGAGCCATATACTCCAGGAATATCTCTGTGCAGTATACCTTGTCAGCCAATGACACTCTTATAGCCTTGATTCTGGGGCTCAGCCTATGCAAGAAATCCTATGTAAGAGTTGGATTGGGTGACCCCATGATTCTGTGAAATGCCTCCCAATGAAGTCATGTCCCATCCACAATTTTAGTCCAAGTAGCGTATATGCGTGCACAGCCCTGGGTAAAATTTCAATAATGACTGAAAAGCACCGAGTGCATTTCTTTACCCCAATGGCATTCACTGGGTGTCTCAAGGTATGTGTCTGGCAGTGAGTACTCTGGCTGACTTTTTTACTTCCCCTACTTTCATCCACTCTGAGAGGGACAACAGTATTAGGATTCAACAGATGTAAAGGAATCTCAGGAGAATTGGCCTTTCATAAGGAGGACTGTGTCCTCTTTTTGGGGGGGGGTGCTGTTTACTGTATGTATCTTTGCCTGTGTATTGTGTATGTGTAGCCAATTTCCAAAAATGCCCCAACCTTTGCAACCTTTCTTTGTAGGAAACATTCTCCACCCACCAAATTGTTTTTGGCTGCTTCCTTTCTGCACCTTTTCCAGTTTTCAGCAGAGGAGTAATAATAATAATAATAAATTTAATTTTTGTGTCGCCTATCTGGCGTCTGAAGGGTTTGTGTGGGTTGGGCAGAGCCAGAATATAATCCAGTTGATATGAAGGGAACTAGTGCTCCATACTGAGTGCAGTCTGGTTCACTGGGATGGATCATTGGTGGAGCCAGAACAAAATCTGGGGAGTAGGAAGTGGAGCCATAACAGAATTCAAAATTGTCTCTGTTTTCAGACCCAGATGTTGGTTAACCTGATAGAAAAATAGAATTGGCTGGATCAGTATAACTGTGGATGATTGCTGACTCAATTCTCCAGGCAAGACAATACTTAAATGCAAAGTTTAAAAATAAATGCAATTTGAAACCAAGTTGGAAATTCATGTTTTATTTGAATTATACAGTAAAAGGGGTGCTTTATGTACAGAAATGAAAAGAAAAATAAGAGAGAGAGAAAGCCAAACAATCTTATACAGTATGTTCAGGAATATAAATGAGCAACCCAGAAGTCAACGGAATGGCATTTGATTTGCAGAATTAGGACGAAAACAGATGGGATGCAAACGCCTCCTTCTCGGGCATGTGGTGTTTGGTGATAAAACAGGGCTTGGAATATTGGCAGCACAATATTCAATCCATCAATACAAAATGTGGTAATTAATGGTAATTGAGTAGGCAAAGCTGCCGTCTCCTTCTCTCCCACCCCCCATCTCACTCTACAACCTGGAGCATTTCATAAACACACTCCGCCCAGCCTCCCAAACTGGCTGGGCCAGATAGGTAGAGATTCTCATGAGTCACCTTACTCGAGAACATATTTTGCTCCAAGACATTGCAGGTTCTTTAAGGTAATTAGCAGAGAGCAAATGTCAGAAAAGATGGCCAATTTGCTTCAATTCAAAGAACATACACTCGGCTTCGAAAAGGCTTGGAGAGGGGTTGGTGGAAACAGGTAGGCTTGAGTGCAAGCAGCTAAGCTTGCAAGGGAGAATTATGGGATGCCTCCATTTATTATTTATTTACTATTTGATTTCTATCCCGCCCTTCCTCCCAGCAGGAGCCCAGGGTGACATTTCATATGCCTTTCCGAAGGGATACACGAAGAGGTGTTTCCAGATCTTGCAGGCTCCAGCTATCCCCATTAAGAGTTTACAAAATCTCCTTTGATTCAGACTCTGAGGCTTTGAGGGCAAAGCCAGCTAACCTTTCGTGGAGGGGAAGGCTATCAACAGCTGCTAATCTTGATGACTATGTTCTCCTTCCACTGTCGGAGGCAGTGTGCTTCTGAATACCAGTTGCTAGGAATTGCAAGTGGGGAGAATGCAGTTGCACTCGGGTCCTGCTGGTGGGCTTCCCATGGGCATCTGGTTGGCCACTGTGAGAACAGGAAGCTTGACTACATGGGCCACTGGCCGGATCCAGCAGGGCTCTCCTTATGTTCTTAACTAAAAGGTGGTGCCTCGAAGATCAGGGGTGGAGGTTTGTATGGTGTGTGGGGAGTCTAATAGCATCAGTGATGGAAACTACAGTACCTGGGGATTCAGGGGACATATATTGGGGGGGGTAGAGCATATAGGAAAAGCTCATCACAATCCAAGCATAACCTGTCTCCTTGATTTAGCATCCCAGATAAAATCCTGCCTGTCTTTCTGCCTCTTAGAGCTAGCTTTGTAAAAAATGATCTAGTGTGTGCTAGATCAGAGGTGTGAACCTCCAGAGGTTGTTGTTGCCACCCCCTATCAGCCCCAGTCAGCACGGCCAAAAGTCATGGAAGATGGAAGTTGTGGGATGAGGGATGGGAAGGATCTGTCAGTTTCCCATTTGTTCAGTCTTAAATTCAGCTCACATTTTTGCAGCAATTTGCTATTTTTTAAAATCCTCATGTAATTCTGCATTTTGGTGAGAACATCTCCTAACACACACATTTTTGTATGCGGTTTTGACTAATGTGCATGTTTTTACAAGTTATTTCTCCTAATATAATGCATTTTTGGTAAGTCGTTTTCATTAATATATTCATTCTTATGAACATTTCCCCCTAAGATACGCATTTTTGTAAACATTGCTCGGTTGGAGAACTTCATCGCAAAAGTGTGAATTTTGAAGGATGGTTGCGGTTCAGTTCTCTGATTATTTTGGAAAGTGCAAATATGATAAATCTGGCTTCAAATGAGAACTGTAGTGAATCCCTACTCCAGATGTACAGCTGGAGTTTGGGGGTTTCAACCCTCTTCCTTGGCGTTTCTAAAAATCACAGATGATAGGAAGATCTACCTGATACCACATCTAGGGAGGAGATCCATTGACTAGCTGCTGATTTTACTGATGGGTAAAAATCTGCAAGCTGCTGATTTACTAATCTGTTTTCCCACTCAGAATTTTTTTTAATATCAATATTTTTACAGGAAATATTGATATTTTGAAAGGAAATCTCGATAAATTAAAGGAAATAAAAATATCAATATTAATATCAATATTTTCGGCTGCAATCCAATACATGTCTACTGAGAGGTAAACTCCATTTGCAGATTTTTTGGGGGAGGAATCCATTTCCAAAAATAGCCACGGAAAAAATGAAATGGAAATGGACTGCCTTCAAGTCGATCCCGACTTATGGCGACCCTATGAATAGGGTTTTCATGGCAAGCGGTATTCAGAGGTGGTTTACCGTTGCCTTCCTCCGAGGCTGAGAGGCAGTGATTGGGCCAAGGTCACCCAGTGAGCTTCATGGCTGTGTGTGGATTCGAACCCTGGCCTCCCAGATTGTAGTCCAACACTCTAACTACTACACCACACTGACTATTCACTACATAAAAATCAGATGTGCAACAACAGCGAATAAGCGGGCTGATGGAAAATTTGGTGCCAAATTCGAATTGGGTGGAATTCTAGCGCATCCCTAACCATATCAGACTGTTGGCCTGCGTAGCTCAGGATTGTCTATGGTGACTGGGCAACACCCCTCCAGGGTTCCAGTCTTTTTGCCTGCTAAGCAAAGAGAAGTTTGCAACACTGGGGGGTGGAGAGGAGTTCCAGGGAGGGGGGAGGAAACAGCTGGATTGGGAAAAGCTTAAGCAATCCCTTCGCCCCACGCCTTCTCAGGCAAAGCAGATCCCTTCCCAAGAGGGGTTTCCAATGGAGAGAAGCCCTTTGGGCTAATGTAATGCTCAGTGGCAGAGTAGCAAGCAGCCGGGCGTAAGAAATCATTCCTTGAAGGGAAGGGAACGCAACATTTCTAGTTGGGAGAAACGGTCCCAGGTTCACTCTCAGGAGTTTAGCTTTGTTTGACCAGGAAAAGGAGCACACAGGACACTCTTTGTTCATCCATAGAGATCTCTTTGTTCAATACCTGATCAGTTCCATTCCTCTGTTGAGGGAGGTTAGGAAGATTTGCCTCCCGTGCCATGCCCTGGTTGCACAGCGCAGGGAGTGGGAGGGGGGAAGTCACTGCTGCAGACTATGACATGTAAATATTAACGCATGCCATTTCCTCATGGCTGCAAGAGAGGGCTGTGTGTGCATGTGTCACCCACACGAAAGAGAAACAATGAAAAGTTTGGCACCTAGGCCATCCACATTTTGCAGTGAGGAAACCTAGGTAGTTTCACCTTTCCATTTAGCATAAATTTGTCCGGTGTTCCTGTTCTTCAGCAAGGGGCAATGCAAGCAGCTGCCCCCCTTGGGCCACTGGAAATCTCATTTGGCTGGGGAATTGAACCTGGGACTTTTCTGCACGCAAAGCAGATGCCCTGCTACGGAGCTACGACCCTTTCCTTAAGACATAGGAAACTGTCCTATATCCAGTCAGGCTATTGGCCCCATCTAGACCAATACTGCCTTCACTGACTGGCAGCAGTTCTCCAGGATTACAGACAGGGATCTTTCCCAGCCTTACCCGGAGATGCTGGGGATTGAACTTGGAACCTTCTGCATGCCAGCCAGGTGCCCCAAGCCTGAGCCACAGCCCTTCCGCTTATGGCAGCAGCCCTACTGTCTCCATAAGTGTCTGATTTCAGCTTTACAGGAGAGGAAAACAGGAACAGACTTCTGTGTTGCTATTGACATAGCTAAATATTGTGTGTGCTGGACTCGGAGAGTCACCTCCTATCAGCGAAGGCGAGCCTGGGTGATAGGGACATGCAAGGCCGTACACCTGCACAACCTTTCCTTATCAGAGGTTTTATCCCTCTCTCTAAGGCTTTATGGGGCTGACTTGAGAGCGATAAAGGCAGAACTTTGGACCCATAGACTCAGACAGGCACTTTGAACACACCCAGGCGCCCAATGGAACAACTCTTGGCGTAGGCCCCGGAGCAGCTCGCCTAAAGGGAGACCTGTGTTCCTCTTTCTTTCGTGGCGAAGACTTTGCCAATGCCATCGACGGCATTACCAGACAGTATTAGACAGGGATAGCTAAGATCTAACTTTGTCTGGTAAGACAGCGATCAGCAGGCGATCGGCCCTGCAGGAACGCAAGCGTTGTCAACGGCAGATGGCGGAAGGAAGGAAGGAACTAGGCATTTAGGCAAACTTGCATATCACACACACGCACACCAATTTTGAAGCACAACAAATGATGATTACAATTCTACAACTCTGCTTTGCAATATTGTAAATCGCTCGGAGACCTTTGGGTAACAAGTGGCTAAAAATCTTAATAATAATAATAATAATAATAATAATAATAACAACCTGCTGGATCAGGCCAATGGCCCATCTAATCCAGTATCCTGTTCTCACAGTGGCCAACCAGAAACCTACAGGAAGCCCCCAAGCAGGACCTGGGCACAGTAGCACTCTACCACAAGAGACTTTGCTAAGTGTGCTATAAAGGAGGAAAATTAATTCATGCTAAGGCTGGAATTAGTAAACATATTGAAGGACAAGCCATGTTGGGGGGAAATCAGCATGGCTTCTACAAAGGAAGATCTGACTTATTAACCTTTTATATTCCTTGAGAGTGCCAGCAAGAATGTAGGTAAGGGTAATCTGGTACTAGATATTATCTGCTTGGACTTCCAAAAAGTTTCTGACAATAACAAAATCCCCATGATGAAGGTGCTTGCTGTGCCTCTGCAAATTTCACTGATTGTGTCTCTGCACAGTTCACTGGTCTGGCCTTCTTCCCATCCACCTCTGCTGAGGTTGAGTCATTCTGATACGTCTCTCTGATGTGTATGATTTGAGCACTCAATCGCTCTCAATACCGGAATGTAACTTAACCTCCCGCTCTTAAGAGGCAGCCCACTGCCTCTTTGCATGAGTCACCACTCTGGACATGCCACCTTCCAATCAATAGGCAGATCTGTATTGGTGACACAGTTGCCATAGGAAGAGGCTTGAGCTCAGTAGTGGTGACCCCACTTCCATGCAGAAATCCCAGGTTCAATTCCTGGCATCGCCAGTCAAAAAGGTTCAGGTAGCAGAAGGCAGGAAAGACCCTCTGATAGATCCTGGACACTCTTAACCGAGCAGTGATATTTATGCCAACTACAGCACAGCCTGGAATGCCACTGACTGAGAGCAAGAAAGAGGGAGAGAGAGAAAAGGGGAGGTTGGTCCATTGGGGCAAACGGGAGTGCCCCACCAACCTGAGTCTGTCCTCAACCAGCCCCCACCTGCCTACCTTCTGATTTACAGCCAGGCCAGGGGGTGGCACTGCCAGTCCGCTTCCTTCTCCTTAATCTCCTTTATCTCAGTGCCCTTGTAAAACTCAGCAGGGAGGGAGGAAGATAGGGACAAAAAAATAGAATCACTTGGCTCCACCAGTCATTGGCTCTGGACCCACCTCCCACTGGGCTCCCTGCCTTCCGCCCCGCCAGTCCCAGTGGGTGCCAGCTGCCACTGCCCTTAGGTGCTCCTATTGGCAGCCCGTTTCCTGGGCTCTAACTCCGCCTACTGTTGGGCTGCCTTCCACCCCAACAGTCCCAATGGCCACCACCCAGCACTGGGAAGGAAATACTCAGAGAGATTCAGGAGCAATAGGCAATTGGCTTCTTAAAGATGCACTCACCTAGATCACACGTGGGGTTATCAGTGGTCCAGATACAGATGGCCTGGTTGGATTATTGTTTGCCTCTTTTTTTTGGCAGTCCATAGATAAAAAGAGGGAAAAGCAGCTGAGTTCTGCTCCCAACTCCACCTCCACATCTGCTTTGGGCTCCGCCCCCTAGCCTAGCACGAACCATGGCCCTGCCCAGGTACTAGTGTGTTTTTTAAAAATTGAGAGTTGGCAGCCCTATGATTCTGTTGCTTTCTGGGTGAATCGGAACGGTGGGCAGTATTCCATGCTAGTGCTACTCAGAGTAGGCCCGCTGGAGTTAACACAAGTGACTCTCTTCGGTTCCTTAATTTCAGTGGGCCTACTTTGGGTAGGACTTAGTTGAATGCAACTCTACAGCTCAAACTAAAAGAAAGGAAGCCAGCCACAAACCAAAACACTCCCGTGAACACCAAATCAGTTTAGTGTGTGTAGCAGTGAGACTGAGCAAGATAAAGTAACTGTGGCCTGAGTCCAAAGGGGTGGTAAGATATGTCAACTTAGGTTTTTCTTGGTTTCTCATTGTTTCAATCTTAAATTCAGATCTCCACATTTCTGCAGCAATTTGAGATTACTATTATTTTAAATCCTCATGAAAACCCTCCAGCATTTTAGTGCGAATCTCTCCTAATAAACACATTTTTGTAAGCATTGCTGACTAATGTACTCATTTTTGCAAGCCATGTCTGGACCTATAATGCATTTTTGTATGTTATCTTCACTCATATATTCATTTTCATGCAAACTTTCCCCCTAACATAGGCATTTTTGTAAAAAGGATTTGTTTGGCGAACTGCATTGCAAAATTCGGATAAGTGCACATTTTGAAGGATGGCTGTGTTGTGGTTCTCACCTCATTTTAGAAAGGGCACATTTGAGAGATCCAGCGTGGAATGTGAACTGAATTGAATTCCCCACCCGTCCCTACCTGAGTGTGCCTTTTGACCCTCCAAAATCCTTTGGGAATTATATTCTAAAAATTATATTTTTAGTTTGGGGATTTTCCTTACAGGGCAAAAATGAATGGTTCTGCTGTAGAAGTCTTGTTCTGGCAGAAGTCAGTTTGCAGGGTCAAGCCACCTTTCGCACCATTTCCTCTACTGCAATGGGAGACTAAAGAGCACGTTCATCTCCCACTTGCCCCCCCTCTCCTCTCCGTGGGCTAAGTAAGGTTGGCAACGAGTAGGGATGGAAGGACCTGTCCATTTTGGTTCCCTCCATTTCACATTTTTCCAATCTTAACTTCAGTTCCCCAAGTCTGTACTTGTGACTCCTGAAGACGTTTTTGCAAACACCTTTTGCTAATATAATACATTTTTGTATCTTATTTACAGTAGTGTACTCGTTTCCATAATACTAACATATTCATATCTGTCTGCCATTTTCACTAATTTATTTTTATGTGCCCTTTCCCCCTATCGTATGTGTTTTTGTAAAGCATTGCGTGGTTGGAGAACTGCATCACAACATTCAGCTAAGCGCAAATTTCAAAGGATGGCTGTGTTTCGGTTCTCATATTGTTTCGGTAGGTGCGAATTTGGTAGACTCGGCTTTAAATGAGAAGCGAATCGAATTTCTCCCCCTTCCCTAGCTATGAGTGATAAATCTGCAAAAGAAGGAAGAGGGGAAAACAGCCAGGCGGCAAGAGCAAACCCTCAAGCGCAAAGACAAAAATGAATTGCTTTTCCATTCCAAGCAGCTGTCCGTTTTTTTGAACGTCTTTCCAAAGCTCTGGAACTGCCTCATAGAATCGTAGAGTTGGAAGGGGCCTGTAAGGCCATCAAGTCCAACCCCCTGCTCAATGCAGGAATGTGAATTAAAGCATCCCCGATGTCCAGCTGCCTCAATCATTGATGGAGTGGATCTGAAATCACCCTTCTAAACACACACACACACACACACAGCCTCTTCTCAAAATGTTTTGTCCAAGTGCCTCTTTTCAACATCTGTGCACATCCTGGGGTGAAGGAGAGCCTTTCATGCTTTAGATTTGTGGTGCCTGGACAATATCCATTCATAGGGCCAGAGCAGCCTTCCCCAATCTGAATCCGGCCTGGAGTTTTTGGACTAGAGTTTCCATCAGCCCCAGTTGTCCAAAGCATATAGAGGATACCAGGGCTTGGAATAGATGGCCTAGAACACCCTCTCCAACTGTTTGATTCTGGGAGTCTTTGAGAAAGCTATCCCAAAGGCATGTGGATGGCCACTGTGGGACACCAGATGCTGGACTAGATGGGCCTTTGACCTGAGTACGGGAGGGCTGGTGCCTCTATGCCCTGTCTGTGGACTTCCTAACTGACCAGTGTGAGAACAGGAGGGTGGACTAGATGGGCCTTTGGCCTTATCCAACAGGGTGCTTTTCCCCTCCTCCCCCAGCATGGCAGCATTAGCAATGATAGAGAAGGACAGATCCTGTAAATTGTTTGAAGGACATTCTGGGAAGGTTGTAGGTTGGGGGGGGATCTAATGAGGGAAGATCCAGAGATACATGCAAATCTGATGTAGCCCAGAGTCTGAATTCTTTTCTGTCTGTGGGAGTCTGCAAAGTTTGTTGCTGTCATGGTGCGCCTGAGTGATGGGGCAGCTTAGCTTCCCACAAAAGGGGCCGCCCTCATTGCTATCGCTGCTCGAGCTTGCCAAAACAAGCCCTGCCAACAAGCAACCATTCTTAGGCTAAAGCTGGGTGTGGCATAAATCTGTTCACTCTTTCTAAGCTCTCAAATAAATCATCCCCTGGGGAAAAGAGAGTGCTAGGAGGAAAAGGCTGCTCCAGAGTCAAATGAGGGGATGCGGTTTATCTAAGGCTGTGACTGAAGGGGGAACGGATATAACTCTAAAAATGCCAGGTTTTCAGGATAACCGGAGGACAGGCGGATTTGCAGGATGAGAGCCAGGTTTCTGGAGGGGCCAGATTGGGCGTGACCCAAGATGAGTCACTGGGCTACTAACCCCATTGCACCACTTCCTGCAAGTCACTCAAAGCACGACATGGGAATTCTTTGCTATTTAGAAAAAAATGGTTCAAGTTGGGTGAATTCACCATTCCCGTAATTCTTATTAATAATAATGTCCCAACTCTATTCCAAAGAGCTCAGGGAAGCATGCATAGTGATCCTCTCATTCTTATCTGCGTTAACAGCCCTGCAAGGTAGTTCAGGCTCAGAGGTAATGACTTACACAGCGGCACATGGTGAGCTTTGCAGCTAAGTGAGGATTAGAGCCCAGGTTTTCCTGCTTCAACTCCAACATGTCGATCACTAACGCTGCACTTCCTCCCTGTAATAGTTTAGCATGAATAAGAACAGAATCCAGGGGTCTGCAGTTCTATCGGTTACTCCCCTTGTGCTGATTGGCTCCCAACCTGGATTCCTGATTGGCTGGGAATTCTATATAAACCATGTAGCCTTGGGGAAGCAACCTGATGCTCTACTACCTATAGGCTAGGAATCTTTGCCCTGTCGCCCAAACTATCTTTCAGCATCCAGTCTTTATCCTTCTTTTGTTTTGTCCATCCCCACCCTCACTTTGTGCCGACTGAGAGCCAGCTACAGAATTTAGGGAGCCCCTTGGAGAAACGTATGTGCCTTTTAAGTAGCAAAAGGAAGAGCAGGTGGGAAACGCGAAGGGAGAGAGCACCAATAACGCTCTCATGCAAGTGAGCCAAGCCTCATGTTTGGGGGAATAACACGCCACCTTCCAGTCCTCAGGGGTAACCACCATCCTTCCATATGGGATGTTCCTCTTTAGTTACCTCTCCAGTTCTAGCTAAGGCTAAGGAGTATGTGAAGGTTATATGATTCTTTTGGTTTTGACCAAGTTTTACAGACCTCTGTGGTGGCCCCTCCTGCCAACCTCGGGGCCCGAGCATCCACCCGAATATGCCGCCTGTTGGTGCCAGTCATAGGTTCCACCGGGGCCTACCTTTTTGCTCTTGGTTTCTGAAGCTGTCTGATAACTGTAGCAGTTTGGCTCACCCTTTAAACATCGTTACCAGACAGTGTTAGAGTAGATGCAAGAAATCCAGCACTGTCTAGTAAGATGCCCACAGAGGACCATCATCCCAGCAGCCGGCGGCAAAATGAGGCATCCGTTAACGTCCTTGCCAAAGTCCATTTCTTGTAGAAATCTGTCAGTTAAATATCCCTTTCCGCTCACAGATCACTAAGTAATTACCTTTTCTGTGCCATGGACAAACTGGAGATACTATTTCCAGGACAGAAATCCAGGATTTGGGGGGAATAACAACAACAAACAGTTTAAAAGAACTCAGGCAGAGAAAAGGAAGATGGTAATGCCACCATTGGTCTCAGTTGGACAGTATCTATATCAGGGATGGGGGAACTCTGGCCTATGGGCCAAATCTGACCCACCAGCATTTTGAATTTGGCCCATGATGCCTTTTTTCCCCAAACCATGTCCACCTGCCCTACAGCTGACATCATCTGTGATGTCAGCTGTGGGGCAGATAGATGTGTAGTTGCCAATGCACCATCAGGAGCCCTGAAGTGTGCTCTGGGAAGGGAAGGAAGGCCTGGGCTGTTCCACACATCAGCTGATGGGTAGCAGAACCAAAGCCTCAGGCGCTTTTTCAACCACCACACAGGGCTCTTCCCCAGCTTTGGGTTGTCAAAGCATGCAGTCACCTGATATCACTGTGATGTCAAGTGACTGACAGGTGGGTGCCCCTAACACCTGTCAAATTTGGCCCACATGGCTAAGATCTGATATGGATCTGGCCCATGGAGCTAGATCAGTTCCACATAACTGATCTCCATGGTCAAAAATTTCAACCATGCCTTTTAACCAGAGGTTTCCGTTATCTGTCCCTAGCAAACCAATGTTTCTCTTCTGTCTTCTGGGGAGGTTAGGGCGTGGAGGGGGTGAGAGTCTCTCTCTCTTTCTTTTTTTAGTAAGTAAGCAAGTATCTGAAAAGAAATGAGGAAGATTTGGAACTTTGCAACAGCTACGATCACTGTAGCCTGATCAGTCATAGCAAGAAAACTGGAAATCAAATAAACCAGGACAGCTTGCAATGGTATATAAGCAGATGGGATATATGATTGTTGACAGAACTTGCATATTATGAAAGAGATATTGAAGGTCATGCAGCCTCCAATATATATATTGAAAAATAGAGTTTGTTTCTTTATTATTGAAATGTAAAATGCCAAGATAATGTCTAACAGTCTATAAAGGCACTTTATATAACGAATATATTTATAAATAATGTATCATTTTCACTTGTATAATTTGACATTCTGCTTAAAATAGAACAGCAACCAAGGACACCTAATAGGTGTGTGCAATGCTCTTTCAACTATAACTGATGTTTGTATAAGAATAAGTGATATTATGAAATTAGATTTATATCTCATGTTTACACAGGAAGATTATATGTTTTATTTGGGTTTTTTTCTTTTGCAATTTTAAAAAGAAATGTAAGTGTGGTTAGTAATTAAAATGAACAATACCGTGTGTGTGTGTGAGAGAGAGAGAGACAGAGAGAGAGACAGAGAGAGAGAGAGAGATTTTATTCTGGTCTTGCTTTCAAACTTTGCACCTGACAGGTACAGAAGAACATCTGTGATCAGGGTTGCAATATTTAACAGCTATAGGACCTTCTCAGAGACATCTCTGTTAATCATTATTTACAGTGTCTTTTAATAACTGTTATCTGGGGGAAGTGATCTGATATCACACTTGGGATGAGGGGGCTGGTGGTTGGAGGTCTTCGGAAAAACAAAAAAGCTGAGAGATCTTGGAGTATTATGTAGAGCAGTGGTAAGGAACCTGTGGTCCTCCAGATGTGGCGTGCTTCCAAATCCCATCAGCCAGTGGTAGCCGGTGTCCATTGGAAGTGATGAGGTGGAAGTCAGGGAGCCCAGCATTAGGTGTTGCCAAATCTCAACCAATGGGACTCAGGCTCAGACAAAACACCCAATCATGGCACTCTATTTGTTAAAGGTAACTGCGCTGCCCAGCCCACCATTACTGGTCACTCACCTTTGGTTTCTGAATTCTCCACCGATGTTTTCCAGCGCTGGATGCGAGAGGCCATAATCATCATTACCAGGCAGTATTAGAAAGAGAGAAAACATCCAATGCTGCCCAGTAAGATGGCAATGACATCCCAGGATCGTTGTTGGCGCAAGGAACAGTGGGCACAATTAGCCAAAACAGGCGGTTAGTGATGTAAAGGAAATGTTAACGAAAGTAAAATGCAGGCAGAGTCCTAAAAGCCAGTATCAATATCTCTAAGCAGCAACAGCTGGTGTCCTTTGGGACTGGTGGGGCGCAAGAGAGGGAGCCCAACAGTAGGCGGAGCCAGGGCCAATGACAGGCGCAGCCAAGAGCCAATGACAGGCGCAGCCAACTCATTCTGTTTTGTCCACATCCTCCTCCCTGTGGAGTTCTACAAGGGCATTACTTAGACTAAGGAGTAGGAAGCTGATGGCCAACTCCTAGACGGGTTGTAACTAAGAAGACAGGCAGGTAGGGATTGGCAAAGGACTGAGGTCAGTGGGGCAGTGCCCCACCTGCCCTACTGGGACAGCCTCCACTAAGACAGTATGGTCTTGTGACTTTTTCTCCATGCCACATATTAGATACTATATTAGAAGAGAAGAAAACCTGTGTAGTAATATATATATTCATGCAATTCCTGCTAATGGCTTGCAAAAACGTTTTGAATTCAGTTCCAGTTTTTTTTACAAATGCAAACTGACATTCAGAGGTTTTACCAAAGCACAGCATGCAGCGTTGAATTCCCCAAGTGAATTCTGGTCTTCTTTAACGGTAATACTGAAACAGCTATAAGACTTAATTTTCTAAAAAAAAGAAAGTGGGCCTGACACTTGGATTTTTAAAAGGGTCGTGATCTACCCCTAAGTTCAGGATGCCTGAGTCCTGTTAAGCACTTGGGACTATATTCTTCCCAACCGCATTTGTTTCAGATCTCATATCTACAGCATGGGCAATGCCAGTGGTGGCTGGTGCCTGTTGGAGCTGGTGGGGCGGAAGGCAGGGAGCCCAACAGGAGGCGGAGCCAGAGCCAATGACAGGCAGAGCCAGCTAAATCTAGGTCTGTCCCCATTCTCCTCCTCCCTGCTGAGTTCTACAAGGGGCAACACTGAGAGTAAAGGAGGAGTTAGCTGATAGGCACTGCTACCCCCTGGGCTGAATGTACGTAAGCAGGCAGGCAGGCAGGTAGGGGCTGGCTGAGGGCAGGCAGACCGAGATTGGTGGAGCGGTTTCCCCAACTGCCCTAATGGACCAGCTTCCATTGGGTAATGTACAGCTTTTGTCATTGTCAGAGATGCCGAATTGCGCATTGCTGTGCAGCGCTACACCAGCCTTCTGCACCTCCTGCTACCATTGGCATCTGTGACTCCATTCAGAAACAGTAAAATGGCGTGTCGAGGTTTAACTCAGGAGACATTGGGCTGATGCCCACTAAGCCCTACTCGGAGTAGACCCACTGAAATTAATAGGCCTGAGTTAGCCATATCCATTAAATTCAATGGGTCTACTCTGAGTAAGATTAGCAGTGCACAACCCATTAGATCCCTGGAAGGGACCTTTTTCTCAGCCCAAGGGCCACCTTCCCTTATGGGCAACATTCTGGAGGCCACATGCTGCCAGCGGGCGTGGCCAGAGGCCAAATTTCACCTTTGTACGGCAGGCAAGTTTCTTCACACACTCGCATAGATCCCTCTTTGCCTTCCATCTAAGCAGGCACAAGGCATAATCAGGGCTCAAGCACACACTCCAGCCAGGAAACACTCACGGAGGGTGCAACTAGGGGGGGCGTGGCCTGGGAAGAGTGCCAAGGGCCAGACAGAGATACCTTAAGGGCTACATTTGGCCCCAGTACTGAAAGAAATTAAGGAGTGGGGGCTGTTGTCCGAAAAGCAGCCCAGAGTTTGTCAAAGTGACAGCTGCGAGCTTCAGACGTCAAACTTCTAGCAAAGTGAAAGCCTGATTGCCACGCACCATAGCTCAGTGACAGAGCATCTGCCTGGCACACACAAGGTCCCCGGTTCAATCCCCAACGGCGTCTCCAAGAGGGAAGGGAATAGCCGCGTGTCCAAAATTCTGAAGGACTGCTGCTAATCATCAAAGACAATACTGAACCAGAGAGACCAATTGGTCCAACTCAGGATAAGTTAACTTCTTCTGTTCGTAATGATACTGATGGAGTGGGCCCGATGCCAGCCTGTGTGCTTGTGATTCCCAGCAGATGATATTTGGAGGCATGCCACCTCCAGCAGTAGCTAGTGGCCGGTGATAGCATTGTCCTCCCTGAGAATGCCTAATCCCCTTTGAAAGCCATCTGAGTTGGTGGCCATCTCTACTTCCTGTGCCGACGAATCCCACAGTTTGACTAGGTGCACCTTCTGCATGCAAACTGGGGGCTCTTCCAGGTGAGTGACAGCCATTCCCCTTGTCATTTCATCTGGAATATCGTCTTGCCAAGAATCTTCTTGCCAACTGAAAATCTATTCGTCCCCGCAATGAAATATGAAGCGGCACTCCTATGTTCTATATAGGACACACACTCACAGACTGAGCCCTGCCAGTCAGTGTAGACAATACTGAGCTAGGTGGCTCAGTGATCTGACTCCGCATCAGGAGGGTCCCTATGTAAGCTCAGTGGCAAAGTACCAGTTTAGCACGCCGATGCTCTTGGGTTCGATCCTCGGCATCTCCAGTAAAAAAGATATAGTAGTTGATCACGAGAAAGACCTCTCTTTGCCTAAGACTCCGGACAGCAGCTCCCGGTCAGAAGAGACAACACTCCGCTCAATAGGCAACGAATGTAATTGGATCTAAGGCAGCTTCCTACAGGTTGTAGCCAACTGCACCCTGCTCAGAGGAGACCCATTGAAATGAATGGGCCTGAGTTAGCCATGTCTTTTAAATACAATGGGTCTAGTCTGAGACTATTTAAACTAGTTGTTTCAAGATTAAGGTTTCATTCATGTTTATGTACTGTATGTGGATATTGTTTATGTATTTTGCTTTGTAAATTAATTTGATGTCTTTTGTATTGTACCTTGTATATTTTATTGTAAACCCCTTTGAGGTCTTTTAGATAGTAAGCGGTCTATAAATCATCATCATCATCATCATCATCATCTGAGTAGGACAAACATTGGAGACACCCCACTGTTCTCACCTCCTTCCTAGCTATAAAATGTGTGTTTTGGACCATGACAGAAGGGCGACCTTTTGGATCGAGAGGCTGAACCAAAACAAGACTCGCAGCATAACTTTCTAAACTGCTGTAGCATGAATCTCAGGAAACGGCTCCGGCGACAACAAATCAACAAGCCTGTGAGTGTGTGTCCTATATAGAACGCAGGGGCACCGCTTCATATTTCATTGCAGGGACGAATAGATTTTCAGTTGGCAAGAAGATTCTTGGCAAGACGACATTCCAGATGAAATGACAAGGGGACTGGCTGTCGCTCACTTGGAAGAGCCCCCGGTGTGCATACAGAAGGTGCACCTAGTCAAACTGTGGGATTCGTCGGCACAGGAAGTAGAGATGGCCACCAACGCGGATGGCTTTCAAAGGGGATTAGGCATTCTCAGGGAGGACAAGGCTATCACCGGCCACTAGCTACTGCTGGAGGTGGCATGCCTCCAAATATCATCTGCTGGGAATCACAAGCACACAGGCTGGCATCAGGCCCACTCCATCAGTATCATTACGAACAGAAGAAGTTAACTTATCCTGAGTTGGACCAATTGGTCTCTCTGGTTCAGTATTGCCTACAATGACTAGAATTTTGGACACGCGGCTATTCCCTTCCCTGTTGGAGAAGCCGTCGGGGATTGAACCAGGGGCCTTTTGCGTGCCAGGTGGATGCTCTGTCACTGAGCTATGGCGTGTGGCAATCAGGCTTTCACTTTGCTAGAAGTTTGATGTGCCGTCTGAAGCTTGCAGGCAGGATGTCTCTCCCAACCTTGCCTGCAGTTGCCAGGGACTGAGGCCTTCTGCACGCAAAGCAGATGTTCTGCCACTGAGCCTTGGGCCCTTCTTAGCAACAGGAAGTTTGCGGGGGATGGAGGGCGGTGCAGGAAGACACCCACAGAATGCACCAAGTTGCAGCACTTCAAAGGAACTAGTTCAGCTGAATGAAGGGCACAGAATTTGCTCAAAAATGGCCCTCGTTGGAGGTAGCACTCTTCCGAAGTCCAGCTGCTGGAAACCACAGGAGGGGAGAGCTGCTGTTGCACTTGGGTCCTGCTTGTGGGCTTCCCAGTGGCATCTAGTTGGCCGCTGTGGTGACACGATGATGGACGATGATGGACCTTTGGCCTGATCCAGCAGTTCTCCAGGTAAGGCTTGGAAAGACTCTTGCCTCAAAACCCTGGAGAGAGTCGGTGTAGATCAGGAATGGGGAACCTGCGGCCCTCCAGATATTGCTTCAACACCATTGGCCATGCTGGCTGGGGCTGATGGGTACTGGACTACAGCTCTCATCAACCCTGACTCTTGGCCATCTGCATGAGACTGATGGAAGGTGAGTCCAAGAACATCTGGAAGACCACCGGTTCCCCATTCCTGGTGTAGACAACACTGAGCAGGAAGCGGAAGGACCGCAGCTCAGTGGCAGAGCATCCGTTTTGCATGCAGAAGGTCCCAGCTTCCATCCCCAAATCTCCATGTAGGAGAGCCGCTGCCATTCAGTGTAGACATAATGAACTAGATGGCTTGACTCTGTATAAGGCAGGTTCTTATGTTCCTGCGTCGCAATTTAAATCAGCCCTTTATCCAGAACGGCGATGACGAGGATCTTACTTTCTTTTTAGGGAAATACCTTTCATCAGATTTCTGAAGAAAGGCATCCTGGGATTCCAAATACAGCCGTCAACTATCCGGCAAATGCTAAGCAAATGCCAGATCTCCAAGAAGCGATTCGCAGAGCGTTCAGCATCCACAGCGCCACAGGAGGATCCTGAGACAAATTTCCGGGAGCAAATTAGGTTCGGCTGTACATGCAAACAGTTAATTCAGCAAGAGAAGCTCTTCTGTTCTCTCCAGCCTCACCACCCAAACCCAAAAGTGCACGGCTACGCCTCCTCTCCTCCCAGTTATTAGGTAACTGTCAAAAAAGATAAAGCAATTCAAATCCCCTTGACAGTCAGCCGTGTTCCATGTAGCCTGTACAAAAGAGACACTTTCTTTTCATTTTTGCCCCCTGCTCATTCTTTCCCCCCTCTCCAGCATCAATAATTCATGGATTTAAACCCACGCAAGAAAAGAAAAGCAAGAAAGATGATAAGCAGTGGGGAATTTAAGTAGTGGATGTTCTCTGCTGTAAAAAAAAAAAAAAAGTCTCAATTCAAGGGCGTTATTTTTCTTTAAAATATGTATGCTTTGTTCTCTAAGGCTCACGGACAATGGTGCAACGCTACTGTTTTGACACCGCAGATCTGATAGCAGCCGCTGGTGACATGTTAGCTAACAAATTGGCACAAATGACCACGGCTGAAATCATTACATGGTAAGGAGAGAGCGTCAGAGAACAAACCTCAGCCTACGAACGACAGGGTGACAAAAGGGAGATATGGGCGTAGGTGCGTTGCAAATTTATCAGCATTGATCATCCTTTTTAAAAAAAAAACAAAATGGAGGATTTCATTAAAAGGGCACTGGGGTCAGCGAGACCCCTCCCCCAATTAAAGTGAACAGGGAAAATTCAGGCCACAAGCCCACAAATGTGCTTAGTGAACAGCGGGGGACCTACTTCTGAGTAAACATGCACAGGATTGCACTATAATTATTTCATGTCCAAGTAGTAGAGAATTTAAATGACCCCGAGTATGGATAAAACTTGCATTTAATAGCACAACAGTGGCTTTATCTTCACGCAGCAGTGCAGAGGAGGCGCTAACCATATATTTATTTAAACCCATCCCCCAGGATGGCTAATGTTCAAAGGGGAAACTGCATGATTAAGATACCAGGGATCTGCATCCTTAGAAAGGACAGTACTCTCTTTAACAGAGCTTTTCATTTGAATTATATTCACCCTTTCATTGTTTCTAAATTTGCATCTGTGCCTATAAATTAATGTATGCAAATGTTGTGCTTGTGGGGAGGGTGATGGGGAAGCAGCTACCCTAGAGGGTCTGTAAATACGCCACGAATGAATGAATAGCGAGGGATATCACCAACTCCAGATACCATTTCTAGATGGAGTTGCACCATTCCACTATACCATAAAAGTTAACCGGAAAACAGTTCCATACTTTCCCATTAAAGGGGAATCATTCTCAAAAACATATGGCTTTTTAAAAGTCCATAATTTAATTGGGGTCTACTGGACCCAAATATCTGATATTGTTGCTGCTGCTGCTGCTGTTGTTATTTATAAGCACAGGACAGTTAAGAACTGGTCTTAGGGGTTGCTTATAGTGCAATATTAAAGTAGTGACCGTGTCAAGCCTGTGCAATGGTTCCTTCATCTCCCTTTCATCATTATCATCATTATAAAATTTATTACCCACCCTTCGCCAGCAGGTCCCAGGGCGGGTCACAACAATATACACTACATTCCTAAAATGAATGAAAACATCTGGCCCGATGGCTTTAGCACTTCAGCAGTCCCATCCACCAGCGGTGAATTCCAAAAGGGGGGGGGCTCAGAATGCCAGGCTGTCTGGGGGCCACGCCCCCTCCTCTCAGAGCCACGCCCCTCCTCTCAGAGCCATGCCCCCTTCTTCTGGATTCAGCCTATAGTGGTGCAAGAAAGGCATCCCTGGAGGCCAAAGGCAGGCTGTGGGTGTGTCTGCCAGGTTGCTGGCATTGGGCCTGCTCCATTAATTGCATTATGCTGACAGGAACCAGACCAATGGTCCCTCTAGTTCAGTACTGTCTACACTGACTGGCAGCAGCTCTCTGAGGTTTTAGGCAGGGGACACACTGAGTCCTACCGGAAGCTGCTGGGGATTGGATGTGGGGCCTTCTGCATGCAAGGCAGATGCTCTCCCATGGAGCTACAGCCCTTCCAGCTTTGCACAAAGCATCCGAGGTTGGAGTCGGCACAAGACTGGCACCCGTCTAGGTTAAAAGGGCTCTCAGAGACCCGAGCATCTTCTGGTATTGCAACTTTGGTTTTAATTTCAGGTTTAACACTGGTACAGGACAGGCCACCAGGCCACAAAACCATATTTCCGTCCAAACTGTCGGTCCCATAAGCACCAATTTTGGGGGAAGGGCTGTAGCTCAGTGGGAGAGCATCTGTCTTTCAGCCGTTGGCACCTCCAGTTGAAAGGATCAGCTGATGGGAGCGGTCTGTCTCTGCCCAAGACCCTGGAGAGCCACTGCCATCAGAGCAGACCGTATTTATTTATTCATCCATTGCACTTATATCCCACCTTTTGTCCCAGGAGCTCAAGGTGGCGTCCAAACGTGGTTCTCCCTCTCCTCATTTAATCCTCACAACAACCTTGTGAGGTAGGTTGGGCTGAGAGGCAGTGACTGGGCCAAGGTCACCCAGTGGGCGCTGTTGCACTGAGGTCCTGCTTTGGGGCTTCCCGTCGGGGCATGTGGCTGGCCACTGTTGAGAACAGGATGCTGGCCTAGATGGCCCTTTGATCTGATCCAGCAGCCAGGCTCTTCCTACTTTCTCCTTTTGAGTAAGAGCAGTTTTTTTCTGATCAGTAGGAACTTCAGATTACAACAACAGCACTCTTCCCAACTCCACTGGCTTAACTGGACTGGTAGTGGCTCCATGACGGAGGAGGGGAGAATAGGGTCCCTTCGCTACTGTAGAAATGATCCCAGTTACGGCTGATGAAGATGCTGACAAGTGAGTCAGACGGTTGGCCAATCGAGTCCATAGAATCATACAATAGTAGAGTTGGAAGGGGTCTGTAAGACCATCAAGTCCAGCCCCCTGCTCAATGCAGGAATCCAAATAAAGCATCCCTGACACGTGTCTGTCCAGCTGCCTCTTGAAGGCCTCCAGTGTTGGAGAGCCCACCTTGTCTCCTCTGACTTGCAGCAGCTCTCCAGGATCTCAAATAGAGGTCTTTCCTTAGCCTTATTCACTGGAAATACAAGAATTAAAACTTTGGGATCTTCTGCACGCTAAGCTTGAATTCGGCCACTGCGCACTCATAAAAGGGATCTTTCTTGGGTTCAGTCAGATCATTGCTCTACCCAGCCCACAATGGTCTATGTCCTGATCACCAGCCGGCCCTCCAGTCAGGATGCGCAGATCTGTCCATTTCAGTGTCCTGTTTTTTTCGATCTTCATTCAGCTCCCTGCATTTCCACAGTAATTTGTGATTTTTTAAAACAAAACACCTCATTCAAAATTCATCAACGTTTTCGTGCGGATTTCTCCTAACAGGCACATTTTTGTAGGCAGTTTTGCCCCATCTACATAGCTTTGCAAAGCAGTTTCCCCTGCGATAACGCATTTTTGTACGCATGACCTGGCTGGGGAACTGTGTCGCAGAATTCGGAGGCGTGAGAACTTGGAAGGCTGGCTGTGTTTCGGTTACCCTGTTGTTTCGGAAAGGCTGAAATATTCCTCTGCTATTGGAGTTTGGTCCTTGCTTGAAATGGGGAAGGGCCGTAGCTCAGTGGTTAGAGCATCGCCTTGCAAGCGAATGAAACTAAGTTCAGTCCCCGGCATCTCTAGGCGGTACTGGAAGTGCCCCTTGTCTGAGAACCTGGACAGCGGCTGCCAGTCAGTGTAACAATACTGAATTAGATGGACCAATGGTCTGATTCAGTATAAGGCGTCTTCCTATGTTCCTTGGGAGTATCCATAGCTCAGAGGTAAAGCGCCTGCTTTGCATGCATCTCCAGGCACGACTAGGAGAGACCCCTGCCTGAAATCCTTGGGAGAGCCACTGCCAGTCTGTGTAGGCAGTACTAAGCTAGGTGACCCAATGTCCTGACTCCATATAAGGCAGACTCCTATGTATATATTTGGAGTTTTGCTTGTAAGCTGCTTTGGATGGGCTTTACCTAGAAAAACAGCATACAAATATTTTTAATTTTTTTAATTAAAAAAAATTACAAGCCATGGTGCTTGGTGTGTCACAGGGTGGGCGGACACAGGGTCACGCCCCCTAAGATCATGGGACTTGCAGCAATGTTGGCTGGTCCGCTGGGCTGAATGGGGAGGTGCCCCACCAACCCCAGCCAAACTCCACCTGCCTGCCTTCTTACTTGCAGCCAGTCCAAGGGGGACGTCTCTGCCTATCATTGGCTCTGACTCCACCTACTGCTGGTCTCCTTGCCTTCCGCCCCACCGGGTCCAGTGAGCACCAGCTGCCACTGCCTTGCATATGCGCTGCACTGAGCCCTGGTATGGCGCTGTCTCACACACTGGATTCCGCCCGTCACACTGAAGGCTGCCCCACCCCTTCCCTACCCGGTTGGCACTTGGGGGGCTTCTGCAGAAGTGAGATTTGGGGCTGCCCAAATCTGCTTTTAAATGACAACACAGAGCGAGCAACCAAAGTTTTCCCAGCCCAGTCGGAAGGCTTTGCCGTTGCTCCCTGTTAACGGCGTTGTCGTCCACCCAAATGCTAACTAATCCTTCCATCGTCTTGCTGAAATGCAAACAACAGTGATGCAAATGCACGCACAAAACGAAGAGTCCAGGAAGTCTCTGTCCCCCCCCACCTCACCTATTGCCAAAATGCATACAGTAACAGATGTGTCTCTTAGATTTTCCAAAGAGGTTAAGGATTCATTCGAAAGGGCCTTTCGATAGGAAACTGAGCAGATTGGGGAACTAAAAGGGCACACACGAAAACAAACGCTTGTCTGCCATTTCCTTTGCCAGGTAAGTTGAATATCACAGCCATACATATAGGCAATGGAAAGACCAGGGGGTCACACCTTGGATCTTGGAAGCCTCCACTGAAGTTGAAAGGGCTTACAATGGATTTACTCCCCTGCCTTGAAGATCTTTTGCTATTGCACGCTCTTGAGATCATTCTCCATTCTCCTCACATACGTGGCCTCTATGCAGTAATTAATACAAGCTTAGGAGCAATTATTATCTTAAACCACTGGCTTATTTTCATAATTGTTGGCTTTAAATGGCCTGTGCCAATGTGATTTCTCCCTCTCACTTCTATTGAAGCAAAGCAATTTAATTCATTACCATCCCTGGTGAAACTCAAGCATTCTCCCAGCCAGAGCTTGGAAAAGTTACTTTTTTGAACTACAACTCCTATCAGCCCAATCCAGTGGCCATGCTGGCTGGGGCTGATGGGAGTTGTAGTTTAAAAAAAGTAACTTTCCCAAGCTCTACTCCCAGCACAAAGGGCATATAACGTTAGGAATTTTAGCCACAGGAACAGCATCCAGCTTTCTCTATTCTTCCTCCAGAGGTGAAACTGTCACAGGAGATGAAATGACTGGCAGCAATGCTGCTCCGTAGTGGCACTCCTGAACCTGCCACTTAAGGTGCTCAGCCGTCCCTAAAGAAGGATATCGGGGGATCTGGGGTTTGTTCAATACAGCAAGGAATGGAATGTCCCCAAAGGCTATAGATGTGGATTGTGGATTCTATTAACCAACCTGGCCTGGAGGCACCAGGGGGAATTGAACAAAAACCATGACCTTTAATTTTCCCCATCTGAATCACTATCTCACCCCCAAGACTTGTTTCTTTGGCTTCACCCTATTTATGCAGATCTAAGTCTGTTGCAAACATTGAGCAAAGTCTTTTTCTTTCTTTCTTTCTTTCTTTCTTTCTTTCTTTCTTTCTTTCTTTCTTTCTTTCTTTCTTTCTTTCTTTCTTTCTTTCTTTCTTTCCCAGTTGAACTCAAGGATGGCCTGTCCTTAACACTTAACTCTTCTCATTCTTTCCCCCCCCCCGCCCGGCCTCCCTGTACGCCCACTGACTGCACCAAGTTCTCAGTCTTGACAAGGGCACAAATAATATTAAACTAACCTTTCTGCGTTATGGCTCTCGGCACAGAGCCCATCTGAGGCCCCATCAGCAAGACGAACGACATGTTCCGCAGAGCATATGCTTGGCCGTTTCCTGAACTGCCAACATGGTCACAGGCGATTTAAAAAAAGCTCATAGGTACCGTACGCTTGGGGGGAGAAGGGAGAAGAGTATGATTGGGGAAGCCATTTCAGTTCCAGGGGTTTACTCTCTCTTTCGGTACTTAGCGTAAAATACTGAAAGGCGGGCGAAGCGAGCGAGGGCCTTGAGAAGTGAGTTGCTTCCCTCAACACTGCCAACACCTGCAAAAAGGTGCCACCATTTAAAGGTTGATCTATCTGGAGAGGACAAGAGAAGAAGGAAGGAAAGAGGGCAGCAAAAGGAGAAGTAAAGTAGCTGCAACCCTTACCATGGCACAAGAGTGCGGCAAAGGGGGTCATGGCTTTAAAAAAAATGTTTTTTAAGATCATAAAAGGAAAAGAAAAGGAAAAAAGCTCTCCGTTTCCTAAGCCTTCCATAAGCACGCGATTTCCAGCCCTTCGGTACCCATGAAATATAAAAACAACCTATTCGTCGCCCAGGTGACAGACTTGGTTTAGTTAATCATCACCATTATGACCAGCGCCCAGGCCCCAAAAAAGGAGAGGGGTGGCAGGAAATGGGGGGTGGGGTGAAGAATGAGGAACATTAACAACACAAAACAAAAGCCATTCGCTTCCGTATCTGGGGTATCTTTCTTTTATCTGCTCCCACCCCCTCAGTCTTTCCCCCCCCTTTTCCTTTACTTTCTGGAGAACAGAAAGGCCAGGTTTTGAGTGGCTTTTCAAACACACCAGGTATCCATTCTCTTCCACACGGGAAAATGCAGTGCCTTTGGTTTGCATGGAGCCAGGTTGCTTGAGGTCCAGAGAGGAATGTGAGTCGAGCGTGGGGAAGGGGAGGGGGAATCACCTTTCTAACTTGTTAGTTAACCTGCCCGGCTGAGCCTTAATCAATAGCCAGGGACTCTGGAAAGAACAAAGGACAAGAAAAGCTCTTATCTCCAGTCCCCATCAGATAAGCCATACCTGGAGTCGAAAGCAACAGGCTGGCCTCTTGGTTGCTTTCAGGGTTCAAGAAAGGGATTTATGTGTTTATTTATTTATTTTGGAGCTTCTACACTTCCAGCGATAGCATGTTTCCCTTGCATTTATTTTAATTTGTTCCCAACGCCATCTTTGTTTTCAGAAGGGGGAATAAAGAAGCCCCCTGAACGCGAATCAAAGCTGCATCACGGGGTAAATTTTGGACGGAAGCCTCTTTATGCAAGCCTGAACCATGCAAGCCGATGCATGTCTGTGCAGGAGTAAGGCCCAACCCCTTTAAGGCTGCATCCAAGACTCGCCTACCTGGGAGTAAGCCCCATTGAGAATCAATGGGAGATACTTCTGAATAGGCATGTACAAGACTGCTTTAACTGGGATTCCTGCATTGACCAGGAGGTTGGACACGATGGTCTTATAGGCCCCTTCCAACTCTAATATGTTTCTATGACTGGGCTGTCGCAAGCTGTATAGCTAGGATCTCTCTAAATTCAGAAGACCCCTGAATAGGGATGGAAGGATATGTCCGTTTGGGTTCTCTCAGTTTCTCATTTTTCCAATCTTAAATTCAGTTCTCCACATTTCTGCAGCAATTTGTGTGGGTGTGGGTGTTTTTTTTGGGGGGGGGGGGAATCCTGATAAAAATTCTTCAGCATTTTGTGTGAATTTCTTCCAATAAACACATCTTTGCATGCGGTTTTGACTCTTGTACGCATTTCTGCAAGCATGCTCTGCTAATATAATGCATTTTTCTTTCCGATGTTCACTAATATATTCATTTTTCTGCACACTTTCCCCTAATATATGCAGTTTTGCAAAGCCCGGCTGGAGAACTGCATTGCAAAATTCAGATAAGTGCAAATTTCAAAAGATGGCTGAGTTTCGGTTCTCGAATTGTTTTTTAAAGTGCGAGTTGGATAGATGTGGCTTTAAATTTGAACTGAATCAAATTTCTCTCCCATCTCTGCTCCTATGATACCCAAGGCTGCATCATGTATTTCATCTGCCAGTAAATGCATCCCAAAATTTCTAATTAACCGCTTTTACAGAAGAAGGCACTTAATATGTGATGGCAACTATAGTGGCTTTTTGTATTTTTTTTCTCCAACCCATTACAGGCTTCTTGATGAGGCAGGCAATCAGTGATCATACCCCTGACCTTTCATTTGGGATGTTTTGGGAAAGAGGGGGAAAGCCTTGAATTCAAACACCAATGTTCAACAGGGGAAAAAAAACACACACCCAAGGCAGCCTCCAAAGCAATCCAAAATGCTCTGCAGAGAATCATCAAAACAAACATTTACCAGCTTGTGAAAAACGATATTGTTACCAAAAGCAATTTGCAAACACTTTGTCAGAAAGCGGCATGAGATAATTAAGCATATTTGAATTTACAATTCCCAGCAATCTCATCTTTGTTTTTGTTTTTTACATCCTTCCATTTCAGCAAAGATTTATTATTACTATTATTTTTGCCAGTTTCAATTCTGCTATTGTCTGCTCGGGGCAAGCTATTTAAATGCAGGACGTTACAACTGGTTAACATCAGAATATCTCTTATAGTTGCAGATTCATACACACTGATCTGGGAGACAGCCATGTTGAACATAGTATGACTTACTTCAGAGTACATATGACTAAGATTTCACTGAATGAACAGAACTGGGCATCATTCCAAGGCTGTATTCCGAATTTGCCCCTTGCTCAGTTTTAAGCCTGAATATAATTTTCAGTAAAAATTTTGGCCTTCCCAATTGCAACAGCCGGCTTTTAAAAATAAGGGAAAGGGGGTACTTCTGTACCTATGAAAGTTGATCCATCGTTGAACATGATTAGAATCAGAACTCAGGAAAAAATAATTCTGATATTGCCCAATCATACATTGACTTACACACTTAATGTTACTCCTTGTTTTAGTCCAACAGATTGAAATTTTTGAAGTACATAAAGCTATTTGTTATGGCAAAATGGAGGAGAATTTGGCCAAATATCATTTTGTGGGGGGGGGGATGAAATACACTCAACAGGTTTTCTCAGAAAATTCTCTTCTGGGAAATTTTGACTCAACTTTGAATGAAATGGAATGAAACTACAGTTAGTTCATATTGGAGGGTGAGCGAAGCTGTGATCTCAAAAAGGACGGCTTGGAGGGAAGAGGGCTCAAGCCCATTGCTTCTTTCCAAAGTATTAAAATAATATTAAGCAATATTAAAACTGGGTCCACATTTCCATCCAAAATTCACAGATGTTGAAACTGGGGAGGCCATTTCACTGAATTTTCTCCAGTGGAGGACTGTAATTTTCCAACAGTTCAGAAAGAGTTTGGTGGGGGAAAATATGGCAGGAAATTGTTTTCTGAGAACTTTCAGCTCAGCCCTTGTTGAAGGGGAAAGTTAACAGTATGTAAAATTTTGAAGTTTGTAGCACGGACATATGCATTGCCACCCCCCAAAAAAATAAGTCACCCTAGGTTCAGCAGGATTTATTCCAAGGAAGACAGCATAGGATTGCAGCTTGAGATATTTATTTTTTAAAATGTAATTAGAGAGGATTGTAGAAAGCAAGCTTTGATATCTGGATATCTAAGGATAGACTATCAATATATAAAGTTGGTCTCATTCATCAGCATGAGGATTGCCTTATTAGTTCCTTTTTAAATGGACTTTAAGACAGCAAACATCTGCACACCTGCTTGGGAATAAGCCTGACTCAACTCAATGGGGCTTACTTCCAAGTAGACATATATAGGTTGCACAGTAAAACTTGCAACCTCTTTGGGCGAATCATGCTATTGCAAATCCTATTAAGGTTAGTGGGACTTACTTTAAAATAAACATCCACAAGATTTTGGTTCATTTATCTAACCCCTTCCCTGATTTATATCTCAACTGATTTCTTGGGAGTGTTATAAATTTTCATGGAACATTGTTCCAGGATAGAAGTGCTAAAGATACTCAACATAGAAGTAACCCCACTGGAATAGATGGCTTACTCCCAAGTAAATATGGTTAAGATTAGGTTTCCATGCTATAATTTAGTTATAATAATTTAGGTATTACTTCTTTGAAAGCACTATTAAGATGTAAAATCCTACAGATAGAAAAAATGTGATTATAAATTACTATTGTTGTAGTAATAATGCTGTTCTTCCTTCCAAAAGGCGGCAAGCAATGAGCGATAAAACAATTAAAACATCTTAAAAAGAATTCCAATATAGATGCAGACAATATAGATGAAGGTCTTTACTTAAAAGGCTTGTTGGAAGAGGAAGGTCTTCAGTAGGTGCCGAAAAGATAACAGAGATGGTGCCTGTCTAATATTTTAGAGGAGGGAATTCTGAAAGGTAGGTGCCACCACACTAAAGGCCTGATTCCTATGTTGTGCAGAATGGACCTCCTGATAAGATGATATCTGCAGGAGGCCCTCTCCTGCAGAGCACAGTGATCAACGGGGGATATAAGGATTTATATACGACAGACTTTTAGAATAGGAGGCCTAATGAAAATAGCCATTTGTGAAGTATACATTCTGTTTGAAGGCCTATAAACTTAAATCATGCAAAACTACTCATGAGATCTTACTGTACACATGAAGACCTGTATTTAGTTCCTAGGCTTCAGGGTGGGTGGGTGAGAAATCAGTACATTAAGGCTGCAATCCTATATTCACTTATCTGGGGACCATACTCACTGAAATCGGCAGGACTTATTTCTGAATAGACATGGATAGGGTTGCACTGTAAACCTCTTTGGAGGGACCGTGATGCACCACAAGTTCCCCATATTACAAATAAAGGCCTTTGATAGGGCAAAACAGCATTCGTTAGCTGCTGCTTTGGCCATTCAAAAATATGTGGAAGGCTGGAAAATATCTGGAAAAAGCCCAGAAAGCTGCGAATCAGGAATCTCACTCTGCCACAAAGTTCACTAGAGGGCCTTTTTACAAAGAAAAAGAAGAAAAGAAAATTGATTTTAGAAATGTCTCCCTTGTGTTCCCATCTGAAAGATGCCTTTAAAAAGATGCCGTTCTCAGCCTCATGATAGTGTTGCTTCAAGGAGGGCGAAAAGATCACAAATTGTGGAGCACCTTGAACATGTAAGAGTGCAATATCCATGCTAAGCATTATTAGAGTTTTGATCTTGAGTTCAATGGACTGTCAGTCTAAGGCAATCCTGTGCCCACTGCTTATAAATCTTTTAGGGTTTATGCATGGACAACTGGGTAATGACCCCATTTAAGAACAATGCCAGTTATGTGGTACATGCCTAAGCTTGCTTACTCAGAAGTAAATCCCATGGAAATCCCTAGGCTAACTCCCTAGTAACTGTGCAGGGAATGGCAGCTTTAGAAACACACTTGTATTGGAGGAGTGTAACACAGAGAGAGATGAAATCTAATTAAAGGGCTTTGACAGATTCTGTCTTTTTCTTTCTTTCTGTAATTATATTCGCCTGTGTTGAAATGTAATAAGATCGGATAGTATTGAAATCGAGATTGGCTTGAGAAGACCTTTCTAAAAAAGAAAGAACATAAGGCAAATCAAAACTGTTTCTTGCCTTGCATTCTGCTCCCCCCACTTGGCGTGATTTTGAAAGAACGCCTAAAGCAGCCTTTGCCAACTGGGTGCCCTTTTGATGTTTCGGACTCTCTCCCATCAGCCCCAGCCAGAGTCCAAACCATCTGAAGGGCACCAGGTTGGCAAAGGCTGGTGTAAGGGAACCTTCCAGAAGGCGGCTTCACAAAGAGGCAAAAGCTGAACAGGACACTCCGCGCCGACTCCCCTAAAGTCCACAACGCCCAACTGCCTTTTCCTGCTTTCAGGCCAACAAGATATGACGAGAAAGTTTTGCGTGCTTACAAAACACACACACACACACATCTTAAAACTCTTGCCCCGTTTACTGTGTCAACAACAACAAATACAGCACCAACGGGCCAAGGGGCCAAAGGAAAAGTTGTCAAAAAGCCAAAGGGATTCTGTGAAGAAACGAAAAAAGCAAGCCATTTTGATCCATGCTGTGCATCCCCCATGCTGCCTGGCAGAAGGCATAAGATTAGAGGAGCGCTCCCCCAAAAGAACCGAATGTCTTTTTTTTGTCCTCCCAACAAACAGAGATGGGCTCTGTCTGGAAGGAGTGCTTTGATGAGAAAACAACTAGAGGAAGCTCCAGAAAAAAGCAACAAGACTGTCTTAGAACTCACTTGTAGACCTGCAGTGGTTTTAAAAGGCGCTGGGAAGAACAGGCAGATCAACTCAAAATGGCTCCACAAGCCAATACCAGTCACTCCAAATGGAATCAAAAGACCTTTACCCTCTAGTCAGTTTCCCCTACCTTCTGGTCAGTTTCCAAAATCCCGGTCCAAGAATCAAATCCCATCCCCTTCACCCTTTCCAAAACATGTCATGATTTACGGTTTTAAGAGCAGATTTTTCTCCCCTCTCAGTTGTCCATGGCTCAAAGAATCTGTCACCCCCTTAAACTGACCCTCTGCACCATGAAACAGGGTTACAATAATCAGGTTATTATTATTTTTTAGCAAGGGAGGAATAAAGCTGGAAAATAATTAAGCAAGGCAAGGATCACTAGAACAAGGCATTTAGGATTCAACGATCGTTACAAACCATGGGGTGCTTGCATTTCGTCTTCATCTCCTGATCCCTCACCCAATAGTTTTTCCCCCTCACCTATTTGCTGTGATCCAGTCATCACCACCGATCACCCAAAATCTGGTTTCTTTGTCAAGATCGGTGTGAGAGACTTAACAGTTCTCTCCCCCCCCTCCATTGGCTGCCTCCTACCAAATGGCTTGCAACTTTGCTTCAACCTGCCCCGACTGGTTTGACTAGTTGTAAGGTGAACATTTGAATTCATGAGTTTTCAGCCTTCCCAACCCCCCCTTCTCCCCACACACACCATCTCAAAGCCAACTAAACCTGATACCTTTTTTTTTTAACAAACTTCCTTCAGTCTACCTGGAGAAAGGAAAAGAGGAGATAGAGGGGGGGAAACACACACTTAAACAAAAAGCATTTACTGTGGGCCAACCACAAGCACCATTAAATTCCCATTTAGGGCTCATCCAGCGTGTTACGACGGGACTTTTTCAACCTACAGCCTACGAGGACCGCAAAGACATTTAAATGACTTTGGTGCCAAGTGCCAGGTAACCTTTCCCCAACCCGAGACCGTCAAGTGTCATAAATCAATAAATACATGCATAAAAGAGCAGGTTGCAGCAGGCCTCTCTTGCGCGAGCTACTTTCACGTCGGATCTTTCCATGTCTCGGCAGCAAAGATGGTGCACAGGAATGGGATTTCTCGGCGAGACGTTTTGCAGGATGACACCATGGCTGGTTGGTTTTTTTTTTGGTTTTTCAGAAAACATGCAAGAAATCGGATCGACTTCTACGTATTTAAGCTACCGAAAGGAAAAGTAAATCCTTCAAAACAAAACAAAACAAGTTTCTAAAAGAAGGGAAGCCGCGATGTTGCACGGTCATCATCATGGAAGCCTCAAGCATCTTACTTGTTTAAGCACGGATACGGGAGAGACGGAGAAGGTCTAACGGCTCAGCTTACATGTACTTCCTTGACCCCTCCCCAAGCAGGTGCATTCTTTGCTTCCGACCAATCTCTTTGCCTCTAGCCACGAACAGGTGTGTCTTGCCATCTTGGGATAGGACAGGAGGGGAGCTGTCTGGCGTGATGCAGCCACGGACCCCACAATAGGCATCGGAGCCTCCCCACCTCCAAAGGATCCTTTCCTTTCAAACGTGGCGGGGGGGAAGAAAGTTAAGCGTGAGAGGTGACGGTACAATATATAAAACCCCAGTGCAGCCCTTTGCTCCAACTGGCTTTTGGCCTTCAGATCTGCTTTTCAAAAGACCAATCTCTAGGCTAACTGGTCGAAAAGGGGGTACGTTTGCTTGCTTACAGCAGGGTGTATAACCTTTTGGCAAAGAAAGTTCGGTTAGGGAACCAACTTCCTCCTCTTCCACCTTGCCACAGCTTCCTTACGCCAGGATAGGAGCAGAGAGTTTTGAATAAGGAAGTGGATGTCTACAGTGTTGAGTGGGAGGAGGGTAGGGAATGGAGTCAACCAGAGTTCAGGGTTTCTTGGAGGTGTGGGTTCACTCTTCTATGGTTTACATCAGGGGAGGGGAATCTCAGGACAGGGGCCCAAAATCGGCCCTCCAGTCCTCTCTTTCTGATCATTGGGACTCTCTCCTGGCCACCCTCCTCATGGGCCCAACTTCAGGCCCAACTTGAGTGGTTTAGCTAGTTGGGGATGTGTCTGATAATGCCTCACAGTTGCCTAGATGGAGGATTGTGAGGGGTGCGCAAGTGTGTCCAGATTGTGCACAGGTGAATGTTACATTCATGGCTTTGCCCACCTTTGCTTCCGGTGCCACCCGCCGACAGCATGTGGCCCCCGGAAAGTTGTCCAGGTGGGAATGCGGCCCTTCGTCTGAAAAAGGTTCCCACCTCTGCTCCACATGTAAGACTGTTGGAATCCTCATGTATTCTACGCAGACCAAGCAAAGGCCCATATGTTGCCAGAGGTGAAGTTAAATTCATCTACCAGACCAGTTGACTTCTGCAAATGAAAAGGGGGGAGAGGCGCCATCTTGTTCTTTGAATCAGGTAGCAAAATGTCTTGGGCTGGGTGACTCTCTAGGTCAGCCTTTCCCAATCGGTGTGCCTCCAGATGTTGTTGGACCACAACTCCCATCAGCCTCAGCCATTGGCAATGCTGGCCGAGGCTGATGGGAGTTGTGGTCCAACAACATCTGGAGGCACACTGGTTGGGAAAGGCTGCTCTAGGGTTTCAGACAGAGAATCTCTCCCAGCCCTGGGACCTGCTGCATGTAAAGCAACTGCACTACCAGTGAGCTACATCCCCCTCCTTCCAGCAAGTTTTCCCAGTAGTGAGGGCACTGTTCCTTGACCCTCTTACGCCTTCTTCACAGAAAGCCAGCTGGAAGGACTGCAATGTTTCTGGTGTGAGGGACAGCCAGAGGCTCAAAGAATGCTCTTGGCTGGTCTTTCCTTCCCTTGTTTCGGACTTCATGCAGTCGCAGCTGAAGTCGGTTTCAGGCCATTAGTCCACAAGGCTTAGTATTGTCAGCACTGACTGGCAGCTGCCCTCCAGGATTTTAGACAGCGGACCTTCCCAGCCCTACCTGGAGATGCCAGGGATTGACCTTGGGACCTTGTGCATGCAAAGCAATGTGCTCTACCAGTGCGCTATGGGCCTTCCCAACGAAAATATGTGTTAAATCGTTCTCGATATGTGTCCTTGCTTAAGAACAGAAAAAATGCCATGCCGGATCAACCGAGGCCCCTCTAGTCTCTCATTCTTCACAGCAAGGGTGGGGAACCTTTGGCCTTCCAGCTTCCATCAGCCCTAGCAAGCAAGGCCAATGACCAGAAATGGTGCGTGTTGCAGTTCAACAACATCTTGAGGCAGGGCCAGATTATCCATTGGGCTTAGTAGGCTGAAGCCTAGGGGCCCAGAGCTCTTGGGGGCCCGTGCATAAGCTAAAAAAAATTTATAATATAGATTTTTCATTATGTACAAAAAGAAAATGTTTGGACTTTGCAATCGCATTCATAACGTTCTAAAAGGATGGCTTAAAAGACATAATGCATACCAGCCAAATAAAAACGGTCCATTAAACATTTTATTTTCCATACCATTAGTGCACCTGCGCACTGTGCCGATATTTAGTATTGATCACTGTTTTTAATCTTCGCGGTTTGTGGCATGCATACTGTATGTATAGGAGGGGGTTCATTGTAAGGGGTTTGAGAAAAATATTGCCTAAGAGGAGAAGGGGGCCCCAAACACCAATCAGCCTAGGGGCCCTCCTCAGCTTAATCCGGCCCTGTCTTGAGGGCCAGAAGGTTACCTCACACCTGGCGTACAGGAACTTCAGGAAGGATGTTGGAAGCTGGTCTACTGCTGGACCATGACTGACCTTCTTGTGTCTCCCCCCCCCAAAAAAGCTAGGGATGGGAAGATCTCTCAGTTCCAGTTCCCTCATTTTTCTAATCTTAAATTCAGTTCTCCACATTTCTGCAGCAATTTGCATTTAAAAAACATCTTTATGAAAATTCTCCAGCCTTTTAGTGCAAATTTCTCCTAATACATTTTTTGAGGGCAATTTTGACTAATGCACCCATTTTTGCAAGCAATTTCTCCTAATATAATGCTCTCTTAAATGTTCTTTTCACTCACATATTCATTTGCACGCAGTTTCCCCTCACATATGCGTTTTCGTAAACATTGTTTCATTGTCAAACTGCGTTGCAAAATTCGGATAGGTGCGAATTTCAAAGGACAGCTGTGTTCTCATATTGTTTTAGAAAGTGCAAATTTGATCGATTTGGCTTGAAATGCCAACTGGATCGAATTTCTCACCTATCCCTACCCTCCTGCTCATTATCTGGGGGCGGGGATCCCACATAGGTTTTGGTTAAAGGTGTTGAGAGAAGTTTATTAAAAAAAACTGTTTTTACAGATGTTTTGCTTTAATGTATTTTAAAGTCTGTTTTTTATGATGTTTTAAAGTGTTTTTAGTGCTTTTGTTTGCCGCCCTGGGCTCCTGCTGGGAGGAAGGGTGGGATATAAACCAAATAATAAATAAATAAAGTTCCACAGGTGTCACAAGGAAGAGACTCTTTTTTTTTTACAGATTGATTGATTTAATTTTTTTAATTTAAGAAGCCTTTTTTGCATGTAAGGGGTAAAGACATTAATAAAAATAGTTACATATTTCAATAAAATGTTTAAATAAAATTTATTTATTTAAATATTAATAAACTGCACTTTCATATAAAATATTGCAAAGTGGTATGCAGGGATAGAATGATAAGAATAAGAATATCAGGCACATCCATAAAAGCTGGTTAGCTTTATTGACTTCCTCTGCTGTATAATGGGGTTAAGCAACCAGAGGTGTGGATGTCCATATGTGGAAATACAGTAGAGACTAGCCCATTGGGGCAAATAGGCACTGCCCCACCAAACTCATCCAGACCCTGCCTGCCAGCCTTCTACTTACAGCCAGTCCAGTGGGCACAATCCTGGCCATCAGCTTCCTCCTCCTCCTTTGTAGGACTCAGCAGGGAGGAGGATGGAGAAAAAATGAGAGCTAGCACGGCTCCTTCTATCATTGGCTTGGGCATTGCTGCTGGCTCCACCTTCTGCTGGCCAGTCCTAATAGGCACCAGCCAGCCACTGTGCAAATCCATCCCTCAATCAAAAAATCCACACACCCCCATCTAAGCCAACAGCATAACCCCTCATCCCAAAGGTCACAAAACTGTGATGCACCGTAGTCAGTTCCTCCCAACCTGGGACGCAAGCAAAAAGTACCGTAAGGCCCTCTCCTGCAGTGTGAACAGGCCTTGACAGAGCCCTTTGACCTGTTATGTGCCTTGGCAACTCTGAGACACAGGCAGAGGGCTTTTGGTTTATATTGCATTTATTATTTAAAATACTTTTATACTACTTTCCATGCAAAGTAATTGGGTTCCATACGTCCCTCATTTGCAGTGTGTGAACAGCGAGGGAGGCCTTGGCAGAGCCCTTTGTCCTATTATGGACTTTGGCCATTCCTTCCTAAGACTCTTTAACCCCTTCTCTGCTGCAGCAGGGGCAGCTAGAAAAGGCCTTGTCGGAGAAATTCGAAGCCTCAGAAAGGTCAAGCAAACAGCTCTACCAAGGCTTCTGTTCCACTGGGGTGGGTTGTCACAGCACCTTTTGCCGGCAACAAAAGCGGGACCAAAAAAATTAACTGGGACATTTGTGGAATAAAAAGTTTCAAGCAGGAAGGTATGGGACATTGCCAACTGGACACAAAGTATGTCCGCCCTGAAACCTTTGCAAGTGCAAAACAGTATTGAAAGTGGGATCATGTATGACTATTCCGATAACCATCCTGAGCACAAACTATGAATGCACCATAAAAAAAAGATGTCCCGCAGGGCCCATGGAAACATTTCCTCGATTGGTACAGATCAGACCTGGTGATGCTTTTGCGTTGATTACGCAACTGCTGGTGGCCCCTAACGGCATGATGGGGATATGCTGCGATGCCGCCAGAAATCAACAGATGTCGTGGCTGAAAGGGGCTTGTGATCCCAAAGCATCCTCCCGTGGAGGAATGTGGCAGGCTGCCTGACACCAGTCCACCCTAGATGTGTCCTAGTCCAGCCTTCTCTGACTAGGATTGGCTTTCCAAGGAAGGAGGCAGGGAAGATCTTCCCCATCACTTGCTAGCTGATCCTTATAACCAGAGACGCCAGCAACTGAACCAGGAACCTTCTGCAGTCAAAGCATGTGCTCTGTTCAGAGAGCTATAGTCCCTCCTCATGATTATGGGCAACTGTGTGTGTGTGTGGGGGGGAGAGTCTGTATGCATTGAGCATTCCCTTTAGAACACTTCCCACGTCCTTTGAGACTCACTGGGGGTTCTGTGTCAGTGCTCTACCACTGAATTACAGCCCTTCTGCAGAGAAGGCTGCCTGTTCTGTCTCTGCATGATTTATTGTCCTGTTCTGTCTCTGCATGATTTATTTTGCTTCCTTCCAGTGAGCGTCCAATGGGGGTAGATTATTCTGCCATACCTCTGAATCAAGCCCAATTCCAGCATTCAATCATTCCCAGTGCAGACACACAGCAAGGCTATCTATCCATAAAGGGGACTGCCCAGCGTGTCTGTATCCAGGTCACGGTTCTGGGCTCAGTGCCATGAAATCACCAGCCACACTCAGAGGGTTCTCCTGCAGAGACACAGAGGCTCCTCTGAGCCAGGTACTTCTGACTCCTTGCACCCTTTATGAGTTCATTTTTATCCAATTTTAATTCAGAAAAATATGTGATTCGTCAATCCAAGCTATGGTGGCTAATTGCTGCTTTTTTGTAGAAAAATCAGGGAAAGGTGGGATGGGGGAGACATTTGGTTCAGTTCATATTTCAGTGCAAACCTACCTAATTTGCACTTCCAGAAACAATACACAAACTGAAAAGTAGCTATCCTTTGACATTTGCACATTGCTGAATTTTGCAATGCAGTCCTCCAAAAGTGTACGAAAATGTGTATATTAGTGAAAAATGTGCATAAAATCCATATATCGGGGAAAGCAACTTTCAACTTTCAAAGACATTTGGCATTAGGGGAAATTGCTTGCGAAAACCCGTATATTAGGCAATTTGCATTCAAAAATGGTGACAATTCTTGGCGAGGACTCCTTAACAAAATAAAATAAATGACAAGCTGAAATGTGGTGAACTAAACTTCAGATTGCAAAGATCGGAAATGGAGAGACATCAAAATGGATAGATTTGTCCATCCCTAGTGGAAGAATAAGCCCGTGGATTTCAAACCGTTGCTTTATCTGTCAAGGAAGTTCAACCCTACAGTCAGGGCTAGAGGAAAGAAATCCAACTCAGTGCACATTTTATTTATTTATTTATTTGATTCCCGTCTCACCGTTCCTCCCAGTAGGAGCCCAGGGTGGCATCTGAATGCGAATTGACCTAACTGGCACTTTCCATAGCAAATCCATGAACCGAAATGCAGCCATTCTTTGAAATGTGCACTTCTTTGAATTTTGCAATGTGGTTCTCCAGCCCAGTAATGTGCACAAAAAGTGCATGTGCTGAGGTAAAGTGTATGTAAAGGAGCATGTGTGAATGAACATAACATACAAAAATGTGTTAGATTATTTATTTATTTATTAGATTCCTATCCCACCCTTCTTCCCAGGAGGAGCCCAGGGTGGCAAACAAAAGCACTAAAAACACTCGAAAACAGATTGGGAAAAATTGCTTTGTAAAAATATGTGTATGAAAGGAAAATTGCACACCGACGTGTATATTGGGAGAGATGAGCACTAAATGCTGATGAATTTTCATGAGGACTTTTTCTTTTTTAAAAAAAATTGCAAACTGATGTGGAAACTTACCATTGGAAAAATAAGAAATGGAAAGGGACTGAAATTGACAGAGTCCCCGACCTGTACTTGCAATCCACCCCCTCAACAAACAAATAAAGACTAAAGAGTGAAATTCAACCTCACACTTTGTCTCCTTCTCTTTGTTTTTAAGGAACTGCAGTCCCCAGCTTCCCATGAAAGATGTTGTTTAATGAAATGACCAATTATCATGCTAATTAGACCAAGCACCTGGAAAATCCCCAGAAGACACAACCCAGTAAGCTGAACGCAGGCACAGAATCTGGAACCCTTTCCTTGCCAAACAGAGCCGTTTATCATATGCGGGAGAATGAGAAAGAGAACGTTGGCTGTGGCGCTTCTGGAGAAGGAATGTGACAAGTCAAGCTGCCAGATCTCGAGGTTTGACCTGGACAATTCAGACTGCTAGCCTCAGGGTGGCTTAAGGAGGAGCAAGATCTCATGCACAACAGCCAGGATTGGGGAGGGGGGGAAGCAGGCTAATTTCTGCTTGGCTGGATGGTAGTGTTTGCTCCTAGTTTTCCCCTATAGCTGTCAGGCCTCTCCACTCACAGTTCAGGCACAGCCAGCTTGCCTTGGCAGGGGCCATCTACACCAGGCGCCAGCCACCATACTAAGCGCCACCCCCTTGATGTTTCAGGCATCACCATTTAGCTCCCAGGCTCTCCCATGGCGTCTCTGTGTGCAACCCACCAGAACCTGGCAACCCAAGGCAACATTCCTACACGGGGCTCAAAATACACTCTTGAGCCACAATCAATCAATCAATCAAAACTATTGCTGTTGTTATGTGCCTTCAAGTCAATTACGACTTATGGCGACCCTATGAATCAGCGACCTCCAAGAGCATCTGTCATGAACCAGATTTTGTAAGTTCAGGTCTATGGCTTCCTTTATGGAATCAATCCATCTCTTGTTTGGCCTTCCTCTTTTTCTACTGCCTTCTGTTTTTCAGAAGACTTCTGTTGGATCAAACCAAAAAATACCCATCTAGCACAGCATCCTGTTCCCCACAGCGGCCAACCAGATGCCTCCGGGAAGCCCATAAGCGCACCATGAACCGGGAGCCTTCCGCATGCCAAGCAGATGTTCTAACCACTGAGCTACCGCCTTTCCCTTAAGAAGCAAGAAGCTGCCTTATACTGAATGAGATCCTTGGTCCATCTAGCTTAGTACTGGCAGCACTGACTGGCAGCAGCTCTCCACAGTTTCAGACAAGGGACATTCCCAGCTCTGCCTGGAGATGCCAGGGATTGAACCTGGGACCTTCTGTGTGCAAGGCAGCTGCTCTCCCACTGAACTGTGACCCCCACCAAAAAATAGGTAGGGAAGCCTCTGTTTGCTGGCTGAGGTCCCGGGTGTGGTGCTTAGGAAGCTCCCTTATACAGAGTCAGACCACTGGTCCACCTAGCTCAATATTATCGGCACCCACTGGCAGTGGCTCTCTGTGGTTTCGGGGAGGAGACCTTCCCAGTCCTGCTTAGAGGTGCCATTGGGGATTGTCCCCTCGCTGCACCAGATTCCCCTGCTGTTAACTGGCTACCAGCCATCAACCCCTTCAAGAGAGTTCACCCACACCCAAGTACACCACTGAAGAAACCAAAATAAATGATTTTTCATACAGCAGGACCAAAGAATAGGAACCTCAAAGAACCAGCACATTCCAGAGCACACTATATACAGTATGTGTCAGCACATACAACTTTTCCAGTGTGGGCTATGTCGCTGTGTTATCAGTGCGATCTGATTTTTCTCTCCCCCCTCCCCGGTCTGGTAGGAGCCCCTTTGAAGTCGCCTTCGGCCACTTTGCAAGTAACAACAGCGGTAAACACCTGGCTTTTGTCTGACAAGGAGAACAACCATGGGGCTCGATGACCTCCGAAGATGTCGCTCCTGACCAGGCCGGGCTGTTCCGGGTTGCTAAAAGCAAGTTGGCCTTCCTTACCTAGAGCAGCAGACCTGGGGCTGGTGGTGGGGACTTGCTCACAGCCGATGGCCTCTTCTCCCCTCAGGGGGCGGTCAGCACTGCTAGGCTCCTGGGCGAAGGCCTGCAGCCCTGCAGAGGACCCAGTCCTGATTGTTTTGGGGAGGTTTACATTGTTTCATTGCTTGTGTGCTTGGCGCCCTGGGCTCCTTTGGGAGGCATTGAGTTAAAAAAGTAATTGATCAAATAATCAATCACAATTCTGGAGCCCCCTGGCCCGGCTTCTGGTCATCTTGCCGGCGCTGCTGTCTCCAAGATCAAGCTTTGGAGGTGTGGACTGGGAGCCCAGAGGGAGAAGGCAAGCTAGCGGATAGCGGTAACAGTGGAAGGTGAGGCAGGGCGAATTGGCATCCCTGGGCAGCTTCATGGGTCCATGTGCGACAGTTGGCAATGAGCCGCCATTTTAAATGACCCACCATGCCCCAGAGCAGCCACCGTAGCGTCACTCTGGGGGCAACTCTGGGGGATGCAAAATGGCAGCCATCTTTGCAGCGACACTCTAATCCAGGGGAGGGGAACCTTCTTTTTTTTTGTCAGCCAGAGGGCCACATTCCCTTCTGGGCAACCTTCCAGGGGCCACATGCCAGTGATGGGCGGGGCCAGAGGCAAAAGGGTGCTGAGCAATTAATCTGTTCCCTTTTATATCGACTAGTTTCTACTCGTGCACACATTCGCACACCCCTCTCTGTCCTCTGCCCGGGGAAGCAAGAGGCATGATCAGAGGTCAAGGGCACGTTCCAGCCAGGCAAAGACACTCAAGGAAGTTGCAAAGCAGGGGCAGTGAGGGATGCGGCCTGGAAAGAAGGGGTGTGGCTTGGAGAGAGTTCCAAGATGAGGTAGCAAGGCTTGCAGGGCATAAAGTAGGGCAGGTGAGGGGTGTGGCTGTGGAGGATCCAAGGGCCAGAAAGAGAGAGTTGGGGGGCCTCATTGGACCCCCATGCCTGAGTTCCCACACCTGGATGCTCTAATCCAGCCTTTCCCAACCAGTGTGCCTCCAGATGTTGTTGGACCACAATTCCCATCTTTCCTGACCATTGGCAATGCTGGCTGAGGCTGATGGGAGTTGTGGTCCAACAACATCTGGAGGCACACTGGTTGGGAAAGGCTGCTCTAATCTGTGAGCCCATTCATTCGTAAATACTTTAGGCACAATATAGTTTATTACTTAAACCAAAAAGTTCAAGATGCTACCAGGGTAGGCTGTTTCTCCACCTGCTTTTTGCCTGCGCCAAAAGCGGACGAGAGCTACAACTTTCAAATAAGCTTCAGTCCGACCTTGCCAAACAGTTGCAGACTCAAAGGGCCTCATTTTCCCACCTCCAAGACACTCCGGGGTGAGTAGCCAGGCAAGCAACGCAGGTTACTCCCTTGCCAGTGGGATGGCCTGGGAAGCCAGCAAGCAGAAACTGAGCGCAACGGCAACTCTCCCCTCCTGTGGTTTCCAGTACTGCATTCCCAGGCATGCTGCCTCTGACAGATCCATCAGAGCTAGTAGCCATGGACAGCCTTACCCACCACAAATGTGTCTAGTCCCCATTTAAAGCTATCTCAGTTGGTGGCCATCACTGCCTCTTGTGGAAGCGAGTTCCATAGTTTTAGTTATGCGTCGTGTGGCTCATTTAAAGAGATTTAAGGGCTCCGCATATAAATTTTCTGGTCAGTAGGCTCCGCTGACAGGGGACATTTGTCGGACAGAGCACAAGAAGAGCCCTGCGGGATCAGGCCAGTGGCCCATCTAGTCCAGCGTCCTGTTCTCACAGTGGCCAACCAGATGCCCCAATGGGAAGCCCGCTAGCCTGAATGCAACGGCACTCTCCCCTCCTGTGGTTTCTAGCAACTGGTATTTGGAAGCGTACTGCATTGTGGAGGCAGAGTGTAGCCATGGTGACTAGTAGCCACTTATTGCCTTCTCCTCTGTGTTTTTGCCAATCCTCTTTTAAAGCCATCCAGGTTGGTATCGCTACCTCTTGTGGGAGCCAAGTATCTGAGAGCGGATCTGTATGTGGCCAAAATGTGTACTAAGCCCTTGAGGAAGAAATCAGCAGGGACCCCAAGGCTTGCAGAAATACCCCCCCCAAAAAAACTTTAAGGAAAGATCCCTAAAGGGGAAGGTCTCCCCCCAACAGCCCAGTGGCGACTGGAAACACTGTCTGTTGGGGGGGCGGGATAGAAAACCAGGTGGCAGGGGTGTGTAATGGCTTAACCTAGAAAGGGCATGGTTGACCAGCTGGCTGAAACCCTGGAGAGGGAGCACTCCACACCTGTTGTGGCAGGTTCCACTTGTTTAATTCAGAATTCCAAACTCAGTGGAGAAAGTCAGACATTTTGGAAGCTTCGCTGTTTTGTAAACATGGCGCTTGGGCAAAGATTTTTAGCTTGAGGCTGTCAAAGACCAGGAGATTCCTGACGGAGGGAGGTAATAATCATACTCGAATTACGGAGGTCATTTCCAGCTTAAATGGGACATTAAGACATCTCAGAGATCCTGCTTGCATTTCATGGGAGCAAAGTTCAGCTCAAAGCCTCACCTGCCCTTGCAGGATCTGAAGCCGTAATTGCAGTAAGATGGATCTGTGTTCTTGGCATGTGAAGCGAGCTGGTGAGGAAGGAGGGGATAGTCAAGGAGGGATGGGGCTAGGGCAATGCCCTTTGCAGGGGTTGTAAAGGAGCAAGCACCTGACAGCAAATGTTCTAGGGAGTGGTTCCCAGATGGGTTTTTTTCCCAATGGACCAAATGAAAATTGCTGAGGGTCTTGGCAGGCCATTTAAAGATTTGTCTGTCTGTTGTAGCAATTGCAGTGCACTTTCCTAGATGCTGCATGATTTTAAATTGTACATTTACAGACACACCACAGATCACCTGAACGAAGCTTTTAGACCACCAGTGTTCCACAACCACAGTTTGGGAAGCCTGTTTTAGGGGAACACTGTGTATTGACATCTTTGTCAGATGTGGTATTTAATAGTAATTCAGATCCCTGGGGAAATCAGATTCTCTTTTTAAAAAACAATGTGGGGTGCTAGTACTTATGGCCCTGTAGATAAGACACAGGTTTCAAACAGGATCCCTGGACATGCATAACTAGGATTGGGGGAGAAAATTCAGTTTGGTTGACATTTGAAGCCGGATTTATGAAATTTGCACTTTCTGAAGCAGTATGAGAGCTGAAACATAGCCATCATTCGAAATTCACACGTATTCGGATTTTGCAATGCAGATCGCCAACCAAACCATGTTTCCAAAAAAATGCATCTATTTGCAGAAAGTGTGCATAAAAAGGAATATGTGAATGAAAATAACCTACAAAAAGTGCATTATAGTAGGAGAAACTGCTTGCAAAAATGTGTCCATGAGACAAAGCGCCATATAGAAATGTGTTTATTGGGAGAAGTTTGCACTAAAATACTGGAGACTTTGAAGGAGGGTTTAAAAAAATAAAACAATGCAAACTGCTGCGGAAATGTGGATGGCGGATTTGAACGTTGGCAAAATGAGAAATGAAACTGACAGATCTTTAGTGGGTCTACATTGTTCTAAGTTGGCTCCGTCCCCAGGAGTGAAAAAGAGAGAATCTGATTCAGAGGCCCTTTAGAGGGCACTCCCTATTGGCACAGATATTCACCTGGCTCTATCTAAATCCTCCCCACCCTCCTTTATGGGCATAGCCACTCCTTTGCTGCCCTTTACTCTAGTCAGGGCGAACAGGCCCAAGAGGCGGAGATGGGAGGATGTGGGGGGGGCACACGAGCAGGGTGGGGAAAAGGAGAGAATCTCCGCAACAGCCTCTTCTTGGTGATCCGGCAACACCTTGGCACCTTCTGCTGCACATTCCCTCCCCCTAAATTGGCGGGTGGGCATTGCCAAGAACCGGCCTTAGACTGCCGCCTTCGTTTCCACCTGATCCGGCAAAGGTTATTTATTTGGGGGGCAGGGAAAGCAGGTTTTCCTCGCCCCTTTTGTTCCTGTTCTGATCGGTTTAAGTGGAAGCAGGTGTTCTCCTCCGCTGCTAATCCCCTGTACACCCCTACAGTCCCAGCAACAGCTTCTGCGTTCCAGATGGGTGACTGGAGACAGGGCAGTTTCCCCCCCTTCCTACTCTCCCTCCCACTCCAAGGGTGGAGCAGCAGTCGTAGGAGGCAATGATCGGCTCTCCATGCGGAAGCAGAGGAAAACAATCCATTCATAAAGGGATTCTTTTCTTCTCCCCTTCTGTGTTTCATTCCCATCCACCCTGCCAACCTTCATTTCTCTCCATTTCCACCTTACAAATGACTGGGAAACCAGCGGTGACATGATGGGAGCTTGGAGATGAGAATCTGAGCTGGGTTTTGTTTTGTTTTTAAGTTCAGACCAGGAACCTTCTTTTTTTAAAAAATGATGTTCTCATTCCGTCAGCAGCATGTGAAGTGGAAATGAAAAGACTACCCCTGAGCATACACCGATAGCATGTCCTTCCCCCAACCCGTCCTTTGTCCTTTGCCTTCCTTCCAAACGTCAGCTTGTTTTGCACCAGGAATGACTCATGAGGAGACTGACTCACACAGAGGCACACAAAAGGCCTCGCTGAATCGATTTCTGCCCTGCCAAGCAGCATTTCCCGTGGGTGTTTTAAGCGGAGCTGCCTCCCATAAAGGTGGGCACAGGCCCGCTTAAGGCAGTGGTTCGTAATGCGGCATGAGCACCAAGAGATGCACAGCCTGCCATTTTGCCCAGTGGAGCTGCCGAGGTGTAGTTTGTACCCATCTGACGGACTGCAGGCCTTTTTCCAAAGTGAGGATAAGAACCTAAGTAGCGAGGGGTGAGGATTTCGATTCAGTTCGCATTTCAAGCAGAATTTATCAAATTGGCACTTTCTGAAACAACATGAGAACCGAAACACAGCCATCCCTCGAAATTCGCATTTATTAGAATTTTGGGATGCAATTCACCAACTAAACAACATTTACAAAAATGCATATGTTAGGGGAAAGTGTGCATAAAAATGAATACATGCATGAAAATAACATGCAAAAAGGCACAAAACGATGAGAAATGGCTTGCAAAAATGTGCACCTTTCTCAAAGCTGCCTACAAAAATGTGTTTATTTGGAGAAATTCGCGCTAAAATGGTGGAGAATTTTCATGAGGATTTTTTTTTAAAAAAATCTGCAGATCGCTGTAGAAATGTAGAGAACTGAATTTAACATTAAAAAGTGAGAAACTGAGAGAACCGAAACAGAGAGATAGTTCCATCCCTAAATCTAAGTGCCCTGCTGGATCTGACCAAAGGCCTATCGAGTCCAGCCTCTTGTTTCTCACAATAGCCAATCAGATGGCTTCAGGAAGCCCACAGGCAGGGCGTGAAGGCAACAGCCCTCCCTCTCTGTTACACATAAGAATAACAGCAGAGCCCTGCTGGAGTTAAACCAAAGGCCCATCTAGTCCAGCATCCTGTATCCCACAGTGGCCAATCAGATGCCTCTAGGAAACCCACGAGCAGGGCCTGAGCACAAAACAGCAACTGTCCCCATGGCAGCAACTTGTATTCATAATCATCTCCCCTCTGACAGTGGAGGGAGAACTTAGCTGTGATGACCAGCAGCCGTAGTACTGCAAAGACTGAATGTATGAGGACCACAACAGATTTCATCCTCACTCCGATATATCATAAATTGCTTGTCAGCCACGGCAAATGGAACACAGAATAAATGCGGACAATGTCATATTTAAGCGACGAATGTCTTGTGGAGAGTGTTACCTGAAGCGGAAGAATTGCTGCCAAAGCAGGCAGAGCTGGTTATAGGCCACTGGCCACTGAGGCTACCTGGGTCTCAAGTGACAAGAGCTAAATTGAGGGGTGCTCCCAGACTGTGCACCTGTTCTTTCAAGGGAAGCACAACTCTATTGAGCACAAGCCATCTTAGATTGGGGAACCCACATTCCACAATACGTCCACCTTGTCTGGATTCAGCTTCAATGTACTGGTTCACATCTGGCCCGTTACCGCCGCTAGAAACTGATCTAGCACCTGATCTGCCACACCTGATTCAGAAGGAACAGAGAAAGAGAGTCGGGTGACATCTGCATACTGCTGTCCCTGTGCTCCAAATTTCCTGAGGTGGCTTCAAAGACATGTTAAAAGAGCATGGGGGACAAGATGGAACCTTGCGGGACCAGGCAGGGTAATACCCATAAGGTCAAGGAGAAGTCCCTCACTGCCGCTCTCTGAAAGTTCCCCTGGCAGTAGCAGTGGAAACAGTGCAGTACCTCCAACTCCCAACTCACCGAGCCGCTCCAGGAGCATGCCGTGAACAATGGTATCAAGAGTTGCTGAGAGGTCAAGCAGGGTTGAAGTCCTCCTGCTTCTTTCTGACAAAGGTCATCGATCAGGGTGACCAAGTCACTCTCGGTGACATACCCAGGTGTGAAGCCAGGTTGAAATGGGTGTAGATAAACTGTCTCCATTAAACCTGCCTGAAACTCAACCACCACCACCTTCTCAAGCACCTTGGCCAAAAAGGGGATATTGGTGACAGGGCAATAGTTGTCTAACTCTTCTGGGCCCAGAGAGGTCATCTTGAGCAGGGGGTAGACCACTGCTGCCTTGAGACTCAATGTAACCTCACACACACAGGATATCAGAGAATTCCGACAAGAGTGGAAATTGGTGATGTTCGTTTGTTTGTCCCATTGTCTGGAACGGAAACAATCCAACGATTACAATTGGTATCTGGTGCTGTTGTTGCTTTCTGTCTGCCAACCATACATCATTGATTATGCTTTCCCCCATTTACATTGCATTTCCTTTGCACAGATATGAACAGTGTGGAATAACATAACAGCATAATTGATGTCATTAATGACCTAAGTTACTTAGGTACATTTGCTTAAATTGTATCATTTTGCCACAGCAGACAGTGAGACAAACGACAGCTTTAGCCAGAAGATGAACTGCAGCAGAACGGAAACAGTGCTGCATGTGATGAATCCAGAGCGGAACGGAAAATGATGCCTTCTTGCATCCCTATTCCCCCCTTCACCCACCACTCTGAGGAATTCACCTGGGCCCAAGCTTTGGCTAGCTTTTATAAGCCAAGATGGCTAAGGCACGTGATGTCATGAGCCCCGTAGAAAGGGCATGCAGTGGCGAAAGCAAGGAGAAGGAGTTGGACTTTGAATGGGAAAAAGAAGACACCAGTGATACATCTACAGGTGTGCTGGAGTCTGAGAGCTCCCGCGCTGTAGCCAGTTATCGCTCTGCCCCTATAGATCCCGTTACCAGTGAGGAAGCCCAACCCAGTCAGGAAGATGTCTCTCCATCTACCTTTCACCCACTTCCTTCACCCCCTCTGCCCTAGCCACCATGCAACCCCCTTCTCCTGTTGGAGAGGACCTGATGAGGAGGTCAAGCCGCCCTTACCTCCGACTCGTAGGCTGTGGCACCGGCAATCTCAATGAGCCCTGACTGTCCCTCTGAGGAGGAGCGCTCATCTGTGCGCGCCCTCTCCACAGTGACACTTGGTCCATGCAAGTAGGGTGCCCACCCATCCGTACTTAAGGTCAACAAGGAGGCATGCCTAGTTGCTGCAACGACATCTTAGTCCAGTGGTGCCATGTTACTCCTGGTAATGATGCTGAATCCTGTGTAACCTGTAAGCTGATTCGGGAAGCACACTGAACTGAAACTTTCTACCAAAACTACTAACGAAAAGCACACCTCCGCATTCGAGTCTGACTTTAGTGGGTTCAGGCAGGACACATGGTAGGCAGAACCAGGGCCGGCTCCAGGAATGCCGGGGCCCTTGGGCATCAGCCTGCCCCGGGCCCCTCCGCTCCCCTTCCGCGATCCGTGTCAGGAGCCATGCTTACAGTCGCAAGACAGTCCAAAGCTTTCGAGCCACCTGCCGAGCCACCCACCATCCCCGCCATCCCCCCTTTCACCTGCCTTGCTCTGTTGTTCTTTGAAGCTGCGCGCACTGCGTGCGCAGGGTTGCCATCAACCAAGATGATGGTCGAGTTTTTCATAAGGGACTGAAGCTTCTAACGCCATCTTGGTTGATGGCACGCAGCGTGCCATCAACCAAGATGGTGGCAGAGGCTTCAGTCCTTTACTGAAACCTTGGCCATCATCTTAATTGATGGGAACCCTGCGCGTGCAACACGCGCAGCCTCAAAGAACAGCAGAGCAAGGTAGGTGAAGTGGGGGGATGGCGGGCGGCTTGGCGGGCGGCTCGAAAGCTTTGGACTGTCTTGCGATCTGTAGCACGGCTCCTGACACGGATCGCGGAAGGGGAGCAGAGGGCCCCTCAGGCGCTCCTGCAGCTCCAGGGCCCTCGGGCCAGTGCCCAACCTGGCTGCCCTTTAGAACCGGCTCTGGGCAGAACCCCTTCCAGCAGGATCTCCACATCCTCAAGCCATAGTAATTGAAATGGATCCAACCTGACTGGGCAATGAACTGGATGCTTCCACTGGCTTTGCCTCAACAGTGGCGTCTTATCTCTGGACAGATCGAAGTGATTCTCCAGATGCCTAGCAAACTCGCCATAGCCGGCTTCTGAGGGTTCCACCACCTGTACACAGAGAAGGGCTCAATAGGTGGAAGCCAGCTCCTTCCATTGACATTTGGAGCTGGCCTCACCTACTCTCCGTTTTAGTATACAATACCTGAATTGCCTTTTCCTGCAGAATGCCGTGTATCACAGTGCTGGCATTCAGCACCTTACCTCAATGAACAAATAAATACAGGCACACCCTCATTTTTTTAAAAAAAGGATCTTACTTCCTGAAAGTTTTTTTAATATAACTTTATATATAACTTAAATATAACTTTTAATATAACTTTCCAGAAAATGGGATAACCTAGACCAGGAGCTTTTGACCCTCCAGATGTTGCTGAACTACAACTCCCATCAGGCCCAGCAAGTGTGGCCAATGGGGATAATGGGAGTTGAAGTTCAGCAACATCTGGAGGGCCCCAAAGTTTCCGCACACCTGATCTGGGCAGAAAAAGTGTGTTCTTGATTTTTGCAGGAATGTCGCCCTTTGGGCTCACTAGCACAGGGAGGGGGGGACTTGTGTTCTGCCTCTTGGGGGTTCAACATGCAAATCACTTTGAGCAAAAACCAGGGTATACACAATGGGCTGCATGCAACTAGGTTTTGCTCAGAGTAGTCCCATTAAAATGAATGAACCTAAGTGAGCCATGGTTCAGTGGGTCTTCTTTCAGCAAGATGAGCATTGGATACAGCCCAAGTCAGTAGTGGCTTGTGCTCACTGGGACTGGTGGGGCGGAAGGCCGGGAGCCCAACTGTAGGTGGAGCCACAGCCAATGATAGGTGGAGCCGGGAGCCAATGAGAGGCAGAGCCGACTCATTCTAGTTTTGTCCCCCATCCTCCTTTCTGATGAGTTCAGCAAGGGCAATGCTGAGCTGAAGATGGAGGAGGATGCTGACAGCCAGAGTAGGAGGGCTTGGAGGAATCAAGAATGAGGTTGGTGGGGCAGTGTCCCATGTGCCCTCATGGACCACTGGCTAAGTACATGAATGAATGAATAAAACACTGGCATTACTTTTTAGTGCTCTTAGGGTTTTTGTTTGCCTCCCTGGGCTCCTTCTGGAAGGGCAGGATATAAACAAATAAATATTTTAAACCACAGCTGTTCATGGAGGTTCAAGTGTCAGTGAAGATTTAAAGCAGGAATGGGGGGCCTCAGGCCCAGGACAGTGAAGAGAGGGAGGAATGCGGCCCTCCAGGCCTCTGTGTCTGCCCCTCGGGATCTCCTCTCCCCACACCACATCCCTCGCTGGCTCTGCTGTGCACCCTTTTTAACTTTGTACGCTAGGCTAATTTCTGCGCACGCACTCACCCACACCCCCAAGCCTCCATTCCAGGCAAGAGGCATTTTCAAAGATCAGGGGCACATTCCAGCCGGGCCAGTGAGGGGTGTGGCCTGGAGAGAGAGGGCGTGGCCTCAGGAGAGTTCTGAGGGCCAGACTCAACATAGGAAGAGCCCTGATGGATCAGGGCAATGGCCCGTCTAGTCCAGCATCCTGTTCTCACAGTGGACAACCAGATGCCCGTTGTGGGAAGCCCGCAAGCAGGACCCGCTTGTGATTCCCAGCCACTGGCATTCAGAAACACGCTGCCTCCATCCGTGGAGGGAGAGCATCGCCAACGTGGCTAGCAGCCACTGATAGCCTCCTCCTCCATTACTTTGTCTAATGTTCTTTGAAATAGGTCCAAGTTGGTGGCCATCGCGGCCTCCTCTGGGAGCCAGTTCCATAGCGCAACGGTGCGCCGTGCGAAGTAGTTTGTTCTTTGATATGTCATGAATCTCCCAATGTTCAGCTCAGCTTCACAGGATGTCCACAGGTGCCAGCGTTGTGAGAGAGGGAGAAAACCTCCTCTCTCTATCCACTTTCTCCAATGCCATGCATAAGGTTATATACTTCTGCCAGGTCTCCTCTTCCTCGCCTTCCTCTAAGTCAAAAAGCCCCAAATGCTGCAACCTTTCCTCATAGGGGAGTCGCTTCAATTTGATCCCCGGGCCTAAGGTCCCCCCACCCACCCGCTGCTGCCGCCTTATACAGATATTCTACATAAAGTGCCCCCTGTGGGACATCGTCTGGGGTCTGTTCTGTCTCGCTGGTCCGAGCAGAAGGAGGAAATCAGCTCCTGTTCAACCTTAGATCAACCGTTTGAGCCTCGCCCCAACCCTGATTACACAGGAGAGTCATGGTCAGGGTGCTGGGGGGGGGAGAGAGGGGAGTTGTTCTGCGTTCCAAAATTGCATGAGCAAACATGAAAGATAGCTGGAAGAGGGATGCAAACACCATAGGCCACTTTTTTTTTTTTTGGCAGGTGTACAGGAAACAATACCAGCGAACAACTTGTTTGACTTATTCGGCCATCTGCATTTACAGTACAAATACATTTGTTTCCCCAGATGAACTCCTAAGAGCTTTTTTCCCCCCTTCTCCTTTAAATGCACCCGGGAGAGACCAGACAAAAGAAAGTCCTCCTCTTTCCATTGATTTTTTTCCCCATGCCCTCTCTCCCAATATGCATAACCCCCACCCCACGCACAGCATTTGAAAGAGGCCAACTGGCACACCTGTCTCACGTCAAGCAGACAAGAGGGTTTAGGTTCTGATTGGGACTGAGCCACTCCCACCGTGAAAAGCATTTCCTTTGTTTCTTTAGATTTACACTGGAGCGAAGGATAAAAGCAGAGAAACCAAACTCAACAACGAGCATCGGGACAGAATGACATTTAATCAGAGTGAAATTCCCTCCCTGGCTTAAAACTTGCTGAGCTTCATAGGCTGGGGTATGGAACCTGCAGTCCTCCAGATGTTGCAGGACTCCAGCTCCCATCAGTCCTGACCATTGGCCCATGCTGCCTGGGGCTGATGAGAGTTGGTTGTTCATTGGTAACACAGGTTCCCCATCCCTGTTTAACTTGTATTTTTCTTTTTAAAAAATTCAGATCAGCCACTCATGCAGAGACTCAGCAGGGACCCTCCTTTCTGGATGGTGCTTCCAGCTTCCAAGAGCCTTTAGGCCAGGGATGTACTGTAGCCTTCCAGATGTTGCTGGACTAAAACTTCTATCATCCCTGACCGTTGGCCCATGCTGACTTGGGTTGCAGGGAGCTAGATTCCAACAGTGTCTGAAGGGCCACAGGTTCCCCGTCTCTGTTTTAACTGGTATTTTAACCAATCCAGAGCAGCCACTCATGCAGAGACACAGCAGGGATCCTCCTTTCTAGATGGTGCTCCCAGCTCCCAGAAGGCTTTAGTCTAGGGGTGGGGAATGTTGCTGGACTCCAACTCCCATCATCCCATGCGGGGTTGGGAGAATGAGAAAGCATGGTGAACTTATGACCGGCAAGGCGAGAGAGAGTGATGGCCAGATTTGTCCAGCTCTGCCTCCTGCTCGCCCCTGTCCTACGAACCCTCCTCACCCTACCCCAAGGCATGATCGGCATCAGAGGTGGGGTCGGGCTCTTCCTGGGCCCCAAAGCCTGTGGAGGAGGCCACCGTTCCTCCCTGCTGCCTTCTCTCTTGATGCGCCCTGGTGTGTTGATCCCTCACATTCCCCCACAGCAGGCATCTCTGGTGCGATCTACAGGCAGAGATTTCATAAATCCATGGTATGACAGGCGCTGCCCAGAAGTTATGGGTTTCAGTGGCACAGTTAGGTAATTTTAGACTCTCTGGTGATGGGGGACGGGAACCTAATGGCCTTATTGGGGGGCACTGTTTAGATTGTAGTGTGTGTTCCTTCAGCTTCTCCAAATGGTCTTATGCCCCCCCCTTTAGATGGCATTATACTGTATATTATGTTACTTCCTACAAAATTCTGCAGCAGGGGCAGGCATCTTTTTCAACACAAGGGCCGCATTTCCTGCTAGGTAACCTTTCAGGGGCCACATGTGAGCGGTGGGTGGGGCCAGAGGCCAAGAGTGGGAGGAGCAATGAATGTAAAATATTACCTGTGTATAGCAGGCGAGTTTCTACACACACTCGCAAGTCCCTCTCCATCTTCCATTTAGGTAAGCAAGAGGCGTGATCAGATTTCAAGGACACATTTCCAGCCAGGGAAAAACACTCGAGTGAGGGCACAAAGCAGGCCTGGTGAGGGGTGTGGGCTGGGGAGAGCCCCGGGGGCCAGGCAGAAAGGCCAAGAGGGCTGCATTCACCCCCTGGCTGGAGGTTTCCCATCCCTGTTCTGCCAAATGGAGCTCTGCCCTACAGTCTTGCCCTGATGGTATCACAATGCTGTGAAAGTCTCTTGCCTAAATCTCAGCTGTGTTCAGGCTGGCTGTAGTTACATAGCAGGAAGAGAAAGTACTTTGTACATTCTCAAGGGCAGTCTTTTTTGGTTCAGGGCAAAAGGGGACCAGGGATCTTGCCCAAGAACCTGTAAAAACCCTGGCGCCAGTTCTGCTCAGCAAAATGAAAGGAAGCAGAATAAATGATGCCACAGATTAGCACCACAAACAAAATGGGGGAAAGAAAAAAAAACCTCAGAAAAACAGACAATTCCGTTTTGCATGGATAATGCAAATGAGGAAGACAAACAGCTGGTGGCTCATCCATTCATCAGATTTGGATATCAAATAAATAATCCCCATCCCATGCAAAGAGAACAGAAGTTGGGCAGGGCTGCCTTTGCACATGAACTGGTTTCATCTATCATTCTCAGGGCAATGACAGACAAAACATTTTGGAGGGGGGCAGTTTCAAAGTTCCCTCACTACATTCAGCACAGATTTTACTTTTGCCTCCTCAGGCAAGCTCTGGAATAATCATTTTGCAAAGTTTCCTGTCTGGTCCAATTGAACCAGGGGGAGAAGACAAGAAAAGAAAAAAGCAGAAGGCACTTATTGGCACGTGCCTGTGACATCACTGAAATACTATCTCTGTAGCCATTTTACAGCTGTTTTCCCACCAACACGTTTGAGATTTTCAGTGGGGTGAAGAATAGGTGCAAAAATCAATAAATGTATATTTGCTGGGTTTTTTTAAAAAAAGTAGGCAGCTTGCTTGATGCATGGAGGTGCAAGACCAACATCTGAGCCAGAGTCAACTTACTCAAATGTCTGTCTGTAATGCAAGTTGTGAAGCTTGGCTGACACCATATGTGATTGCGCTTAAAATCTACTCTTAGTTGGGTACACCCCTCAGTAACTAAGAACTAGTGCCTGAGTTTGCCTTTTTCCTCTAACCTCCCAGTCTCTTTTCCTTTTATGTCTTTTACATTGTAAGCTTGATGGAAGAGACTGTCTTACTAGTGACATTTATAAGGCTCTCCGGAAGCCCTTTTTTGGCTGAAGAGGGCTATGGCACTGTGGTAGGGCATCTGCTTGGCACGCAGAAAGTCCCAGCTTCAATCCTTTAGCAACTTCAGGTTGGGCTGGGAAAGATCCCTCTCTAAAATCTTGGAGAGCTGCTGCCAGACGGTGTAGCCAATATCAAGCAAGATGGGCCAGTGGTCTGACATGGTATGAGGCAGCTTCCTATCTTCCTAACATAGCCACGGCCAGGCCTTTAAACCTTGCTGCAAATTTTTGTCCTTCTGTGAAAAACAGCTGGTATAGCACAGTGGGGAGGAGAGCCTCGCTGGGAGTCCAGAGTCTGTGAGTTCAAATCCCCACTCGGGTCTCTTGGGTGTCAAGGGCCAGCTAAAGATCACGCCCACAGGGAGTGTCTCAGGGGTGACGTGCCCTGCCACCTGTGCAGCCGTGGGCAAGCTGCATAGTCCCAAGGAGCCCAGTTGCCCCCCAGCTGGCAGTTGTGAACAAGAAAGGCCCTGGCTTGTGCAGCTGTGGAAAGCTGAGCAGGCCCTAGGCAGCTGGGGAGGACTAGTCTCACAGGGAGGCAATGGGAAACCTCCTCTGAATGCCGCTTACCATGAAAACCCTATTCATAGGGTCGCCATAAGTCTGGATCGACTTGAAGGCGGTCTATTTCCATTTTTTTCATGATAAACGCCTTTGCCTTCCCAGCTTCTGAAATCTGCTGCGTTGCCCCAGCTCAACCTGCCATGAGCCCCTGGGATAGGTTGGGAAGGAAAGTGATGAAAATAAATAATAAACTCCGTCTGAGTAAGCAGCTCTGCATTTCGGGGAAGCTTCCCTTGCTATTTGCAAGCAATGCCCTTTCCCATGGCTGGAAAACAGTTAACAGTTCACCAATGCTCCCCTCCCCTCAAGACAATGTTCTAAAAACTCCAGGCCCCATCACACCCCTTAGCAACATAGTCTTTGTGTCTGATTTCATCTAAGGTAATTGGTCTCCATAGGAAAAAAAAAAGTCAGGTGCGTGTGTGCCTCTGAGGCCAGAGCAAATTCACTCCCTGCATACGAGGGTGCACATAAGAACATAAGAAGAGCCTGCTGGATCAGGCCAGTGGCCCATCGAGTACAGCATCCTGTTCTCAGAGTGGCCAACCAGATTCCCCAGTGGATGCCCCTATGGGAAGGCCCCGCAAGCAGGCCCTGAGCGCATGATATGGGAGATAGGATAGCACTCTTACATGAACGGTTGTCACACAGAGGAAGCCAGATTTCGACGGAACATGAGGAAAAACCTCCTAACTGTTAGAGCACTACAACAATGGAACCAAAAACCTAGGGAGGTGGTGGGCTCTCTGACACTGGAGAGCCACCTGTCGGGGGATGCTTTGATTTGGATTCCTGCATTGACCAGGGGGTTGGACTTGATGGCCTTAGAGGCCCCTTCCAACTCTAGTATTCTATGATTCTAAGAGCACTCTCTCCTCCTGCGGTTTCCAGCAACTAGTATTGAGAAGCATGCGGTCTCCAATGAGGGAGGCAGAACACCGCCATCATGGCGAGTAGCCACTGATAGCCTTCTCCTCCATGGATGTCTCCAATCCTCTTTTAAAGCCCTCCAAGTTGGCCATCGCTGCCTCTGGTGGGAGTGGATGCTGTCGCTTCACAATGCGCTGTGTGCAGAAGTCATTCCTTTTGTCTGATCTGAAATCTCCCAACATTCAGCCTCATTGGATGTCCCCGAGTTCTAGCTTTTTTGAGAAAGGGAGACAAACCTTTTTTCTACCAGGCATAATTTTATACCCTTCTTGCAGGTTGTCTCACCTTTTCTATAAATGAGAGACCCCCACATGCCTCAACCGCCCCTTGTAAGGGAGTCGCTCCATCCCCTTGATAGTTCATTTCGCTTCTCCCTTTCTCTCCCCTCCCCCCTTTTCGGCTTCCTCGCACAGCGCAGAATCAAGCTGCGGAATTCGCTCCCACAGGAGGCAGCGACAGCCACCAACTTTTTAAAAAGAGGATGAGGCAAATTCACGGAGCACAAGGTCACCAATGGCTGCTAGCTCCAATGGCCTATGCTGGATAGGCAGTAACTTTCTGAATACCAACCGCTGACAGCCACAGGAAGGGAGAGTAGCTGTTGCGCTCGGGTCCTGTTTGTGGGCTTCCCATAACGGGCATCTGGTTGGCCCCTGGGTGAACAGGATCAGAGCTTGGAAAAGTTACTTTTTTGAACTACAACCCCCATCAGCCCAATCCAGTGGCCATGCTGGCTGGGGCTGATGGGAGTTGTAGTTCAAAAAAAGTAACTTTTCCAAGCTCTGAACAGGATGCTGGGCTTCATAGGCCACTGACGTGAGCCAGCAGGCTCTTCTAATGTTCTTACGTTAAACATACGGCAAGAGTGCCAAATTTGCTCCATCAGCGCATTTGCACCATGCTGCCTTGCCCCTCTCCCAATTAGCAATGGTTGAGCTACTTCCAGACATGGGGCTACTGCCCCTTCCTTTGCAGCATCTGCTGCCTGGCGTGGTTTTGTCTCACTTTGTCTAATGGTAGGGCCGGATACAAACTCTTGGAGGAGCCCTCTGGCCATCTCCTTCCTGTCATTGCCTGTTCACCTGCCCTCCCAGGGAGATCCAGGAGGGTTTCTCACCAGGGAGCTCCTTGACAGGAAGGGTCTCCTTGGGAGGAGGGAAATAGTCAGAGCAGACTCAGCTGTGAGCAATGGCCCATCAGCCAGGAAGGGGCAGGGCCGGCATTGAGTATATAAGTCTCTGAGTTGCACCTGCCCTTTGGTTGGAATAACAGCTTTGTGTGGGACTGTTTTTCCAGCTCTTACTAGCTCAGCTTCTGGTCACAAACAAACAAACAGACAGACAGACAATTGCTGGCTGCTGCTGTTGTTATTATAATAGCTTTGTGAAGCCTCCATTTACAGAGGCAGTGTATCTTCAGTATTGGCATTCAAGGACTGTTGCCTTCATCTCCTGGTTTGTCGGCCTCCTAGAAACCTCCATTTGGAATCAGGATTCTGATCCAGTTGGACCTTTTGGTTTGATCCAGTAGGGCCCCCCTTTTAAAAAAAATAATAATCATGGATCATTTCAGTTATTTTCTCAGGAATAACGATGCACTATCTCCAACTGGTGCTGGAAAATGATGTTCTCACGCAATCTTCCAACATATTTTCTAGATGACTCTGACTTTTTTTTTTTTAGTGGTGAGCCTGGCATGGCTTAATGAGCTCTCCTTGAAGCAAGGCCACACATCAGGTGCGCATGACTCACTGAGTTGGCTCTCCAAAAGGGCAACGCCCACCCGGCTTGGCTCTTGGAGTGGGTTGGGGATGAATCAGCTTGCCTTGTGCACCTCAGCTGGGCATTCAAACAGAACCAAAGCGACAGGAAGGTTCCTCCCGAGTAGCCTTTTACCCATCGTCAGGGAGTTGAGAACAACAGGCATTTCGAAAGGAGGGGCAGGTTTTCTTAGGGAAAAAGGAGGCTTACCATGGAAGCGAATGGCGTTGGCTTAAAGAATGGGAGGGTGGGCAAACAGGCTTGAGAAAAGGAGGCCAGGGATGCCAAAGGCAGAGAACAAAAATCTGTGGGGTGGCTAGTCAATCTTTGAAGACTCTCCAGTTCTGATGAGGAAAGCTTGCAGCATCTGGGGCTTTTCAGTTTAGAGGCAAGGCCAGCAAGAGGAGACGGTGTATAAAATGATGTACGACCCAGAGAAAGTGGAGGGAGAAAGGCTTTTCACCCACACTTGTAACTCACGGACAAGCTGACTGTTGGAAGATTCAGGACAGACAAAAGAAAGGACTTAGTAAAGCTATGGCAGTGCGAGAGGCAGTGATGGCCACCACGTTGGATGCCTTTAAAGGAGGATTAGACAAATTCATGGAGGAGGAGGAGGAGGAGGAAGAGGAGGCTATCAATAGTCATGATGGCTTTCTTCTACCTCCAGGTTTGAAGGCAAGCCCCTTGCTGTGATTGTAGTCTGGTCTCTGGTTGCTTTAGGACTACAGCAGCCGTTGGCATGAGGAAGAAAGGCAATTTAGTTCACATGTAAAGCAGAATTTCTCAAATTTGCACGGTCCAAAACAACCTGAGAACTGCAACACAGCCATCCTTCAAACTCCACACTTGTCTGGCTTTTGCAATGCAGCCGTCCAACCAAAGAACGTTTACAAAAATGGGGCGCAAACACGAATACGTGACAAAAAATACAACAATGCATTACAGTCGGGAGAACTTGCTTGCCAAGATGTGTAGATGAATCAAAATGGGATGCAAAAATGTGTTTGTTAGGAGAAATTCGCACAAAAACGCTGAAGAATTTTCATGAGGATTATTTTTTAAAATAATGGCAAGTTGCCGCAAAACTGCGGAGAACTAAATTTAAGGCTGGAAGAATGAGATACTGAGCAAACCAAAAACGACCGATCCTTCTATTCCTAAACAGCGGCTGTCAGTCTTTGGGCATATTTGGAATGGTGAAGATGCGCCAGGGCTGCCAGTCAACAAAGCAGCGCATCCCACAAGATGGCTGCTGTGGGGGTGTGGCCTAATAACACAAAATGGCTGCCGCATCTAAAAGAGGCAGGGCCACAAAATGGCGTCAGCATCCCCCTTCTGTCAGCCGCCCTCATCAATGGTTTAAAAAAGGCCCGCGCATCAGCTGCTGCCGCCACTCACGTGCAGAGGGAAGCTCTTCTCTGTTTGGGATAGGAGGGGAAGGGGTGTGTCCGAATCCTGGCATCCAATGAAACAGGGGCATGGTCAAGGGGGCGTGTTCAAAGTAGGACATCCTTAGCCGCAGCAAAGAAGAGGTGAGCAAGAAGTGCAAACAGTCTCTCGTGCATTGTGGGGTTCTGAGGGAAGAGACCTTTTGCAAGCGCTATCGGAGGTACTGCGGGCGCCAGGTGGGGAGCCCCTGTAGTCAGAACATGAAGAGTGTTCCTGCTGCTGGATCACATGATTACTCTGGCAATACATCAAATATCATATAAGCCTGGCAAGAAACAGCTACTCTTTTGACATGCATTGTTCAGAAGGCTGATGTTCATGCATCCTATCCACTGAGAATGGGTTTGGGAACCTGGGGCCCCACCACGCCCAGCTGCATTCATTTTTAAAATAAATCTGTTATTCAGAATATTTATAAAGTCAAATTTCTATGCAATGAAACCAAAGAATATAGTGTGTGCCAATCAATTACATTTTTTAAAAAGTATCTAAAGGAGTCCACATCTGACAGCCCGATGCCGTAATTGTCAACTCAGAAGTCCCACTGAGTTCCATGTCGGTTTCTCCCAGGTAAACACGCACAAGAAATCCATACGCTATTAGTCTTCTTCATATGCTGTCAATCAATTTTATCCACTTCAGCAGTCTCTAAAGCCTTCAGCAATCATTCCTTTGTAGATGGTTAATTATTTGAGCCAGGTATTGGGGAAACTGCAATCTTTGCAGCAATTAACAGATTAATAATAAGGGGTTTTAAAGAAAGTTGGATGCTATTGTCCCAGATATGGAATGGCAGAGCAGAGGAGGCCAGTTTAAGTCCCTTCCCCACAGTTTGATCCAATATTCTCGAGATCTGTGACTGATATCCCCGAATTAAAAATCACATCCCCACCAAAGAAGTGTGAAATCGAGACAAACTCAGCAAATTGGCACTGATAGCTGCATGTGTAGCATAGCAATGGCCTGCCATCTCATTCCAGCCCAGAGACGGGTCTAGAGTCACCATGTGGCCTATTTTTCAGAGGATGGTCCTCTAATTGTCCAGTCCTCTATTGCAGGAATGGGGAGCCTCAGGCGTGGAAGGGCGTCAAATGTAGCCCTCAAGACCCCTCTAATTGGCCCTTGGAACTTCCCCCAAGCAATACACCCTCTTCCCATGCGACATCCGTCACTAGCTTTACCCTCCTTGAGTGTTTTTACCTGCCTTTACGTGTCCTTGAACTCTGATTGTGCCTCTGACTTGTCTGAATGGGGGACAGAGAGGGAGTATGTGTAGACACGAGCCTACTGTGCAAAAGTAACATCCACATTTGTTGCTCCGCCCACCTTGGCTTCTGGCTCTGCCCACCTTGGCTTCTGGCTCCGCCCTTCACATTACAAAGATTCACTCTTGCCTCTGGACCCCCTCCCAAGGCCCATAATCCAAAGGTAATAGTTTGAGACTTGACGTCCCTAAGATTTCAACTTGCCGGCCTTAGAATAAACCACATGCCCCGAGTCTGGAGGCAGCACGGGGAGGGGAGCTGAGGCCAGAGATCTAGGAAGCTACATTGCATATGAATGATGAGAGAGGTGAATGGGTTTGGGCAGCAAAGGTCTGAACAAGGGTGGGAGGGCTGCAGAGTGACAGTGAAAGGCCGCTGAGGAGAATGTTGGAGTGGCCGAGGCAGAAGGGGATCTGACTGTGAACAAGTAGTTTAATTTTTTCTTTTTCAATGCTGTCAAGCAGAAAGCAAGGGGGAAACTCTCTGCATGTGCTCAGAGGCACTCGGAACCGCAGGTGCCAGGATTTTTGCAAACCCAAGGTGATTGCTATAGGGAGACCAGCAAACTTTGCTTCATCTGAGAGACCTGGGAAACCAGGGTTCGGATCTTTACTCGACCAGGAAGCTCGCTGGGTGAACGTGGGCCAGTCGCAAGCTCTCAACCTAAGCTACCTCACAGGGTTGTTGTGAGGACAAAATGGAGAGAGGGGAGAACCATGTTTGTTCACCACCTTGAGCTCCTCAGCGGAAAGGTGGGATATAAATGTAATAATATTTCCCTGTATTTTGCTTTCCCCAAGCAAATTGCAATGCCCCTATAAAAGTCCCTGCAGTCGCTGAAGGGGGTGATTTGACCCCAGAAGTCCACTGTGTGTATGTACGCATCAGAAGAAAGACTCGTTTGACAGCCATTTCTGGTTCAGTAGCTATCGGGAAGGCGATATCAGCAGAGAGACACCCCCCCTGAGGGGCACTAATGTTCTCATCTCGGGCTAGGAAGAGAGAGAGGGAGTCATTCTCTGCGAGCCCAATTAAAAAGGCCTCTCTGAGGAATCGGCTCTGCAGCAGGTGATCTGACTCCAAAACAACAATCTGAGCAAGACCTCAGAAAATACCAGAAGCACGCCCTTGAGGCATGTCTGCAAGAAGGAGGGGGGAGAACACAGCTTCTTCTCCCGTCGCCCACCCATCAGCAAAATACATCCGCTGACAACTAGGATTCTGACGGACAGATGTAATCAAGTCTGGGGAACGCAGAACAGCTTAGCTTTTGGTCGCTGCGTCAAGCGGCCGCAGCATTCTGTATATGGAAGCAGCTGCAAGCTATTTCTAAAAAGGAGAGTCATTTGGGGAGGACGGCAGGGGATGGAACTGTAGTCCCTCATGTGTTCTCAGACCACGTGTGATTACTTTGCAAGCAGAGGGTCCCAGGGGCCATGCCTGTCGTCTCCAATTAAAAACAGCAACAAGAGAGCAAATTTGTTTTCCGTCGCTCCGAAAGGCAGGACCCGGAGCAGCGGGTTCAAATGGCATGGCAAAGGGGATTTTGACTAAATATTTCGGAAGAACTTTCCGATGGTAGGAGAGGTTCGACTGTGGAACATATCAGGAACATCGGGAGCTGAATAACACCGAGTCAGATCGTTGGCCCATCTAGCTCAGTATTGCCTACGCTGACTGGCAGCGGCTCTCCGTGATTTCAGGCAGGAGTCTTTCCCAGCCCAAACTGGAGATGCCAAGGATTGAACCCGGGGCCTTCTGCATGCAAAGCAGATGCTCGTCCACTGAGCTATGGCCCTTCTTATATTGCCTTGGGAGGTGATAGACTCTTCTTCATTAGACATCTTTAAGCAGAGAGGCTGGATGGCCACCTATCAGGGATCCTGTAGCAGCAGATTGCCTGCATCAGTAGTGGGTTGGATTACATGACCTTTGAGGTCCTTTCCAGCTCTGTGATCTCAAACAGCAGAGCTTGGGAAAACCCCTGGCTGAGGTTTTGGATGAGAGCTGCTGCCAATAGACAGTGTTGGGCAAAGAAGACTCCAGCACTTTAAAAGCACCTTCATATGCAAGTTATTAGAGCAGGACCCCACAGCTTGGTAGGAGAACATGCAACTTGCACACAGGAGGCTTCATGCTGGAGAGCTGTTGCCCAAATTGGGCAATAATGGACCAAAGATCCAACTCTATATAAAGCAGCCTCAAATGTTCAAAGGAGAGAATTCTATTTTTGGCTACCTCACAGCCTCTGCACATTGTTGATTTTGAAAAAAGATTAAATGGGCTGACAAACTAGCACAAATTATTCAGCAGCCGAGTGCCATGTCCTTTGCCCTTGCCTCCTGATTTACTTGCTCCCTGACAGTGTGTGACCTAGCTGTCTACCTGGGTCTTATACATGATTACATCATACTGTTTGGCAGCTGTACTGAGACATAAATGCTATGCAAGGTTGCAGTGCAAAAAAAAAACACCCCCCAGACCCTCACTTTTTCATTTGGAAAAAGTCCACCCTTTCAGTTGCTTTTGTTTGCCCTCAAGCATGTTGCCAAATCTTATTCTATTTCCTGCCACCTCGTGAGGTCATCATATCAGTTGCAGTACAGTGGCATCATCCAGTTTACAAGTGATCCCTGATTGGCTGGAATCACTGATGTGATTAATTCAAGAGGGATAAAGAAGCAGGGAGAATGGTGCTGAATAACATGAAAAGAAAATGAATATTTGCACAGAAGCGTTTTCCAGGAGGAATTTCTACCCAGCTAGTGTCAGTTCCATACAAGATGCAAATAGTCCATGCAGTCATAATAATCATTGGGGTCTATCAAACGGAGTCCAACACAGAATAGATCTATTGAAATGAATGGACCTAACTTAGTAATGCGTCTTAATTTCAGTGGGACTACTCAGAGTAGGACTACCATTGGATATAACTAGCGGCATGCTACAATTCTGCCCAATTTGGATTTGGTACTACATTTTCCATTAATTTGCTTATTCTCTATCTTTGCAGATAGGATTTTTATGTAGCAATTTTCCACTGCTATTTTTGAAAACACTTTTTAAAAAAATCTGCCTCTAAAATGTCAATATTAAGAATATTGTTTTATATATATTTCCTTTCATATAAACGATTATATGTGTTGATTAATATCAGTATTTTTTGCAAGGGGGAAAAAACAAATCAGTATAAACAGCGGCTAGAGGACAAGGAATGAACTTGAATCAATACCAGCCTGTTAGGTTGGCAGAACGCGTTAGCACCAACAGGTCCCACCCCTAGATATAAACCAATTATTCTTTGATTTCACAGACAAAGATGCAAACAGAAGAGGTGAACTTCAAAAAGACATGAAAAAAAGAGTTAATGAAGATGATTAAATTGCCCAATATGATTACATCGTTAGGGACGACAATCACAAGCTCTTCGCTATTCAAAAGGCATTTACAAAGTGTTTTACGGTGATGTTCCATGTCAATTTGCACGTGCTCAATCATGAGTTTGATCCCTCCCATTTTTGTTTTTTGTTTTTTAAAAAAGACAACCACTGAATTCACATCTACAGTATACACATTTTTAGGCACCCTTCACTAGAGCACACAATTAGTATGCATTTCCCTCCTTGCAATATGTATTTGTGTATGCTTTTCAATGCATTACCCCTGCACAAGGCATGTTTTAAAAACCAAAGCTGCAGCAGAGAATTTGACAAAATGGCACAATCCAGTTGTTAACTGCAACCCAATCTGCACAGATGTGCAAGAACCGTGGGTTATGTTGGTTCACTTTAACATTCTGGGAGTAAAGAAGCTTCCAAATACAACGCTCAGGTGTGTGTTACTATTTATGCTGACATGGACATGATTTTTATCATCTCTTAGATGTGATTTTATTTTAAATGAAACAATGTGACAGTTTTTTAAAAAGTGCAGAGACTTCGCATTACGGACAAATAATGTCTATTTAGGCATTAGTTCTGTGCTACATGCTATAGATGTAGCAAGTGAAAGGTAGCAAAGTGGAAGAGTATTTATTTTCCTGATTCCATTTCGTGGGCCCGTGGTTGGTGACCTCTTTCCAATTCCAGGTTGGCCATCCCGTCCTATGACTCAGACGGCGGGAGCGGAGGGAGGGGATTTGTCTTTGAAATCGATCAGAAACTCTTAAGGTAGCAATCACTTTCTTGTGCCCTGCCATTTCCTTTCCCCCGCCGCCGCCCCCCGCCTGGCCCTTGCCCCTACTATTTCATCATCTTTCTCTCCTGGCTTCCATCTATAATTTGTTTTTCTGCTTGCTTGTCCTCAGAGGGGCCTCATCTCCTAGGAATGAAATGTTTTCCACAAATGCATATGAGGCCTCTTGCTGATTTGCTTTGCTACCTTGCCCCTCCCCCCGGAGCATTTTACCGGCTGGTTTCAGAAAACATGGAAATTCCTTTCCCCCCCCCCCGCTTTTTTTGGCCTAGTTAGTTGGATCAGCAGGTCGAAAATGAAGAGCATGTCGCTTGGCTTCTTTTTCTTCTCTTGAACACACAGCCGCTTGAAAGATGAGTCCCCAACTAGTGGTTGATGCACTTGACCCGATGGGGCAATCCCCTCCATGATGTGATAGCATGAGAAGATGACTCTTTAACTAGGTTATCCCCTAGCGAAGGGTAGGGAGGGGTGAGAATTTTGATTCAGTTCACATTTCAAGCAGAATTGATCAAATTCACAATTTCCGAAACAATATGAGAACCGAAACCCAGCCATCCTTTGAAATTTGCACTTCTTAGAATTTTGGGATGCAGTTCGCCAACTAAACAACATTTACAAAAATGCATATATTAGGGGAAAGTGTGCATAAAAATGAAGACATGAGTGAAAAAAGGCATGCAAAAAGGCATGAAATTTTATTTATTTATTTATTTCATTTTTAAACCGCCCATAGCGAATAGCTCTCTGGGCGGTGAACAAAACAAGATTAAAATACAATATTACAATAAAATTACAATAAAATCAGCAACAAGTTAAACAAAAAAAAATTAAATGAAACACATTGAACATTAAAATGCCTGGGAGTATAGCCAGGTCTTAACCTGGCGCCTAAAAGAAAGTACCGAAGGCGCCAGGCATATCTCCACAGGTAGGCTGTTCCACAGTTCAGGGGCCACCACAGAAAAGGCAAGAAATGGCTTGCAAAAATGTGCACCTTTGTCAAAACTGTCTACAAAAATGTGTTTATTTGGAGAAATTCGCACTAAAAGAGTGGAGAATTTTCATGAGGATGTTTTTAAAAAAATTCACAGATCACTGTAGAAATGTAGAGAGCTGAATTTAACATTGGGAAAATGAGAAACTGAGGGAACTGAAACAGACAGATCTTTCCATCCCTAGCAAAGGGTGGGATAGCTTTCTTCAATGGGTGCTGAATGGCTGAAAGAGTTTGATGGCTGGTGGCTACCAGCTGTGACTATGATGCCCAGTTTGGGGGTAGGAGGAAGAGGGAAGTCTTGAGATCGGTGTTCTGCCTGTGTATGTTTGGCGTGCGCACATGCAGACGGTTAGGAGGAAATGATATGGAGATGGGGTGTACTTGTCAAAGCCTTGCAGCTGGCTGCCAAGGAACACTGTGTGGGTGTAGAGAGAGAGAGAGACTTCAGAATGAGGATAGGGGAGAAATTCAATTCAGTTCACATTTAAAGGTGAACTTCTCAAATTCGCACTTTCTGAAACAATAGCCAAACTGAAGCATAGGTATCCTCTGAAATCAGCATTTATCTGGATTTCGCAATGCAGAATGCTCCAACCGCTCACTGTTTACAAAAGTGCATGTATTAGGAGTCAAGCGTGCACCTAAATCCACCTGTTTGTCAATATAGCATACAAAAATGTATTCTGTTGGGGGGGGCACTGCTTGCAGGAAGGTGTCTGCTTCTCGAAACTGCAAAATAAACTGTGTTGAAGAATTTTCATAGGGATTTAAAAAGAAAACCAGAAACTCTTGCAGGAATGTGGAGAACTCAATCTAAGACTGGAAATATGGGAAAGCGAGAGCATTGAACATTAGCAGATTCATCCACCCAGGATGCTTTCCTCGCAAGGAAACCTGTTGCCGCTCCCCTTGCCAGAATCTCCTATCACTTTAGGAAAGGCAGGTGGAGCCTGTGGGCTCCACATCATGCCTTTCTTCAGAGTCCCTCTTCCTTTGAAGCAGGAGGGGCTGAGGCGACAGTTAATTCCTTACCAGCAAATGGGGACAGTATTCCCACCCCTCCCTGGTGCATGATTAACTTTCCCCAATTATCTTCATGCTGCTTGGTAAACCTAGTTAACCTTTTTTTTAAATCAGGGTCGCTCAGAAGTTGTTCCTTGTTACTTAAAAAAATAAAATCAAAAAAGCCCACATGCTCTGCCATGCTGTTTCTGAAATTCCACCGGAACAGGCAGCTCAAACATTCAAGTGTATATGTGTGTGAGAGAGAGAGAGACAGAGAGACAGAGTCCATTTCCCCATTTTAATCTCTCATTATCAGCCCAAATGATGTCTCTTTCACCTAGGTTCATGCAAGGAGGGTGCAGTTTCCTTCCTGTCCTGGGTTCATTGCAATCAGCCCTGTTTCCCTTCCATCACAGTTCAGCTTCTGCTAAAACCTGCATCTTGCTGTTTGCTATAGCCAAAACTAACATAATTAATTATGCAATTGATTTCAGTGCATTCCAGTGGAAGGGAAACGTCAAAAACAATGCGGAAAACAACATAATTATTTATGTAATGTTTGCGGACTTAGAAAAAAACAACAACACTGCCCATATTCACTTGCGCAATTTCCATTCCTGGCCTCAGACAGACATGCAAATTGCGGCAATTTTCACTCCTGTTTCTCATGAAATTCTTCAGAGGAATCTACTCCATCCTATTTCTGCATTAATCTGTTATTCTTTTTAACAACAACCCCACACAAACATGTGAATTTAAATATATGTTTTAAAAGGCCTTTTCTCTGAAAACACGCCTTTTGATATGTTAAAAAGAGAGAGGACTGCCTTGAAACATTTGGGAAGTGCAAAATTCAGTGGATAACCTAAGTTCTAATCCGTTCATTAGTTCAGGAGGTGCAGATCAGATCAGTTCGTACTAGGATTTGCAAAGAACAAATCCCTCAGTCATCGCTACCATTGCTTTGCCTTCCATTGAGATATAGACTGTAAGATCCTTGGGACAGAAATTTAGCCTTTTTTTTAAAAAAAAAGCTAATGTGGTTCATAATGTATGCAATTGATGCTGCTATTACAGCGGAAGGCTGAGGTCGTTTTTGAGGTACCCTTAAAGGACAACTAATGGTCAATTATTTTGTTTCCTATTATATATTTATTTATCATACTTTTACTCTGCTTTTCGCTGGAGGAGACTAGAGCAGCGTACCAGATTCTTTCCCTTCCATAAACACATTTTATCCTCGCAACAACTCTGTGAATTAGGTTACATGGAGAAAGTGAGAGAGAGAGAGAGAAACTGGCCCAAGGCCACCCAGAAACCTTCATGGCAGAAAGGGGATTTAAGAAGAGCCTGGTTCAGGCCAGTGGCCCATCTAGTCCAGCCTCCTGTCCTCACAGTGGCCAACCAGATGCCCATTATGGAAAGCCTGAAAGCAGGACCTGAGCGCAAGAACAGGTCTCCCCGCTTGGGAGTTCCAGCAACAGGCATTCAGAGGCATCCTCTATGCCAGCCTTTCCCAACCAGTGTGCCTCCAGATGTTGTTGGACCACAACTCCCATCAGCCTCAGCCAGCATTGCCAATGGTCAGGAAAGATGGGAGTTGTGGTCCAACAACATCTGGAGGCACACTTGTTGGGAAAGGCTGCTCTATGCATTTGTCTAATCTCCCTTTAAAGCCATCAAAGGAGAGAATGATGAATAAAAACATCAGAAGAGCCTGGTTGCTGGATCAAGCCAGTTGCCCATCTAGTCCAGCATCCTCTTCTCCTAGTGGCCAACCAGATGACTCAATGGGAAGCCCACAAGCAGGACCTGAGCTCAACATCACTCTCTCTGCTTGCAATTCCCAGGAACTGCCTTCGACAATGGAGGGAGGATTTGAACCCAGGTCTCCTTGATCCTGTTCCAACACCAACAGCTTGGAAATCTTGCCTCTCCTAATATTTTTTTTTTAAGAGTGAGGGCAGGATCATTCTCTCCAAGGCGCAAGTAGAGTTAAGCTACCTGCCAACCATTGCAATCGAGTCCACAGTATTACTCTGTCACTTACTACCTTGATCCGGGGAGGGGATGTTTACTTCTCCTAGGGGTGGGACGTTGTGTGGGTTTTCAACTTCAGGCACCAAAGGTCTTGGGGCAAAATTAAATGTGACACTGTAACAGGTTTTTAAGGTGTTAACAGGAAACATGGGAGCAGTCGTGGAGTGGCAAATTCAGAAGTGCAGGGTCCCTTCATGATAGTCATGCTATGCCCCTTTTTCCACTTTCCCTTGTCTCCCTTGCGCTCCATGTCATCTCGCAAGCCAGTCGGCATGAAAGGAGAGGCTGTGTGTTAGCTATTGAGAAGAGTCTTCCGAGTGGCTGGCTCACCTCCTTTCATTCTGATTTGCGCCAATCTGCATGAAAGGGCAAGTGGCTCACTCAGTGGCCAACTCACTCCCTTTTCATGCTGATTGGCTTTGACTCATACACAGGGACCTGGCTGGGATCCCGCTCCCAAAAAAGTAACGGGTCTATGACCCCTTGTGTCCCTGGACGACTGCATCCCCTGCGTGGGAGGAGCCTTTTGTATTGTAATTTTTATTTTGGTCAAAGACCAGCAAATATAAAAGAGAAAGCATCAGAAAAGCAGTGTATAGAAGACAGAAGCAGACTTAAAAAACCTGCAGTACTGATGATAATATGTGCACACATCCGGATAAAAAATCACAGTAAACATTAAATTAATTACATTGGCACCCCTCTCCGACAAGCTATAGCGACTGCGCAGAAGCTAGCCACCTTGGTTGTGATCTGTGGGTTCTCATCGGCCATCAGGATCCTGGTGAGGGCGGGAGGAGGGCCTTAACTTTTGGTCCCTTGCTGGAGTCCCGATCCAAACAGTCTTTAGACTTGCAGTGCATTGCTAATTGTGGGCACTGCATCAGCGTTTAGGTAAGGCTGGGAAGAATCAGGTTTGTCTCAATCTTAAATTCAGATCTCCACGTTCCTATATCAGTTTGCGAGATTTTTTTTTTAAAGAAGTCCATGCAAATTCACCAGCATTTGGGTGTGCGTTTCTCCTTGAGATACACATTTTTGTATGCAGTTTTGCCAAATGTACACGAGTTTGCAGAGCAAGTTCCCCTAATATAAAGCACATTCGTATGGTTTTTTTTTTTCATAAATGTATGCACACTTTCTCCTAAGATATAAGTTTTGTACGCATTGGTTGGAGACCCACATTGCAAAATTCAGAGATGTGAGGATTTGGAAGGAGGGCTGCGTGAGGGTTCGCGTACCGTTTTGGAAAGTGCAAAATAGGTAAGTTCGCCTTCGGCTGCGAAGCGCGTGGAGCTTCTCCCCCATCGCTAGCCCTCAGCCCACCGGCGTTCCCGTAAGAATGTTCTGCACCATGTGGACAGCCTGGATCGCATACAGCCCCCACGGAGAGGGGACGCAAGGAGTGGGGTCTGCATGAGCCGGTTGGCCCACGTTGGCTGGAGCTTCCGTGCGTTGCCGGCAGGATGTGGGAGCCAACGCCGAGGCTTTGAGGTTGCCATGGCAACTGTGCCCCGAAGGCCTTTGAGCTGGAGGCGGCGAAGGAGTTGCACAAAGATATGTGCTCACATTATTATCTGGGGCCGTGTTGCAAGCTTTCAAGTTACACAGAAGTTGGGGTTTTTTTCCCCCCCTGGGTTTCTGGAAGACATGTTACTCATCTAGCCAGACTGCGGATGGGGAGATAAAACAGAACAAAACAGGCCTAACCAGGCTTTTGGAAAGATAAGGGAAGACTGAGTTGGGGGGGGGAGGGAACACAGCTAAATTTAAGGGGGGGGTCTTTAAAAAAAAATACGGGCAAGCTAATTCTCTACCAAGCAAAAATGGAGCCAAGGTAAGAACGTGAGTCCTGCTGGATCAGGCCAGTGGCCCATTTATGTCCAGTATCCTGTTCTCACAGCGGCCAACCAGATGCTGACGGGATGCCCAAAAGCGAGACCTGAGCACCACAGTGCTCTCCCCGCTTGTGATTCCCTCCAACTGGTATTCAGAGACATGCGGCCTCCGACAGCAGAGGTAGAACATGGCTGTCGTAGCTAGTAATCACCGATGGCCTTCCTCCATGAAGTTGTCTAGACCTCTTTCAAAGCCATCCAAGTTGGTGGCCATTGCTGCTGCCTGTGGGAGTGAATTCCATAGTGTGAAGAAGTCCTTTCTTTTGTCTCTTCCAACATTCAGGTCCATTGAATGTGTCTACGTTCTAGTGTTCTGAGAGCAGGAGGAAACCTTTCCTCTGTCCACTTTCTCCACTCCATGCATAATTTTATATGCCTCTATCATGTCTCCTGCCATGAAGGTCTGGTACCTTGAAGGGAGATCAGATTGAATCCAAAAACATGTCTATGTATTAACTAGTAAATGAAACTTAATCTGCACACCCATTTACATGACTGAACAACATGCATTCTGGGTAAAATTCAGAACAGGTGAGGGAAACACACTGCTCCCCAACGTGGGGCTCCGAGCAACTGCAAGGAAGACCACCATTGTGGGAGCCAGTGAATTTTCCACTCCACCCCCCAAAAAAAAATGTCTTTAGGAGTTCACTCCCCCAGTTTCAGCACAAATCTTTCTTCAAATCTGGATGAAACCTGATAACGTTTGGACCAGCTCTGATTTTCTGGTGTTTCAGAGCACATGAAAATGACTAAGGGCTGTAGCTCAGTGGTAGAGCACCTGCTTTGCATACAAAAGATCCCGGATTCAATCCCTGGCATCTCCAGGTAGAACTGGAAATTTCCCCTTGTCTGAAATCCTGGACAGCTGCTATCAGCCAGTGTAGAGCAGTGTTTTCCAACCCTAGTTTCCCAGATGTGGTTGGACTACAACTCCCACCATACCTGACTATTGGCAAACCTGGCTGGGGATGATGTGAGTTGTAATCCAGCAACATCTGGAGACCCAAGGGTGAAGAACATTGGCGTAGGCCAAGGGTGGGGAACCTTTGGCCCTCCGGATGTTGCTGAACTACCGCTCCCATCAGCCCTAAGCAAGTATGGCCAATGGCCAGGGACGATGGGAGTTGTACTTCAGTAACATCTGGAGGGTCAAAGATTCCCCAGGTCTGGGGTAGACTTCATTGAGCAAAAATGACCAACAGTTTGGCCCAGTATAAGGCTCCCTATGTTCCTGCGAGAGGCGACAGCATCGCACATTTTAATTTTGTAAATGGCGCCACCACTTGACACGACTGAACGACACTCATTGGGGGATTTATGCCCCCAGCTCACCCATTTTCTGTCCAACCAATAGCACGAACACGGCCAGGTATTCCGTGTGTCGGAGCAATTATGTGATCGCCCAAGGGTGTGGAAACTCCTGAACAACACGTCCTGTTGTTGTATTGTTTGCACCCTAGTGAGAGTTCCTTTCCCGCTGGATGTAACCTAACAACCCTGTCTATTTTTACCTGTTAAATATGGGAAGGTGTATGCAAAAAAATAATTAAAAAATAAAAAATAAAAAGGGAGGGGGGATTGGAGGCATAAACAGCCAAGCAAAGGGTTAACACACTCCGGGGACCCTTTTCCCAGTCCAGCCTCTAAGCTGCTAGTGGATCCGGTTCCAAAGCTCACTTGGGTTCCTGTTCAAGCCTGGATTAAACAGGAAAAACCTGTGAGGTGATTGGTTTTGGAATCCTGGGTTGGGGGGCAGGGTGTGCTCGGGTAACTCAACACGTCGAGTTTCTGCTTTGCTTTTCAAAGCCTCTAAATGGGGAAAGAGGGAGCTCAGATATCCATGCAATAAGAGAGAGAGAGAGAGAGAGAGAGAATATCTGCAACATTTATTCACTGTATAGCTGCGTTGGCGTGATGTCAAAGTCAAGGGCTTTTGGCGCTGCCGTTAACTGAACAAAACAGTTCAACTGAACGGTTGGGGTGTTTAATCTCTGTCTTTCTGTCTGAAACTGCCCAGCTTCTGCCCAATTTGTTGACGTCTCTTCTCGGATCAATGGCGGCGCTGTTAACAATCCCAAAGATCTGAAATGAGCTCATTTCATTTCCAAAGGAGGGCCTGCTTTGTTTCCAAAAGATCCTTTCGCCTGGTACAGAGCAGGCCCTTTTTAAAAAAACAAAACAAAGACATATCAGCCTTTCTGTTTGAACAGGATGATTCACACAAATGGGTATCAATCCAAGCCAAATAGGTGATGGCTTTCCACGGCTTGTTAACTCCTTGATCGTCTACTCTAGGGCACACACATTGGTATGTTTCCCCATCTCTTCCCGTTAGAGTAAGGATAGGAAATCAGAGGTGTGGAGCGCAAATCCAGTCCCTAAAAGCCTTTCGTCTGGACTCCAGCAGAGCCTCTGATTGCAAGACCACACACATTTTTATGCACCTTGTCCACTTTCTCCTAAGCTGAGACATTGGCAAAGGGCTCTGTAAGCACCTGTCCTGCAGTCTGAACAGCAAGAGAGGCCTTGGAAGAGGCCTTTGCCCTATTATGTATCTCTCTCTCAAGCTCAGATAGTCAAAAGGTTCTTTAAGCCACTTCACACTAGCAGTTTGTGAACAGCAAGGGAGGTCTTTTAAAAAAAACAAAAAACACAAATAATTTAACAAAAAAGGGAAAAAAGAAAAACAGGAGGACGCAAAAAGACAAGAAAAGGAAAGCTGCCATTCTAAATACAATAACCATCAATACATCTTAATTTAAACATACAAGTCGATATAACCATCCAAATGTCCAGATAGGTATCCACAACAAGATTGACATTTATAACAAATGTGTACAAATGTAGCCAGGGCAGTGAGGTCTTGAGACCATGGCATAATAGATGGTGGGTGTTTATCCTCCCAGGCTCGAAGTATAAGTCTCTTAGCAACCATAAGGGCTGGCAAAATCCACTTTTGTTGTCCTACCGTTAACCCCCGTACTACAGGAATATAATTTCAAACTGCATGAGCAACTGCAGTTATCAAGGATTTCACCAGTACAAAACTGACACAGACAAGGAAGAGAGGCCTTGGCAGAGCCCTTTGCCTGAGACAGTTGACATTTAAAGGCAAATCAGCCACCCTTCAAAATTGGCATCTCTCTGAATTTTGCAATGCCATTCTTCAGCTGAATAATGTGCACAAAAGAATGTATATATACTATAGTAAAGCCAGAGCTTGGAAACGTTACTTTTTTGAACTACAGCTCCCATCAGCCCCAGCCAGCATGGCCACTGGATTGAGCTGATGGGAGTTGTAGTTCAAAAAAGTAACTTTTCCAAGCTCTGAAAAGCAGGCATAAAAATGCACATATTGGTGAAAATAACACACAAAGATCCATCCTGAGACAAGGGACAGTTTGGGGATTTGGACCTGGTGCTCGACGGGGTACAATTGCCCCTGAAAGACCAGGTCCGCAGCCTCGGGATCATCCTTGACTCCCAACTGTCCATGGAAACTCAGGTCTCGGCTGTAAGCCGGGCAGCACTGTATCAACTCCATCTGATACAGAGGCTGTGCCCCTACCTTCCCAGCCATCTGCTCCCATCGGTGGTACATGGCCTGTGGAACTCCCTCCCAAAAGATCTCCGCCATGCCCCCTCTGTAATGAGTTTCCGCCGGGCCGTGAAGACCTGGCTCTTCAGGCAGGCTTTTGGGGTGGGCTAGATTTTATCGTTATTGTTTTCAGATTTGTAATGTCTATTATATTTGTATGCCTATTTTGTACGTCGCCCAGAGTGGCTCGACAGCCAGCCAGATGGGCGACTAAGAAATTCAATCAATTCAATTCAATTCCTGTTGCAGAAAACTGCAGTGCAAAACTGTGTCTATTACGCAAAACTGCACACAAATATGCATATATTGGGAGAAAGTCACACTAATATGCTGGTAAATTTTCAAGAGGGCTTTTTAAAAAAAAAAACACAAACAGAAGCAGAATGTGAGGGACCGAACTTAAGCCTGGGAAAACAAGAAACTGAAAGAAACGAAAAGTGATTCCGACAACAGCTGTCTCCAATGCTAGCCCTACTCAGAGTAGACCCAATGAAGTTAATGGGCATGACTAACGTAGGTCCATTAATGTAGTTGGGTCTACTCTGAGTAGGACTTGCAGCCCAATGTTTTCACGAACTTGCAAACCAATCACTTGGGAGAAACTTCCTTTCCCTTAGGAACTGCACATTCTCTTCATTGTGTCTTTTGTGATATCACCACCTATTGCTCCAGTCCCCACCCTCCCCTCAGATCTATTTGCATGCCTAGCAACCAGCTAAGTAAGAACAAGGGTCAAAGACTGCTCTGCCAGAACAGGCCTGGGTGCAAAAGGTGGCAAATGAATGTGGAAATACAGAGAAAAGGAAAAGATCAGCACTCTTTGTTGTCTGGAAACACAATGTATGCTTAAAACTACATGACAGCTTGTATCCTACATTATTATCATCATCAGTGCTTTTTGGGGGGGGAATGAGTTGCCTTTGATAAAAATGCTATCAATGCCATCACAAAATGGCTACTATGGGTGGCAAAAAAGAGGTGCCAGTACTCTGTACTGGTGAGTTTCATCACAAAAAAGCATCCATGATGGTGGTGGTGATTAGTTCATTTATACAAAGAAAAGGCCGCAAAGTGACTTGACAAGATATAACACCACATGAAAGCCGTGGAAAAGCAGACGAATATTAAGCAGCTAACAATGCAAACTACAGAAAATGCTCCTCCAGCACCATGTTAAGAAGGGAAGTTCTGCCCACCCCAATAAAAGACAAGCACTGCCGTAGGAAGCCACAGGCAGAGCAATCCAACTCGGGGGAAGCTGGCGGAAAAGGAGCCCGCGGGAAAGTCCGCGGCATCCAATTGCTGTTCGGATGCCTCCGGGCCGGCTGAGCACTGGCTCAGCCAGGAGCTGTGTGCAAGAACCGGAATAGAACAGCCCGCCCTCGCAAATACCCCTACTGGGGAGGAAGCACTTTCCGCAGGCTTCCGTGGCAATTATTTTCTTAGGCCAACCTCTGCATGGACTGGGACCTACATCTAGCTCAGTATTGTATGCACTGACTGGCAGCGGCCCTTTGGGGTTTCAGACAGGGATCCTTTCCCTGCCCTACCTGGAGATGTTGAGGACTGCACTTGGGACCTTCGGCATGCAAAGCAGGTGCTCTGCCACAGAGCCATGGCCCTTCCCTTAAGACAGAGGAATCTGCTTTATACTGATCAGAACCTTGGTCCATCTAGCTCAGTACTGCTGACACTGGCTGGCAGCAGCTCTCCAGGGTTTCAGGCAGGGGGTCTGTCCCAGCTCTACCTGGAGATGCCGGGGATTGAACCTTCTGCATGCAAAGCAGATGCTCTACCACTGAGCTAGATCATTGCCAGGTGATACCTTGGTCACTGTTTTCATGCTCATATAAGATAGCTGGACAGGAAGCGTCAGTGAGGAAGGGGAGGAGCAGCAGCAGAGCCAGGTGGTTCCAGGGATGATTGACAGTGGGGTGAGCCTTGGCAGATGCCCAGGCATGCCTACCTCTAGGGATGGCCTGATTGATGGAGGGCAGTCTGTCTTTCTGCCAGGACTTGACCGTCTCATTGAGGAACCAAACCCCTTGACAACCCCAGGACTCCCTAGAACACAAGTTGGATAACTGCCCCTCTCTGTGCTGAACTGCAGAGCACTGGAGCCACCACCAAGGTGGCCCTATTCCAGATCTCCCACCAATCTGGGTTCCTCGCACAGCAGCGTTAGGCGGGAGGGCTCGGAAGGGACATGAGAGGAGCCCACTGAGCAAAAAGGAGAGGTTTGACATATTCACATTTGAAAACGTGCCCCATAATTTGCAATGAAAAACAGAGCAGGAACAAAGAGAAAATGTGCCGTGATTCAAATTGAGAGTATGCAAATTCTTGGCTTTGGTTATGAAATCCAGCGGCTGGATGGAACCTGATGTTTCTGCGGGGTTAAAAAAAATCCTTTCCTGGATCAGGCCTACCCAATCCAAGATTTTGTGGGGAGCCCACATGCAGTGCATGAAGGCAGGAGATCCTCTGTCATTTGCCCCCCAGCCTCAGGGAGACAGAAGTATACTGCCCCTGAATGTGAAGGTTCCACTTAGCTGTCATTGCTAAAAACTATCAAGAGAATGCCATGAATTCCTCTAGCTTCTCCTCCCTGCACTCGCCCTGGGTTCAGTATCCAACTAGATCATAATGTTTTAGTGACAGCCTCCTTGCCATAAGTTTCCATAACTAGCACTTGCTTTGCATGCAGAAGCTCCCAAAGTCAATCCCCAATGGCATCTCCAAGTAGTGATGGGAATGTCCCCTGCTTGAAACCCTGAAGAGCCGCTGCCAGTCAGTGTAGACAATACTGAGCTAGATGGACCGATGGTCTGACTCAGCATAAGGCAACTGTTTAAATATGCATTCGAGCCCACTATTTCAATATTTATTCGGGGTTGTCATATTTAGTTAGTTAGTTAGCTAGTTAGTTATTAAATTTCTATACCGCCCCATAGCCGAAGCTCTCTGGGCGGTTTACAGCATAAAAATAAATACTGTATACAATATACAATTCATATTTGGTACAATTAGAAGGAAAAGCAATGCATCACACTTTAAATAAACATAACTAAACAATAAATCTCAACAACATACATAACAGAATAAATAAAACAAACTGGATATAACAATTATAAAAATATCTAACAATATTCTCCAATGTCCCATTGTGCTTCTCCCCAGCTAGCCCCATCGTCTATAACCAACAGCACTATAAACATTTCTTCCATCGTCTTTTCTCCAGGGCAACCCCAAGACAACTCCAAGTGTGACACTTAGTGGTTTTGGAAAGTGCGGATTTATTAAACGCAGCTGTAAATGCGAACCGAATCAAATTTCTCCCCCCAACCCAGTCAGGCTTGAGGAGCGGGGCGTCTCCTGGTGATCGACAGCTCTTTGGCCTTTTTGTAGCTTCCCATGTCTGCTTTCTGGCCTCACCCTGCCCTTGACTGCACGGGGTGGGGGGTCAGCTCTGGCACCATCTGGCATTGGCTGAGGGTGACTTGTGTAAACTCCTAGCTCCTGAAAAGAATTGTGAACCTCTCCCTTTCCAGGAACTTCTGAAGAATTCATTCTCCAGGGTAGGAGCGATGGTTGGAATTTAGATCCCACGAATAGATTGTTCAGAGTTTTTCTTTTTTACAGGCATGTCAGTATAGGAGGGGGGTGGAGAGATCAAGGCTCTGTAATGATGGGGCTTCAGTGAGACTTATAAAGGGTATAGATAAAAAAGGAGAGAGAAATTATCTCTCTCTCTATATATATATATATATATATTTTAAAACACACATACTTTTTTATTATTTTGCAAATCAGAACGGGCATTTCCAAATGTTTCTCCCTCACTAGATTACAGCCAGTTTGTTAATCTGAAGTGCATCTTAAATTTGCACTCAGGCAGAAGTCCTAAATGTTGCCTAGCTGTGCGGAGAGGCTGCACAATGATGATTTATGAGATTTGTCACACACCCTTGAGATCCCAGGGCAGGCTACAGCAATTTAAAAATACAATATTCAAATCCGTTGAAACAACATAGACAGACAGACAGACAGACAGACAGACAGACAGACAGACAGATAGATAGATAGATAGATAGATAGATAGATAGATAGATAGATAGATAGATAGATAGATAGATAGATAGATAGATAGGCAGGCAGGCAGGCAGGCAGGCAGGCAGGCAGGCAGGTAGGTAGGTAGGTAGGTAGGTAGGTGTTGAAGGCTAGGGTAAAGAGCTGTGTCTTCAGGATACCAAAAATGTTATAATGGAGGTGGCAGACACACTTTTATGGAGAGGTAGTTCCACAATTTAGGGGCTTTCACAGAGAATGTCCTCTCCCTGGCTGACACTCCCCAAACTTCCGAGGGTTGCGAAAGTACCAGGTGGGCCTCTTCTCCTGACCTTAACATCCAGAGGTAAGGATGGAAAGATCTGTCCATTCTGGGTCTCTCAGTTCCTCATTTTTCCTCTTTTAAATGCAGTTCTCCACATTTCCACAGCAATTTGCATTGTTTATAAAAACAAACAAACCCAGATCCTCATGAAAATTCTCCAGCGTATTGTTTCGGAAAGTGCGGATTTGATAGATTCTATTTTAAATGAGAACAGAGTTTAATTTTACCCACATCCCTATTTGTGTGGAAGGAGGCATTTTTCAGATATTTGGAGCCTTTAAAGTCTATTGTGAGCTACTTGAAATGGGGCCGAAACCAAATTATTATTATTATTATTATTATTATTATTATTATTATTATTATTATTATTATTATTATTATTATTATTATTATTATTATTATTAAACTGGCAACCAATGCAGATGTTTCAAAACATCCATGTAGGGAGCCTCTGTGCTGTGGCTGATCCCTCACTGCCGCTGGCAAAACTCCCGCAGGACCAAAGCAACAGCCTATCTAGTCTAGCGCTGTCTTTCCAGCATGTGGCTGCCCAGACACCTCAGGAGTTACGTGCCCTGCCACCTGTGCAGCCGTGGGCAAGCTGCAGAGTCCCAAGGAGCCCAGTTGCCCCCCAGCTGGCAGTTGCGGACAAGGAAGGGGCTGGCTTATGCAGCCGTGGCCAACTGAGCAGGCCCTAGCCAGCTGGGGAGGACTAGCCTCAGAGGGAGGCAATGGGAAACCCCCTCTGAAGACCGCTTACCATGAAAACCCTATTCATAGGGTCGCCATAAGTCGGGATCGACTTGAAGGCAGGCCATTTCAATTTTTCAGGGGAACGTTGGCTCGCAGCTGTGGGCTCTCCAAGGAGAGTGTCACCCAAATCTAATCTGCTTCAAGACAAATGGGGAACATGAGACTCAGCTAACAACTATTAGAGAGCTATTCGCTATGGGCGGTTTAAAAATGAAATAAAATAAATAAATAAATAAAATAACAACCTCTAAGGGATGAGGTGGTGGTGTAAGAAGGCAAATGCTTTAATTAGCTGGGGGATTAGGTTTCTCCCCAAGTGATAAGATAACCAGGCTGAGTCCGGCTGATGACTTGAACCTTGCAATGTGCCAAAAAAGAAAGAAAGAAAGAAAAAGAGGTGAATTTATAGTTTTTTGGGGGGAAAAACCATGCTTTGAAGCATGTTGTAAATCCTGGAGCCTGATCTAGCTGTAGGTCAAATTAGACGTTTCTTTTTCTAACAGCTGTTCTGTGGAGTGGTGCCAGTCTTTAGATTGCTTCCGTACCAGGCTGGTGTAGGCAAAGGTCCTCTCTGGCCTCCAGTCAGCAGCAAACAGAGTCCAACATGCCGCAGCGGAGATTGGCTGAGCCCCCTCCCTGGGTAGAAAGCCTCTGGGAGGAATGGGGAGAAATTTGCCTCCTAATGCAAACCTACCTACTTTACACTTCCCAAAAGCAATGCATGAACCGAAACGCAGCCATTCGTCAAACGCCGCACTTGCCTGAATTTTGCGGTGCAGCTCTTCAGGCTAAACAAATGTGTCCAAAAATGCATACGTTACTGGAAAATGTGCACAAACATTTATATATTTTAGTGAAAATAATATACAAGGATGCATTATACTAGGCAAAAAAAGCTGGCCCCAAAAAGTGCATGTTGAGAGAAATGCACTTTGCTGCCCTGGGCTCCTGCTGGAAGGGCGGGATATAAATCAAATAAATGCACGCTAGTATGTGGATAATTATTTGAGGATTTCTTTTTAAATTGTAGACTGATGGCAAAATGTGAAGAACTGAAGAGTGGAAAAATCAGAAAGGGAGAGAAACCAAAATGGACATACCTGTCCATCTCTGACAGATCTGGCCTGTCATATCAGGGAAGGGGCCATAGCTCAGTGGATGAGCATCTGCTTTGCAGGAAGAAGGCCCCCGGTTCAGCCTCTGGCATCTCTGGGTATGCTGATGCAGGCAGTCTGCTGCTACAGGATCCCTGATACGTGCCCATCCAGCCTCTCTGCTTAAAATTCCTATGAAGAAGAATGCATCTCCTCCCAAGGCAATATAGAATGGGCCACAACTCAGTGGTAGAGCATCTGCTTTGCATGCAGAAGGCCTCGGGTTGAATCCCTACCATCTCTGGGTATGCTGCTGCAGGCAATCTGCTGCTACAGGATCCCTGATAGGTGCCCATCCAGCCTCTCTGCTTCAAAATACCTAGAGAAGAAGAATCCATCTCCTCCCAAGGCAATATAGAACAGGCCACAGCTCAGTGGTAGAGCATCTGCTTTGCATGCAGAAGGCCCCGGGTTCAACCCTTGGCATCTCCAGGTCAGGCTGGGAAAGATTCCTGCCCGAAACCCTGGAGAGCTGTTTCCAGTCAGAGTAGACAATACTGAGCTAAATGGACCAATGGCTTGACTCAGTATAAGGCAACTTCCGATGTTCCTAAATCTGCATGAACAGTTGTACTTCTGAGCAGACATCCATCATATGAGCATAAGAACATGCTGAATTAGGCCAGTGGCCCACCTAATCCAGCCTCCAGTTCTCATAGTGGCCACCCAGATGCCCCAATGGGAAGCCCACAAGCCAGGCCTGAGTGCAACTCCGGCGGCTTCCAGCGGCTGGTATTCGGAAGTATGCTGCCTCCGACAGTGGAGGGCTCAAGTCTTGCCATGCATCTCAATTGATGTACCTGCCCCGTCCCTCTCCCTTCGAGTCATGCCTCTTTGAGCTCACCAGCCTGCAGGCAGGAGCTGTCTTGTCGGTTGGTTGGTTGTATTGATTTTCTGTAAGATATTCTGGGAGCCTTTCCTGGCTGAATGGCACGGGCGGAGGAAATGGTGCTATGTTTAATGTTGGGGGTTTCACTGTGCGCTTTTAATCTTTCGGTTCTCATTTTGTAAGCCGCTTTGGAGTTTTATCACCGCTAAAGAGAAACGGGGATATTATTTTGGGGGGAGGGGGAATGCATTAGAAAATGCTATTCTTTCATGTTTTTATTTCTATTTTGGTCATTTCTACGCTGCTTCATACTTTGAAGAAGTCTCTAAGCCAGGCATGGGGAACCTCAGGCCCAGAGGCCAAATACACACCCCTCACTGGTCCTGTTTCACACCCCGAATGCTTTTCCCTGGCTAGGATGTCTCCCTGAGCTCTGATCACACCTCTTCCTTGTCTGGATGGAGGACAGAGATTGCTCCACCCACTTTTGCCTCTGGCCCCGCCCACCATTGGCATGTGGCCCTGGGGAGGCTGCCCAGAAGGGAATGCAGCCCTCAGGCTGGAAAAGGTCCCCTGCCCCTGCTCTAAGCAACATTATAGAAACAGCACCAATATGTGCAATAACGATTCTGCATTTCTCAGCAACGCAGAACAGTTCAGTGGTGTAGTTGTCTGCAGTCTTGGAGGGGTCTTAGACCCTTTACTTTTTTGGGAGCAGGGTCCCTATGTCTCCAGCATCCTACAAGTCAATCAGCCTGAAAGGGGAGTGTGTTAGCCACTGGGAAGAGTCTTCTAACACACTTCCTTGTCCTTTCCTGCAATTGGAGCCAATCAGAGTAAAGGAGGTGAGTCGGCCACTGAGAAGACTCTCTTCAGTAGCTGACACTCCCTCCTTTCATGCTTATTGGCTCCTAGGGGTGTCTGTTGTTGTAGGAGAAGGCATTAACAAGGATCTCATTTTCAGGCTAGCAGCAAACAGGGAGGGCATGGCTGCAACTGACATGAAGGGACCCTGCACTTCTGAATTTACCACTATGCTACTGGAACAATTAGATAATTAGCAGCACATGTCTATTGAGACAGAAGTCCAACTGAACGGGTTCAAAAGAATGGACACATCATGGCTGCCTTACAGCACAACCCTAACCATGGGTTTTAATCAATGCTACACTACCGCTATTCACAGTAGACCCACTGAAGTTAACTGGCACGCCTAACAGGTTCATTGATTTTAATGGGTCTGCTCTGAGTAGAACCGTCCTAGTTGGACCCAACCCTAGGCCTCCTCAGAAGCAAGTCCTATTGAATTCAGTGGCTGTCAGAGTAGATCCACTGCAATTGATAGGCATGGGTAACTTATGTCCATTCGTTTCAATGGGCCTACTCTGCGTAGGACTCAGTTGGCTACAACCCATAGGCACTTACTCCCACCCAAGAGGGGTTAGGATTGCAGCCATAGGCAGGGATGGGCACCAACTGGGATGGCTTTCAAAGAGGATTAGACAAATACATGGAGAATAAAGCGATCAGTGACTACTAGCCATGATGGCCATGCCTGCCTCCCTGGCCAGAGGTAGGGTTACCAGGTCCATGGCCTCATCCTGTATCTTTAGGAGAAGTGAAAGTCAGCCAAGTGCAGGTGTTCTTGCAGCACTATAATGAGAAAAACCACAAGTAGAATTCTCCCTTCCCCCTGCACAACTTTTAAAGATACAAAAGACCTCTTGGAGGTCGGGCCTGGCAACCGAGAGGTCTTCTGTACCTTTAAAAGTTGTGCAGGGGGAAGGGAGAATTCCACCTTGTGGTTTTCCCCATTACAATGTTACAAGAACACCTGCACTTGGCTGACTTTCTCTTCTCCTAAAGATACAGGATCAGTCTCAGGCCCTGAGCCTGGCAACCCTAGCCAGAGGTGGTATGCTTCTGAATACCAGTTGCTTGAAAGAGCAGGCAGAGAGAGTGCTGTTACGCTCAGGTCCTGCTTGGGGGTCTTCCCATTGGGGCATCTGGTTGGCCACTGGGAAAGCAGGACGCAGGACTAGATGGACCACTGGCCTGATCCAGCAGGCTCTTCTGATGTTCTTACATTTCTATACCTGGGAGACAGCCCCATTGACCTTAATGGGCCTTACTCCTGAGTAGACATGCACTGTTCAATATTGAAAGTATTTAATTTTTTTAAAAAATATTGCTAACTTACTTTTTGTAAGTTAGCAATATTTATATTGATGTTGATCAGTCGAGCAACCAATATAAATATCTGTACGCACCTACTACGCACATGGTTTCAAAGTGAAGCAAGAATGCCCAGCAATGTTAAGACAGACGTGTCGGTCACGTTACTATGTAGAGCCCGCATGAAAATGAGATCAAGACAAAAGAACTCTCCCAAGATGATGAATTGGCAAAGCAAGATGGATAGTGTAGTTCAACAGCTGCGGAGGACCATGACTGTCTGCGGCGAGCGAGACACTCCCGGTCCCCGTTGAGCCCGAGTCTGATTGTGTCAAATCTGCAAAGGAGTTCCTTCTACTTCCGCAGCTGCAGGCCAGAATCTCCTTTTCTGTTGACGTACGGCAGCTTTGCGAGCCGGTTAAAAAAGTCCAAGAAGACTGGCGTGCTCCTCCCCTGGTTTTGGACTGTTAGTTAATTTTTGGCAGCCTCAGCGAACTGCAGTTCCCATGATTCTTTGGGGGGGAGGGAGACATTTCTGTTCTATGGTCTCTGTTGATATTGTTGATATTTTAGATGAGATGGCAGCTAGGGATGGAAGGATCTGTCAATTTCGGTGCTTTCCATTTCTCATACCCCCAAAAAGTGCATATTAGGAGAAATTTGTATTAAAATGCTGACGAATTTTCATCAGTACATCTTTTTTTGTAAGCAAACTGATGCAGAAAGGTGAAGAACTGAATATTGGCACAAATGAGAAACTGAGATAAACTGAAATGGACAGGTTGGTGGGCAGGTTTCTTTTCTTTTTCCTTTTCAAGTAAGGTCTCCTGCAGCTTTCAGAGTCAGAAATATATTAGAGATGGCTATCCCCATCATATCAACAGCTGGTATAGCACAGTGGGGAGGAGAGCCTGGCTGGGAGGCCAGAGTCTGTGAGTTCAAATCCCTGCTCGTGTCTCCTGGGTGTCAAGGACCAGCTAAAGATCACCCCCACAGGGAGTGGCTCAGGGGTTACGTGCCCTGCCATCTGTGCAGTCGTGGGCAAGCGGCATAGTCCCAAGGAGCCCAGTTGCCCCCCAGCTGGCAGTTGCGGACAAGGAAGGGGCTGGCTTGTGCAGCTGTGGCAAGCTGAGCAGGCCCTAGCCAGCTGGGGAGGACTAGCCTCAGAGGGAGGCGATGGTAAACCCCCTCTGAATACCGCTTACCATGAAATCCCTATTCATAGGGTAGCCATAAGTCAGGATCGACTTGAAGGCAGTCCATTTCCATTTTCCATCCCCATCATGGCCATCGGACTGCTGGAGGAGGGGGAATGGTGCCGGCTCTAAATCTCTGACAGCTGTTAAAGGCTCAGAAGCAGAGACTGACTGTACAAAAAATATATTACCAACCCTTTCTTCACCCCCATCTCTTCCCTTCACCTGCGTAAACTAAAAAAAGAGAAGCCACACCCTCCAAATGCAGACAGGCGCTTTGGGGGCTGTTGTCGATCGAGGGTCACACATGCTATCAACGATTTGGCCCGCAACTTAGGGAAGGAACACATGTAATTTCTTTTGTTAAAGAAGGTTGTGCTGCAGGGGGCGGACTTTTCACAAGAGCTGAGAGTGCCCCACCTAGCCTACACACCTGGCACAGGCCCAGAGACAGGTGTTGGGTTTCAAACCGACACAATTGCTGACTCAGAGTGGACACGCACTTGCCTCCCATTGGCTGCTTAGCGGGGCAAGTACAGTGGACAAAATGCAAGGTAAAGAGAAGGCCTGGCTTCCAAGCAGGGCTTTGTTAACCCTTTCAGACCATGCAACTTGCAGGAAGCATATTCCCCTTTTGGTCATACACGTGTACAACAATTGCCTACCGGATTGGCCTGAACCTGTGCTCCACAGAACGGCTCGACCGACAGAAGTCTGCAGGTGATTTTTTAACCGTGCACAGAGAAAAACGACCACGAGCTAAATATGAGGCCTGTAGAGCAAGATGCTATGAAGAGTAGCCAAAAAAGAGATAGAGATGGCAACAGGCACACTAAGCTGACCTTTAGTCCCCTGTTTTTGATGACTGTTTCGTCCTTCTCACTGATGGATGGTTGGGTCTCCAATTCCTGGTCCCTGCTAAACCACAGCCTCCTTTGTGCCTTTTGCGGAGATGCACCATCTCCAAGCGAGGGATGGGAGAATCTGTTTGTGTTGCTTTCTCTCTGTTTCTCATTTCCAAATCTGAAGGCCAGTTCTGATATGATTTCCATATCAGTTTGCAATTTTATTTAAGCCTTCGTGAAAAATCATCAGCATTTTAGGACACATTTCTCCCTATATACATGTTTTTGCATGCAGTTTTGGCAAATAGACACAATTTTTTTTGCCCTAATTCAGTTTGCCCTAATTTCTAAGTGCAAGGCAGATGCTCTACCCACTGAGTGATGACCCTTTCCTTAAGGCATAGGAAGCTGCCTTATACTGAGTCAGACCATTGGTCCATTTAGCTTCCCACCCAGCCCTACCTGAAGATGCTGAAGATTGAACCTAGGACCTTCTGCATACAAGGAAGATGCCACAGCCCTTCCCTCCTTACCTGCTGGGAGCAAGTCCCATTGAATTCAGTGGGACTTACGTTAGAGCAGACATGCATCAGATTATGCTTTAAAGGATGGGAAAGTACTGGGGTCAATGGGCGAATGGTCTGACTCAGCAGCGCCTTTTCTACATTTGATTACTGCTCCCTTTTTCAAAAAAGCCAGAATAACAGAAAGCCAGTTAGTTTTTAGGGACAGGAGGTGGGAGGTGAAGCAGGAAAGTCTTGTGGGAACTAATTGTGTTTGGTAAATCATTAATAGCGCTTGCTAGCCACACAGAAATCTGGAGATACTCTTAACCTCAGATAGTCCTCTCTCTCTCTCTCTCTCTTTTAACATTAACCTGGCTTACGAATGATCCAAAATAAACACAACATTCCTGTGTCGAAGAAGAGTTTGTACTGGTGCCTACTATTGGCTGCAATCCTCCAGGCACATTGCCTTGGGAGAAAATCCCAGTGAAGTAAATGGGACTTTCTTCTCTGTAAACATGCATAGGATCAGGCCATGTGTCTGTCAGTCTTTATTGCCTCTCCCACTGCAGTAAACCACGTGAGACAGATTTAAGTCATATGTGCATTATGCATCATCAACAATATTAATATTAAAATATTAATATTTGTATGCTGCTTTTTCACATAAATCTGCTCAAAGCAGCTCACAACAGAACAACAAAAATGCAACCCACAACATCAACAGCAGCACAACACTAAATCACTTCAAAACATGACAACCCAACAAAGACCGGAATTTGATTACATGAACATTATAACATTTAAAATCCTCCGAAAAAAAACTATCCATCCATGAAAAGGACATTTAAAGCTCTCTTATACCACTTATGGTGTTTAGTAAGAAATTCGCACTAAAATGCTGATGAATATTCACGGGAATTAAAAGATTTGCAAATCGCTGCGGAAATGTGAACTGAATTTAAGGGTGGAAAAATTAGAACCCGAGAGAAATTGAAATGGACAGATTTCTCTATCTCTATGCCTAAGTAGCTACACTAGATAAGCACTTTGTGTTCTGCACATCTGTGATCGCAAGAACATCAGAACAGCTGGCTGCTGGATCAGGCCAATAGCCTATCTAGTCTGTCGTCCTATGTTCACAGTAGCCAGTCAGATGCCCCGATGGGAAGCCCGCAAGCTGGACCCGAGTGCAAAAGTGGTCTCTCCACTTGCAATTCCCAGCAACCGGCATTCCGAGGCAAACTGCTCCTGACAGTCATCTTCAGCCCATCTTTCAAGATCACCACTTTCTGATCCGTGCTGAAACTGGCTCACAAAACAGGACACAAAACAGATACGACCCCAGTCAATTGCCTAGTGCTTTCGATTCTCTAAATCTGCTCATAAATAAGCAGTGAGTTGCATGCCTATTACAGCTGGTATAGCACAGTGAGGAGGAGAGCCTGGCTGGGAGGCCAGAGTCTGTGAGTTGAAATCCCCGCTCGTGTCTCCTGGGTGTAAAGGGCCAGCTAAAGATCACCTGCACAGCAAGTGGCTCAGGGGCAGAGCTTGGAAAAGTTACTTTTTTGAACTACAGCTCCCATCAGCCTAATCCAGTGGCCATGTTGCCTAGGGCTGATGGGAGTTGTAGTTCAAAAAAGTAACTTTTCCAAGCTCTGCTCAGGGGTTACGTGCCCTGCCACCTGTGCAGCCGTGGGCAAGCTGCATAGTCCCAAAGAGCCCAGTTGCCCCCCAGCTGGCAGTTGTGGACAAGGAAGGGGCTGGCTTGTGCAGCTGTGGCAAGTTGAGCAGGCCCTAGCCAGCTGGGGAGGACTAGCCGCAGAGGGAGGCCATGGTAAACCCCCTCTGAATGCCACTTACCATGAAATCCCTACTCATAGGGTAGCCATAAGTCGGGATCGACTTGAAGGCAGGCCATTCCCATTGTATGGCTATTAAGTATGGCAATCATCCAGAGCCAGACAGTTCTTGTTGTTTGGTCTGACACAGTTCTTTTTGTGGAGCATATATATGTTTCTAGAACAAGCAGCACCAATCTTTGTCGGACAGTGGATAAATGGAGAAGAGGAGAGGGGACCTGCACCTTTAATAGTTGTGCAAAAGAAGGCATTTCAGCAGTTGGAGGCTGCCCTTGTCTCTATGTCCATATGCCACGTAAGAACAGCTCTGCAGGATCAGGCCAGGGGCCCATCTAGTCCAGCGTCCTGTTCTCACAATGGCCAACCTGATGTCCCAATGGGAAGCCCGCAAGCAGGACCTGAGTGCAAGAGCACTCTCCCCTCCTGTGGTTTCCATCAACTGGTATTCAGAGTATAGCCATCATGGCTAGTAGCCACTGACAGCCTTACCCTCCACTGAGTTGTCTAATCCTCTTGTCAAGCCATCCAAGTTGGTGGCCACCACTGCTTCGTGTGGGAGCAAATTCTACACTTTAACTATACGCCGTGTGAAGAGGTCTTTTCCTTTGTCTGTACTGAATCTTCCAACAAATCAGGACAAACCCTCGTTGCCCTACGACGTCCCCACAAAGAAAACAGAATGAAGGCTCAGTAAAAAGCAGGGGTCGTATGACTTCTGCACGACCTTTGTGGAAAGCAAATTGGGATGACTGCTTGAGCAACTGGTTGTCTCGAGGAGCCCTTCGTGTTTTATGCTTTTAAAGCTTCCTTGTGGGACCAAACGGCAGGCAAGAAATCTATCGATCGACTGTATCAAAGATGGCATACTGCTAGCCCGTGTCCTACAGTAGCAGCCTCCCCTCTGCCCCCATCCTCAGCGTGATTGACAAATGCAACCCCAATCTCACAATGTACCATGAGTAAAGAACAGGTGAGCCACAGACAGAGCCCTGCAGGATGGAGCATCTGCTAGAGAAATCAACGCATGTTCTCTTTATCGTCCCCAATACCTGCTCCAGATTGGTCCTACCTTTCAAAAAGCCGTTTGCCTTCAAAAAGCCACTTGGATCCCTTCGTCTCCTGCCTCGGCTGCAGCGCCCAGAAGAACTGCCATGATCCTTGACCCCTTTGCAGAAGTCGTCAAACAATCCCAAGCGGCGCTTCGGGCTCTCCGATGGGATCTTATGCATGCAAAAGACTCGGTGGCCAGGAAAGGGGGGGTAGAAAAAAGGCAGGCCGCACCGTTATTTTCATCACCTGGTGATTTATCTTCAATGAACGGTGGAAAAACAACAGCCCATGAGGTCCTGGGAAACAGCCCACGGGTTACATTTTGGTGGGCTGGAGGATCCGGCATCAGTTCCCGTGCCGCAGCTCTCCACAATTTGCCCAGTTTTCCAAACTCGCACAGAATGAAAGTTCCCCGGCTCATGAAAAGCAGCCGTGCTTAAAAAAAATAATCAATCTACGACTTACTGAGCCTTTGAAGTGAGGCTTGTCCCGTGAACACGAACCAACAGGAGGGGTGGGTTAAAAAAGGAAAAAGAAAAATCACCAGTGGATTTCTGTAGTTATCTGTGTCTTTAAAAATCTTTTCCCCCCAAATATTCACCTTAAAGGCCGGCCAATATCTTACGACGAAAAGGCAGAGGGGTGGGGGACAAAAATATAAGATGAACGCCTTGATGAAGCCTCAGAAGGGGAGATTTATTCCCACCAAGTGCATTAAGTGTCTTATCTCAGCCTTGGCTATGCAAGAGAACATTGGTGAAAATCTTCGCCTGGTACTGGCCAGGAATTTTGCATTGAATAATTTTTAACTTCTACTCTCTAGAAAAAACAGGGCTCTCTGTGTATTCTTGGCTTAGAGAGTTTCTACAAAAAAGGGGGGGATTCTTTTAAACCAAAGGATTGGGAACAGCACACCTACCTGCCCACATGGAAAAGGAAAAAAAAAAGCCAAAATATTAATTTGCTGGAGAAATATATTTAAGATGGCTGGGAGGAAGTATAGGCTGCATGCTGTAATAGCATCCATTGATAACTACGGCTGAGTTAGACTGTTGATGAACAAAGAGGGAAGCTTTGGAGAGGCCAAAATGTTCTCCAACCTTATGTGAGGGATGGGCAAGAAATTCAGTCCAGTTTGTGTTTCAAGCCAAATCTATCAAATTCACATTTTCCAAACTGATATGAGAACCCCAACAATGTCATCCTTTGAAAGTCGCATTTTGTGATGCAGTTCTCCAGCCAAACAATGCTTAGAAAAAGGAATATGTTAGGGGAAAGTGGGCATAAAAATGAATGGAAATAACATAGAGAAATGCATGATATGATGAGAAATAGCTTGCAAATATAATGCATTTTCCACACGTACATGAGTCAAAGAACTGCCTAAAAATGTTTTATTAGGAGAAATTTGCACTAAAATGCTGGAGCAGTTTCATGAGGATTTTTATCAGTTTGCATATTGCTGCAGAAATGTGGAGGACTGAATTTAAGATAGGAAAAAAGAGAAACTGAAAAAACGGACAGAATTTCCATCGCTACCATATGCTGACATCACTACCACTTGGGGGGGAAAGGCCTTTGCGCTGTTCACATTGTTTTAACCCTATTCAAAGGATAGGCATGGGGAACCTTTGGCCCTCCAGATGTTGCTGAATTGTAACCCCCGTCTTCCCTGGCCATTGGCCATGCTTGCAAGTGCTGATGGGAGTTGTAGTTCAGCAACATTGGGAGGGCCAAAGGTTCCCCGCATCTGATCTGGACTGCCTTCAAGTCGATCCCGACTTATGGTGACCCTATGAACAGGGTTTTCATGGTAAGTGGTATTCAGAGGGGGTTTCCCATTGCCTTGCTCTGAGGCTAAGAGGCAGTGACTGGCCCAAGGTCACCCAGTGAGCTTCCTGGCTGTGTGGGGATTCGAACCCTGGTCTCCCAGGGTGTAGTCCAACACCTTAACCACTATACCACACTGGCTCTAGGAAGAGTTTTTTTTAAAGAAAACAGAATTCTTTTTCTTGCTGGTAACATGATCCACAGAATTAGTGATCATGCAGCCTGTGTGATGGGGGAGAAATCTGATTCAGCACACATTGAAAGGTGAACCTAATCCAATTTGCGCTTTCCAAACAAATCAGAGAACTGAAACACAGCTGCCTTTCGCAATTCACACCTCTCCAAAGTTTGCAATGCAGTTTTACAGCCAAGTAATGGTTTCAGAAATGGCATGGTATGGTACGGTATGATTTCTTTAGATTTATATACCAACTCTTTAGCCCAAAGGCCCCAAAAGCAGTGAACAACATAGAATATACAAAAGAAATAAAACATACAAGTAAAACACATACAGTCTATCAATGAAAACAATATAAAATAGCATCAGAATTCAGTCAAGATTACAGATTATGTCATAGGGTCTGGGAGAGACTCCCTTTCTGAAACCATGGAGCGCCACTCAGGGGTGTAGTCATCCAGGGCCTCAGGGGGTCTTAGACCCCTTACTTTTTGAGGAGCCAGGCCCCAGCAGGGTCCCTATGTCTCCAGCATCCTACAAGCCAATCAGCATGGAAGGGGAGTGTGTTAGCCACTGAGAAGAGTCTTCTAACTTGCTTCCTTGCTGTTTCCTGCTGATTGGAGCAGTCAGAGTGAAAGGAGTTTCTATTAATTCCTACTTCAAAAAGCTACGTTGTGGAGAATGAGAATTCTGTCACTTCAGATGAAGAGACAGTGAATCCTGATGTTAGCCCCCCTTCTGCATCGTCAAGCAGTTTGGTAGCAGCAGGAGATAAAACGCGTAGACACGGAGTTCAGTAAATCAAGCAATATCTCCGACTGTAAGAAAGGACAGTCCGATGGAGGCAGCAACAGAGAAGTAGACAGCAATTATTCAAGCCTGGCCAGATTACTCTATAATCTTAGAAGGCAGTATCATCTTAAAGGGGGCATGGCTACAGGGGGCGTGGTTGTGACTGTTATGAAGGGACCCTGCTCTTCTGCCAGTCAGTGTCGACAGTGCAGAGCTAGATGGACTGATGGTCTGATTCAGTATAAGGCAGCTTCTATGCTAGCAAGTTGCTCCTGACCGTGAAATCTCCTTCCTTGGAATCTCCACGCATTCTAGCCCTCTCATCTGGAACTGAACAATGGCGAGGGTTGCAAATTCATAGTAACAGCATTTTAACAAGACGTTCCCCAAATGCAAATTAAGGAAGGAACAGAAGCAGCGATACAGCCGGAAAATAGGAGCTCTCCCCAGGAAAGAGGGCAGGACAGCACACCTTTCAGCTCAGTTTATTATTGCTGCTTGGGCCAAAGGCCATTGCAGATACAAACAGAAGGATGAGAAGAATTAAAACATAGAGCTATTTACAACAGATGTAACATACAGAACAAGAAATCTAAATGGGGCTGCCTTTGAAGACGCTTTGGAAACTGCAGCTTGTGCAAAATGCAGCGGCCAGATTGGTAACAGGGACCAGACGGTCCGAACATATAAAACCGATTCTGGCCCGCTTGCATTGGCTGCCTGTATGTTTCTGAGCTCAATTCAAGGTGCTGGTTTTGACCTATAAAGCCTTACACGGCTTGGGACCACAATACCTGATGGAATGCCTCTCCTGATACGAACCCACCCGTACACTACGTTCAAGATCAAAGGCCCTCCTCCGGGTGCCTACTCCAAGGGAAGCTCGGAGGGTGGCAACAAGGGAGAGGGCCTTCTCAGTGGTGGCCCCCAAATTATGGAATGATATTTCTGACGAGGTGCACCTGGCGCCAACACTGTTATCTTTTCGGCGCCAGGTCAAGACTTTCCTCTTCTCCCAGGCATTTTAGCATGTGTTTTAAATTGTTTTTATATTGTTTTAAATTTTAAAATTGTGTTTTAAATTGTTTTTAAAATATGTGTTTTAAATTGTATATTTGTTTTAATGTTTTTGATTGCTGTGCAATCAATCAATCAATCAATAAAATTAACAGGAGATTGGATCACTTATAAAATACTCTGGTTTCTCTTCAGACGGCACACCCAGGTTGCTGTTAGCTCGGGGAAAGGCTATAAGAAAAGGGCAGAGCACCAGCTTTGCATGCAGACAGTCCCAATGTCAACCTCTGGTGCCTCTAAGTAAGGCTGGGAGAGGCCCCTGTATGAAGCCCTGGAGATTCACTGATGGAAGGGCCGCATTTGCTTCTGGGCAACCTTCCGAGGGCCACATGCCATTGGCGGGGAGGCCAGAGGCAAGAGTGGGCGGAGAAACGAATGTAAATTTCAGCTTTTGTACAGTAGATGAATCTGTACTCATCCCCTCTCTAACCTCCATCCAACAAAGAGCCATGATCAAAGTTCAAGGCCACCTTCCAGCCAGGTAAAAAGATCTCAAGGCCGGTATGAAGTAGGGCTAGTGAGGGGAGTACCATGAGGGCAGGGGGTGTGGCTCAGGAGGGGTGTGGCTAAGGAGGGTCCAGTGGACCAAACAGAGTGGCCTGAGGTTCTTCACCTCTGGAACAAGCAGTTCTGAGCTAGATGGACCAGTGGTCTGACGTGGTACAAGTTATCTTCCTGCATCCCAATGAAAACTTCATGTGCACAGGCAGTGTAGCCTGAAAGTCAGTGCGGTATAATGCTTGGGACTTAGTGTAGGGCTTGGAGGAAGGACCTCAGTTTGAATCCACACGCCGTGAAGCTTACTGGGAGATCTTGGACCAGCCACTCACTCTTAGCATAGCCTACCTCACAAGGCCGTCGTGAGGAGAAAATGGGCAGAAGGACCACGGATGTAGTCCTGAGCTCCTTGGAGGAGGCGGACGAGAGGGAAGGGCTGTGGCCTTCATGCCCTCCTTGTGAGCTTCCCGGAGGCATCTGATTGGCCAATGATAGCAGAGCTTGGAAAAGTTACTTTTTTGAACTACAACTCCCATCAGCCCAATCCAGTGGCCATGCTGGCTGGGGCTGATGGGAGTTATAGTTCAGAAAAGTAACTTTTCCAAGCTCTGATTGACAGGAAGAAGATACTGGACTAGATGCAACCCTCAGTCTGATCCAGAAGAAATGTCTTTATGTTTCTACATCTCGAGAGAGGTGACAAAGGCCAACCCTTTCAGCACATTCCTCTAGCGCCTCCTCTTGAAACACCACCCTGAACGAAACAGGACTGTTTACACTCAAAACAAGCTTGAGGACAAGTCGGAAGGCCCAGATTGCAAAACTGCAGTCCTCCCGACAATCCGAATGCCATTGTTCCGGCAGGCCCTGCAGCAACGCCCAGGATTTTCTACTTCCTTGAGGCTGCGCTGGAGCTGGCTGACGTCGGGCGGGCGGGCTTTGGCAAACACAATGCAAGTTCTGTCTGTGCGCCTCTCCGCAGGCCAAACTAGCTGTGACACCATTCAGGCGATTTGAAGAAAGGAAGAAAAACGTCCTCCACTCGTCGGAGGCATGGTGCTTCTGAATACCAGTTGCTGAGAGTCGCCAATGGGGAGAAACAGCTGCTGTGCTCAGGTCCTGCTTGTGGACTTCCCATTGAGGCATCTGGTTGAGCACTGCGAGAACAGGAGGTTGGAGTAGATGGGCCTTTGGCGGAATCCAACAGCCAGACTCTGTTTATGTTCTTACTCATTATACTCTCCTTGAATAGATTTAAAAGGGATTAGATGCATTCATGGAGGGAAAGGCTATCAGTGGTGGCTAGTCCTAACGGCTATGTTCTACTGCCATTGAGAGGCAGCGTGCTTCTGAATGCCAGTTGTTGGAAAATACGGGAGGAGGGAGTTGCTGTCATATTAAGATCGGGCTTCCCATTGGGGCATCTGGTTGGCCACAGTGAGGTCAGGATGCTGGCCTATGACGGGCCTTTGGCTAGGATCCAGCTGCAAGGTTCTTCTTACCAAAATTAAGAGTCTCGCTTGCTCACGTGCGTGCACTCACCTGCACAGGAAAAGGAACGTTTCCCCCTTGTCTTTGTCATGGAACTATGGAAAGAGTCCATCTTTCCTTGCTAACAACGTTGGCACTCTTAATCCTTGACAAACAACCTAGCGGATCCCATTCCTAGGACTGGTAAGGCAAAGAGGCCAACAGTGGGCGGAGCCAGAACCAATGGCAGGCGGAGCCAATTAATGCTCGGTTACTCCCCATCGTCCTCTTCCCAACTGAGTTGGGAACACTGAGGCTATGGAGAAGGAAGCAACTAGTCACTGACGCAATAGTGCATTAGTGGTGAATCTACACTAGACCTGTCCGCACATCATTCCGCTTTCATCGTTGTCTGTGATGCTTCCCCAAGGTTACTGCAATATTGACATCTGGAGCAGCACTTTTGCACTATTCCCCAAGAAAATATGGACACCCACCCACCAACCCCCAAACAAATTGTGGCATGAAAAGTTACCGGTTTTCAGCAGGACATTACGGAAGTACACTGATGGGAGACCGTCAATAGTCAATTTATTTATATACCGCATTTTCCACAAACTGCACACAAAGCGGTTTACATAAACAAACATCCCACATACTGTAGCATAATAATACATAATAAAAAGAACAATGGTTACAACACTAAAAAAAAAATCATATAACATACATCAAAATGTAGAAGAGCATAAAGGTCAACAGTATGGCTCGAGCCTAAATATCCAAAAGCAACCCCCAAAGCAGCTATGACAATCTCTTCTGTCTCCCCGCACCTTTTTCCTCAACCCAAATGGCAAGAAAGGAAGCAGGTCCCTTACGAAGACTCCTAGGGCTGGAGACTCCTAGGCAGGTGGAAACAGCCACCCCCTGATGGCAAACGCAGAGTCTCTCTCCCCTCACAGTTCTTCAACTGTGAAACGAAGTGGTAGCCAGAGCTTGGAAACGTTACAGTGGCCATGCTGGTTGGGGCTGATGGGAGTTGTAGTCCAAAAAAAGTAACTTTTCCAAGCTCCGTCCGCTCCAAAACTTTTGCAGGTGCAAACGTGTATTGAAAGTGGGATCGCGTATAACCACCCTGACACCGTCGTGAGCACAAATCATCATGAATGCACAATTTTAAAAAAGTCGTCGTCGTCTTGGGCTATCGTCTAAGCATCACATAAGCGATGGGCAAGCAAATCAGGACGAATGCTCGATGACCAGGCCGCCTGGAGGAGCCCCTCGTCTTCCCCATTAATGATCTGGCAACAAGAGGGACCATTGCCAAGGGAGAAGGTCGTCATATCGCCCAACGCAGCTAGATGATTCACAGCATTATTATCTCTCAGCTGAACCCACAGGGATGAGGCCAGCGAAATCAGATGAGAAGTTGTGGAACACAGAAAATTATGCTGAAATGATTCATCTCTGCAATAATGTTCTGGATGCCTGTGGGCTTGTGCACGAGCTCTCAAGTCTGTCCAAGTCCTACAACTCTTGAGCTTCATCAAAGTATAGCCAGGAGGAGTACCGAAGGGTGGGAAAGTTATCAACAGTATCTGGGGGGCCTGGGATCTTTCACCAGGGGAGAAAGCGACCTCCATTACCTGCCCCCCCCCAGAAAGGCCAGCAAGGAAAGGCTCTTTCAATGCAGAGCAAAGACCCCCTGTGGCTAGGTTTGTCGGGAAATTGCATCAGAAACGGGAGCAGAATTTCCTGCAATTCGCATGTTCGTGAGAGGTCAGGAACAGAAATCATGCAAGCAAATACAAGCAGCATTTGCTATTACTGGCTTTTTTAGACTGCAAACACTACGTAAATAATTACGCTATTTACTGCACTGTTTTGACCTTTCCCTTCCAGTGAAATGCACTGAAATGAACGATGCCATGAATTGCGTGCATTTCGGCCATGGCAAGGCAATTAATATAGGTTTTCGCAGAAGCCGAATTGCACTGGAATGGAAATTGTGCCAACTGCGGCAAACCCAGGATGGGGATGGAAATCGCTGCCTCCTTACATCCCTCGCTGTGACATCAGCAGTCAAGAGAAGGATCCTTCCCTTCTGCCCTTTCACCCGAGGTGCACCTTTGAAAATCTGAAGTGCAAAAAAATCCCTGCCGTTTGGGGAGCATTTTGCTAGCAATGACTATTATTCACCCGCAGGTACGATCAAAGGATGCACCTCCGCTCATTATGCTAAGGGAGGGCATTTCCCTTTCTTCTTGCTCCTTGACTCTTGAAAAGTGCTTGGCTCCCAATAAAACAAAATAGGGGGAAAAATAGCAGTTGATTACACGTTCAGTGCCACTATTGTCGCATTCCAAAAACACAATGCAATACAGCCCCCTCCTCTGTTTTTTTAATATAAGGGGGGAAATGCCCAAAGGGGTGGAACTGTAGGACATTATCAGAAAGTGGCAATTGTTTAAAGCTGCATTGGGAGGGTGCCCCACACACACATAGTGAAAAATAAATGTGACAACTTAGCAAAGACTAAAGGTTTCCTGGGAACAGGGAGGTGTGTCAAGGTATTCCACGGCATGGCAAATGCCAATCTAGACACGGCAACACTTCTAGGGCCACATTTGGCAAACATGCCGTTGTCTCCAAGTAAGTCCTACTCAGGGTAACCTACTGAAATGAATGGATCTAAGACAGCCATGTCCATTAACTTCAATGGGTCTGCTTTGAGTAGGACTACCATTAGATTCAATCAATGGCTTCCCCCAAAGTATCCTGGGAATGGTAGTTTGTCTCTTACAGAACTACAATTCCCAGCACCCTTAACAAACTACAGTTCCCAGGATTCTTTGGGAGAAGCCGTGTGCTTTAAATGCATGGTGTGTGTGCAGCTGAGCAGTTTGGTGCTTGTTTTTTAAAATCCTCATGAAAATTTGTCAGAATTTTCTTGAGATCAGTGAGGAGGCTTTCATCTCCGTTTTAATACAATTGGGCCCCATTTTGAATCAAGATGGCGGGCTGAACCTTTCAAAACAGCAGTAATTTTCACCAAATTCTGCATGATGGTCTTGACATCAAGGAACAGGTTTTCATCTATGTTTGGATGCCATTTTGAAGCAAGATTGCAGACTGAACATCTTTTAAAACTGCACTGATTTCAAACCTGCACTGCTTTTCTTGGAATTCCCATGCAATGCCGGCTACGAGGTTACTCGTGTTTTATATGAGCCAAAACACCCTAATGCCAACCAGGGACACAGGCTGCCAAACTTTCCCATTAAAAAGGGCCTTCCCTCCCAAGCAGTCTATGCTACCTGTGCATGTGTTGGTCTTATCTTGCTTCTGATAAGATAGAAGACAGTGAGAAACTCTCGTTAAGAATGGAGACTGGCCTGTGTGCCGTTAACGAACCTGCCCTTCCTAGCACTGTAAGCAAATCGAGGAAGCCATAACATGAACAGGCAACTGCTAATCACGAGCATCTGTGACCTTTGACCTCGCTTGGTCCCAAACGCTACAGCCGATTTTTAATTATTTTTGTTTTTGCACTGTGTCTGTATCTGCCGAACCAGCTATGTTCCTGGCTCGATAGGCAAGGGGGATTGTGACTCTCTCTGCTTCCTTTCCAAAGTGGCCTGGAGCTGCATTCTGGATTGGTGCCCCTGTGCTGTCAGGATCAGCAAGACTTGAAACACCTCCCGGGAGTTCACCTGAACTTTCAATGCTTTACCCTCCTGTTCAGCAGCTATGGAGCACAGGAGAAAAACTGCAGTATGAGTAGTAGGAGGCTATTTTCTTCTGGGCTCCGAGGTCTTTTGCTATTAGGGGCTCCACCCCCTGAGGCCCCAGGCAGGGCCGGCGCCAGAGGGCTGCCAGGTCGGGCCCTGGCCGAGGGCCCCTGGGTCCCAGAGGGGCCCCAGAGGGGCCCCTTGGGTAAGTAGCATTCCAATTCCATGATCTGCTGCAGTGTTGGCTCTCAACCCTGCCATGAATTGCAGAAAGGAAGCTCCCAGGCACCCCCTACAGCCGTGCAAGCCCACGATGCCTGCCTGCACACCCCACCTACCTGTCCCGTTGGGGTGAATTCTGCGCACATGCCTGCCATCAACCAAGATGGGGGCCAAGGCTTCCCTAAGGTGCAGGTGGGTGCCGTGAGCCTGGGGCAAGCTGGTGCCTAAGGGCCCAGTCATACCTGGCACCGGTCCTGGTCCCAGGCACAAGCAGGCTCCTCCCCTGTCCTGCCAGCTGATATCTTCCACTCCAATCAGGTATCAGTATTCGCCATCTCACATAGCCCCACCCCCTGATCTACCAGGCCCCACCCCTTAACTCCCAGGCTCCACCCTTCATTGCTCTATGCCTGAGCTTCAAGAGAGCTGGCAACCGTAACCACGTGGTTTTTGGACTGGCACCCATGGTGGTGAGTTTGGTCCAGACGGCTAGGAAAGGAAACAGTATTATTCTCTTCAAACTCTAGCATGTCTCCACCTCCAGGTAGCCCATAAGTTCTTCTTGGGGTGCACTGGCTGTTGGGACAGGCGAAGCTGTCAATTTACATTTCTCTTTTTTTCAGTCTTAAGTTCATTTCCCCACATTTCCACATCAGTTTGCAGCTGCGTTTGTTTTCTAAAGTCCCCGTGAATACTCATCGACGTTTTAGTGTGGCTTTCTCCTAATATGCATGTCTTTGTACTGAATTTTGCCTGATATATACATTTTTTGCAAAGCGATTTGTCCTCTCGTGTGTTGTTTTATGTATTTATCATTATTTCATTTATATCCCGCCCTTCCTCCCAGCATGAACAGATGCATTTTATGCACTCTTTACCCTAATGCACTTATTATTACTTTTGTACAAGTTACTTGCCCGGAGAACTGCATTACGTAATTCAAAGAAGTGTGAATTTTAAAAGACGGGTGTGTTTTGCTTCACGTGGTGCTCCTGAAAGTGCGAATTAGGTTCAGTTCGCCCTTAAATGTGAACTGAATTGAAGTTCTCCCCCCGTCCCTACAACGGCTATACATTCTTACAGATCAGGCCTGTGCCATTCCTTCAATTTAGACTTTGCCTGCCTGGCTGGTAACCGTCCCCTATTGTTCAAACAGAATCCTGTCCCTTAAGCCCATTGGATACTGGATGTGAAAGGCTTTGCAAACCTGAAATCTGCTGTACAGCTCCTCGGTGTTATTTATCATGATCTCCCTTGCACTTACTTCTCCTTTGGGGGTCAAAGGTGCTCGGCACTCGAGTGCCCCCAAGTGGGCAGTTGTGCTTCCTGAACCGTCACAGGTGCACATGACTAAACTAGCAAGGAAGTCATTTTCGGAGTGGGGGGGACTGGATGGGAATCGACGGAACCTTTGATAATTAACCTCAGTGGCGTTTCAGGAGGGCCGCAAGTGAAAAGCACGTCATCCATTGGCCCAGAAAGGCCCTGGAGGGAATGCAGGCAATGCCATGGTTCGTTGGCCGCCTCCTGCCAGTTGAGGGAGATAAAGCAAACAACTCTCGGAAGCTCTCAGCGTGGGATCAAATCCATCCGCAAGAGCCACTCTCGAGTGTTCCCTCCGGAGGGCTGTTACTGTTTGGCAGTGCCAAGCTCTTGTTACAGACAACGAAGCCGCAGTATGCAAGACAAAGGTGAACCCAGGAAGCTGCCTTAAGCAGAGTGATGCCATCGGTCCATCTAGCCCAATACTGTTTACACTGACTGGCAGCAGCTCTCTGGGGCATTCAGACAGGGGTCTCTCCCTGGGAAGCCCATAGAGAAGGCATGAACCTGGGACCTTCTGTGCACAAAACAGGTGCTCCAACCACTGAGCTACCGCCCTTCCGTTAAGACATGGGAAGCTGCCTTACACCGAGTCAGATCATCGGTCCATTTAGCCCAATAATGCCTACAGTGACTGGCAGTGGTTCACCATGTTTTCAGATCAGGGTCTCTCCCTAACTTACCTGGAGATGCTGGGGATGGAAAATGTGACCTTCTGCACGCAAAGCAGGCGCTCTGCCTGTGAGCTATGGTCCTTCCCTAGTGCGCTAGAGTAAGAGGGGAAAGGACGGAAAGCGGGAGAGGATATAACTCCCTCGAGTAGGGGATCGATAGCTTAGAGCACATGTGTTTATGTGCAGAAGGTTTCAGGTTTGATGTCTGGAATCACCAGCCAAAAAAATAATAATCAGGTAGCAGGTGATGGGAAGCCCTGGCAAGCCACTGCCAGTCAGAGTGGACAGCACTGAGCTAGATAGGCGAATACCCTGGAGTTTGCTCAAGGAGCTGGGTATTACAGCTCTGTAAGGGGTAAAGTACAATTCCCAGGATTCTTTGGTGGAAGCCATTGTTTTAAATGTGCTTGCAACGCATGGTGCGTGCGCAGCAACAGATGGCTTTGCACGCAGATTAGACACATTCACAGAGAGCAAGTCTACCCGCAGTTAAGCTGTTTTGTGAGGTTCCATTGTATTTTTATCTGTACTTTTGATTACTCTCTGTACTTTATATATATATATATATATATATTTAAGAGAACATTTTGTTTTCCTGCCTTAAAAGGGTATTTTGCATTTGACCTTCCTTTTTAACATTATATTCTGATATTAGTTCCCAGGATTCTTTGGTGGAGGCCTTGTGCTTTAAATGTGCTTTAAAGAGATGGTGTGTTCCTCCCCACAAACAAATCAGGATGAATGCCCAGTAAACAGACAGTCTGGAAGGGACCAGAGTTCCTTCCAGTTTTCCTCCTCCTTTTTTGTGTGTGGGGGGTGTTACGTTGTTCTCCCCACCACAACACCTTTCTACATAAGTTTCAAAACAAATGGAGCATCAGGGAGAGGGGAGAGAGCAGAGAGCAGAGGCAAATTCAGAAATCCAGGGTCCCTTCATGATGGTCACAGCTGCCACCCTTCCCCCCCCCCGGTGGGTTGAGAATGAGATCCTTGTTAATGCCTTCTTCCACAACAACAGACATCCCTAAGAGCCAATCAGCATGAAAGGGAAGAGTGTTAGCTACTGTGAAGAGTCTTCTGAGTGGCTGACTCACCTCCTTTCACTCTGTTTAATCAGCAGGTAAGGACAAGGAAGCATGTTAGCATAGTGGCACCTACTCTTTGGAACTCCCTCCACTTAAATATTAGACACGCGTCATCTCTGTTATATTTTCGGCGCCTGCTGAAGACATTCCTCTTTCAACAAGGCTTTTAAGTAGAGACTTTATCCCAGTTTGCGTCTGTGCTGGAATTGCTTTTTAATGTGTTTGTAATGCTTTTTTTTTTTTCTAAAGCTTTTTTAAAAAATTGGTTTTTAAAGGTGTTTTGTTTTAATATGTTTTTAGGGGTGTTTTATTTTAATATATTTTAAAGTCTGTTTTTATGATGTGTTAAAGTGTTTTTAGTGCTTTTGTTTGCCGCCCTGGGCTACTACTGGGAGGAAGGGTGGGATCTGAATCAAATAAATAAATAAAATGTTAGAAGACTCTGCCCAGTGGCTAACACACTCCTTTTTCATGCTGATTGGCTCATAGGATGCTGGAGACATAGGGACCCTGCTCTCAAAAAATTAAGGGGTCTAAGACCCTCCAAGACCCGGGACGACTACACCCCTGGGAAAGAGGAAACACTGATGAATGAAAACAGATATTTCCCATACACCTTCAATTTGATCTCACAATCCTGTAGAGTCTAGATTCTACAGTAGAGTCTGCTGCTTTGTATAGAAGGGCAGTGTGATTTGACCCGGAGGACATGGTCAACACTATGAACATTAAGAGCTATTCATGATTTTCATTTCCTCCCCCTCCCGCCCGCCAAAGTAAGACTCTACCCGGATTGTGAGATCAAATTCAAAAGCACGCAGGACATTCAGGCTTCGGGTCGGCTTAGCTTTCGCTCCTGGTGCCCATTTTCTTCTTTTTCCTTCTTCACCTTCTCTCTCCCACCAACACCACCGTCCACCCTTTGCCCCATTTGTGTGTGTCTTTCCGTGCGCCTCTGTCATGCATTAAGCCAGCTAGATAAGTAACCTTTCGTAGGTCAATTGGCCTGAATAACCTGTCAACCTGCTACAGCTACAACACAAAAATCTCTGTCTCCCTTCTGCTGGCTTTTGGGCCAATCTGGAGAGTAAATGTTGGTCTCTCAGCATGGGAACCTTTACTTTGAAAGAAAGCTTTCAAGGTAAGTAGGAACAGCATTTTTTTAAAAAAGCAAAGAGTTATACAGCACCAAAAAGACTTGTTTTATTAATTAGGGTAAGGTGGTTTTCAACACTCCTACTTAGAGTAAACCCACTGAAGTTAAGAGACATGGCTAACTTGGGTTCATTAATTTCAGTGGGCCTACCAGGACTTAGATGAATGCAACCAGTTTTATTTTTAAATTGCATTTCTCCTCTAAGAAGCTCAGAACAGCACACAATGCCCTGCTTCTTTGTTTTATCCACACAACAACCCTGTGAAGTAGGCTATCTGTTGATAAGCCTTCTTACCCCATGCCTCAGCCAAAAAAGGCAGATCGTAAGGGCAGATAAAAAGGAGACAGTTCCATGCCTGCAAACTTACTGATCTAAAAGGTGGGGACCCAAAGGAAAAAAGGATGGCATGGCACCCGAATACTTTTATAGAAGAGCAGAGTAGGCATCTCTTAAATAAGTAAATAAGTACATAAGAAGAGCCTACCAGGATCAGGCCAAAGGCCATCATAATCCAGCATCCTGTTCCCAGAATGGCCAATCAGACGCCCCTGTGTTGTTGTTGTTGTGTGCCTTCGAGTCAATTACGACTTATAGCGACCCTATGAATCAGTGACCTCCAAAAGCATCTGTCATGAACCAACCTGTCCAGATCTTGTTTGTTCAGGTCTGTGGCTTCCTTTATGGAATCAATCCATCTCTTGTTTGGCCTTCCTCTTTTTCTATTCCCTTCTGTTTTTCCCAGCATTATCATCTTTTCTAGTGAATCGTGTCTTCTCATGATGTGTCCAAAGTATGAGAACCTCAGTTTCATCATTTTAGCTTCTAGTGATTGTTCTGGTTTAATTTGTTGTAACGCCCAATTATTTGTCTTTTTCGCAGTCCATGGTATGCGCAAAGCTCTCCTCCAGCACCACATTTCAGATGAGTTTATTTTTCTCTTATCCGCCTTTTTCACTGTCCAACTTTCACATCCATACATAGAGATCGGGATGTGAGCACAATGGCATTCTCCTGTCATGCTCCCCAGCAACTAGTGTTCAGAGGTACGTTTCTTCTGATCCTGGAGGTGGCATATACTAGTAATCAGGACTGGTAGCTTGATCCTCCATGAGCTTGCTTACTTCCCTTTTAAAACTGTCCAAGATGGCGGGCAACACTGCACCTTGTGGGAGCAGATTCTCTGTTCTGTGGAAGAACTCTTTCCATGTGTTTATCTGCTTTCTCAACACCATGAACAATTTTAAACACCTCTATCACATCTAAGGATGGGGGAGAAATTTGTTTCACTTCGCAAATAACAGCCAACTTACATAATCCACACTTTGCAAAACAATGTGTGACCTGAAGCCCAACCACCCTTTGAAATTTGCACTGCTTCAGATTTTGCAATGCAGATCTCTAGCCCACTAATGTGTACAAAAATGCATATATGAAAATAATATTAAAATGCAGTATATTAGAGGAAACCGGCATGCAAAAATGTACATATTTGGCACAATCGCATATAAAAATGTGTAAATTATGAGAAATGTGTGCCAAAATGCTGATGAGTTTCCATGAGGACTTAAAAAAAATCACAAACTGATGTGGACATGTGAAGAACTGAAGACTGGAAAAATGAGAACATGAGATAAAACAAAACTGACAGATCCGCCCATTCGTAATAGTCCCCCATCATTCACCTTTTCCCTTAATGAAAAAGCCTTGTATAACTTCCTTGTAGGGAAGTTGCTGCATGCCCTCAGTCATTTTGGTTGCCCATTCCTGAACCTTTTCCAGCTTTTTGAGGTGTGGTGACCAGCACTGTGCACAGTGTTCCAAGAGTGGCTGCCCCATAAATGTCAATAAGGGGGGATGGAGAGAGAAATAGAGAGGGAGGGGGAAGATCCTCAACTATGCTCAAATCAGTTTCTCAAGATGTCTTCAGGAAACGTGCTTGTGCAGTTAGGTGGTGAGTTTTGATAGGATCTGTTCACTTCCTGTTTCCCTGCAGCATCCCAGGGAAGTCCCTCCCCTTTCAAACTCTGCCTACCAAAAAGAAGTGAACTTCTTTTTTGGCTGTAATTCAGGAGACCTTTGTTGTCAGCAGCCAGATGAGTTCAAAAGGGACATGACAGGGCCCTCAAACTCTGGCTGCTGCAAAACAGTTGCGGAGAAGAGGAAAAATAGTCCTTTGAGGAGGACCAAAAGTGAGATGCAAATCGATGGTTAGAAAAGCATCAAACAGCACTTCACACACGCTTGCCCCAGATCCCTTTTAGGATTTGGCTAATCACTAAAATAACACAAATGTTGCCGTGCTTAATGAAACAGAGGTTACATTTATGTGGCAAAATGTTTCGATGCCTGCCTTTGTCAGCAGCCTGGTATGGCAGGGGTACCTGGAGGAGACAATGCTTCTGGAGAGGACCTCAACCTGCAGGCAGGGATATGGAAAGCAGCATGTGCGCGTTGAGGAAGTGGTCTCAAGTCGGGATGAGGGAGGCATTAGAGTAGATTTAAAGATGAACCTGCCTAATTCACACCTTTTGGAACAAGATGCGAATCGAAACGCAGCCACCTTTTGGAATTCACACTTCTCTGAATTTTGCAGCATGTACAAAAACAAAGAGGGTTAGGGTAATGTGCACAAAATACATCTATTAGTGAAAACAGCATGCCAAAAAAGAAGTATGTAAGGGAAAATTGGTTTGCAAAAATTTATATATTTGGGGAATTGTATTCAAACGCATCTTATTCTGTGTCTCTCCACAGAGGTACATCTGGCAACTTGACTGTACAGTTTTCAACAAATGCTGAAGATGCACCTCGTCACCCTATTGTTTGACACCTGAGATGTATATTTTTCAGAACCACCCTTTTTTTGTGGTGATGTGATTTTAGGTTGTTTTTAACTCCTCTTAGTTATGTACTTTTAAATTGTTGTGACCCACCCAGTTTATAGACCGGGTGAAATGATAAATGGACGGGGTGGATGGTCTTGGTGGAGGTTGTTTTGGCAAAGCAGTTGTGGTTTTGGAAGGTCTTGGGGTCAAGCTGCTGCAGCAACTCAAGTTTAGCAAAGCCGCTACTAATTTCACAACACAAAAGAGCTCGGTTTTTGCAAAGCACATGGAGGACCTGGCTTCCCAACTCCTTGGCCAGGATGTAGTCCGTTTTATCTGTTGCTAAACTGCTACTTGCCCAACTTGAAGAACTTGTATAGCTATGAACTGCTTGGGTAAATGAGGCTTACTCCTTCCCAGCCAGAATTGGGGCTTTGCAGTTGGGAAGGAGGAACGCTCATTCACCAATGCAGTTCAGGGTTATCAAAGTCAAGAACCTACCTTTGGGGTAAAAACACCTGACACCTAGCGTTATCAGGAGTTTGAGGGTTAGAACTTGGAGCCCATGGATAAGCATGCTCCTGCCTAGTGCGGTGGTGAACTATCAGGACTGGAAGAAGTGAAGACTTTGCACTAGTAATCCTGAGTTATTCTGCACACCCAAGCAGGCCATTGGTTCCTTGACCACGAACTAGGGATATTGGAGAAATCCAACACAAATGGAAAAGGAAGTGGAAATTGCTGCATATGGTGATCAAGAAAGCATCAAAGAGCTTTTTGGCAGAGTCTCCACTTGAATTTCAGTGGGTCTATTCTGAAGTTGACTACAACTCTTTTTTTAAAAAAATCCATTGAAAATATATTTAACATTTTAATTGTTCTGTTAGCGGCCCTTATTGTACATTTGAGGTTGCTCTTTTTTATTTCCTATTGTATCACATCAGTTAGCCATTCATTTGGACTGTTAATAAACTTGAAGTTGGGCAGGGGGGGAAGTTGCTTGAATCTACGGCCTCCTGTTTTTACAGGGAAAGGGGGCACCATATAAGACCAAATAATTTACTGAATTAATTTAGTAATTGGTTCCTGAGCAATTATGTATTGCTCGTGTTTGGTTCTGCCAGGTGAACTGGGGGGAGGAGATTTAGCCAGCGGCTTTGCTAGGAGCAAAGCCAGGATCTTGCAAAGGAGTGAAAATGATTGCATCATTAAATCTGACTTTACACACCTGGAAGAAAAACAATAGGCCAAGATCAGGATACAAGGAGACCTCTCCAGGGTTTCAGGTGGGGGACGTTCCCAGCCCTACCTGGAGATGCCAGGGATTGGGATTGGGAGAGAAATTCCATTCCATTTGCATTTAAAGCTGAATCTATCAAATTTATACATTCTGAAACAATATGCAAACCGAACCACAGCCGTCCTTTGAAATGTGCACTTACCTCTCTGTCAGGCCCTTGCAACTCCCCCCTAGGCTATGCACTTCCCCAGGCCACATCCTTCCCTGAATGCTTTGATTTGGATTCCTGCATTGAGCAGAGGGTTGGACTTGATGGCCTTATAGGCCCCTTCCAACTCTACTATTCTATGATTCTATGAACCATACCGTCTGGTTTTTGACATCATTTTTATTTAACTTTCCATCAACAGGCATGTATACATATTTGTAAATAATGATGACGGTGATAATAAATAACAGAAAGAGGAAATGAAAGAAAAAGAACAATCAGTGACTATCCTGTCAGGGAAACGATACACTGTTGCCATAATATATATATATATATATATATATATATTTTAATTCCCATTGGGGTCTTTTGTAGATTTTTGCAGTTGGTCCAGGAAGCGTCATCATCAATCATCCGTGTGGGTTGGCAGACATCGAGCGTTCTAAGCGCCCGCATATCTTGCCGGAACAGTCTAGATAGTATGAGCATCATTTATATACAAAATAAAACGTGGCCTCGTGCCTTTCTTGATTTCTCCCCGACGACTGTATTTTATGTGTTTCATGTTTTATATAGAATGTGTCCTTAAATTGTAATAATGGGTTGTATTTTTTTAAAAATGAACACACGAGGGACAAGTTTAAAGGTTGTGAACACAGGAGGGGATAGGCAGGGACATTGTGATGAGAGGGGAACATGGCTTTTTTTTTTTTTTTTACACCGAAACACAAGTTGGAACTCAGGTTGAAAATCAGGACCTCACAGACAGCGAGGCAAACTACGGAGAAAACAAACAATGACTGGGAAAAGCAGGGTGAGCGCTTTAAGCGCAAAAAAAGGCGGGAGGCGCGAAAAATGGCTGCATGAGCAAAATGGCGTCCACCACGCTGCCGATGACAAGAACAAGAGTGGCAGTCGAAAAAGAAGCCATCATGTTGCTGCTCCACTGAGTGAGGCAGGCAACTGGGGAGGGACAGGGGAGGAAGGAGAACTCAGAGCAAAAACAGAGCTCAGAGCAAAGCCCCAAAAAGCTTAGGATAAGAAAGGTGTTTTGTTTTTCACCTCATATAACAAAGAAAAATGACTCCCCCGAGGAAAGATAACACAGGAGAAGAGGATACTGGGTTCAAATTAAACGGAAGGATTAGAAAGTTTAGAGAAAACAAAGCTACTTAGAAGCGAGAGAAGAAAACGATCTGCCTAGATGCGGGAGGCAGGAATGATCTGGGGTCTTGCGAGGGTTGCCACTTCCTCAAAAAATATACGCTTCCTGCCTGCTAGCGGTATTGGGCGCTGTTTCCCATCTGATGGGCTGTTCTCTGGGGCGAAACAAAAGTAAATATAACATACCATAAACCAAAATAATGAAACAACCACCACCCCCATGCAGCCACAGAAAACTTTGACAGCGCACCGGTACAAGCAACATCATCTCAATCTAAAGCCTGGGGGGAAGGTTAATCAATGAAGGCGCCAGGCAGACCTCGCTGGGGAGTGCTTTCCACAGATGGGGAGCCACAACTGAAAAGGCCCTCTCCCTCGTTACCATCCTCCGGGCCTCCCTGTGGAATTTGTATTCACAGTCGACCCAGTGAAATGAATGAACCTTAGTTAGTCATTGCCATTTGTTTCAATGGGGCTGCTCTGAGAAAAAGTGAGTTCAATGCAACCCTGTGCCTCTTGTTTGAATGGAGGGAGGGAGGGGTGAGGTGTGTGTGTGTGTGTGTGTGTGTAAAAAAACCTTTTGGGTTTGCATGACTGGAAGGTTGCCTGCTGTACAAAGGTAGAGAGTCATCTCCGTTGCTCTGCCTGCTTCTGCCTCTGGCCTCGCCCACCACAAGCATGTGGCCCCCGGAAGGTTGCCCACATGGGAGTGCAGCCCTTGGGCTGTAACAGTTTCCCCACCCCTCACTTAAGATGGCCCTTTTGTTCGTTCAGAGTCCTTTTCTCTGAACCCTTGGAGAAGGAAGCGCTGTCCAAACGGGCTTCTGCTGAGCATCAACAAACCATCTGCAGTACGCAGGGAAGGTGATGGCCACATGCAACGATGCTCTTCTCCCCCAAATGCTGGCGCCAACTGGTCCCAATAAGCATGCTGGACCTTCTCCCACCCACCCCATTCACCCCTCCAAACCAAAAAGGCCCTCGGTACTTTAGCATATGGTGGAAAAATTGATAATGGGAAGCAAAATATGTTTATGCCCAACTTGATATGCAGGGAAGGCATTATCTGATCTTCACCTGGAGGTTACAAAATGTAAACATGATCATTAAGGCACTCGTGGTTAATTGCCGGTGGCTAATTGCGCTGGATGATGCATGATTTCGCCACCCCCACCCCTCCCCTGAGCCAGAAATCTGAAGCCCCATAGTCATCATGAGGGCTTGTTTGAGGAGCTCTTGCTTATCCCCTTACCTGTTCATTAACTGGTCTTTGAGGAGCTTCCAACACAATGGATTTGTTTTTCATCACAGGAGCCAGACCTTTGCTAGATCTCTGAGTTTTGAAGGCTCCAAAACGCAGCGGGAACTGCAGCTGTGGCTCAAGAGCACTTCTCATCGTTTCTACTTGGTAAGAAGGCTGAGGGCTTCTCTCCAGGGATGCAGACCTGGCATTTAAGCCTTCAGAACGTCAAGGTTAAACAACGGCAACTTCCCCAGATCTGGAGTTTTTTTCCCATGCACTGCATTGCTTTGCAAAGGGGTTGAAAATAAAACTGCCAAAGGATATTATAGAGCTGGAAAAGGGCAACCAAAACAACATCTCCCCAATGAACAGCCATTTGGGGCTTTTTGATTTGGAAAAAAGGCAAGTCAGCAGGGAATATGATAGAGGAGGGCCTAGCTAGAGCAGACCAGTGGCCCATCTAGTCCAGCCTCTTGTATTCACAGTGGCCAACCAGATGCCCCTACAGGAAGCCCACAAGCAGGACCTGAGTGTGACAGCCACTCCCTCCACTTGCAATTCCCAACAACTGATATTCAGAGGCCTACTGTCTCCAACCATCGGCAACCTATGGCACACTGAACTACATGGACCACTGGTCTGACTCTGTAAGTTGTATGAAACTCGGACAGTCGAGGTGGAACACAGCCATCGTCATGATTTTTTGGATGAGTTTCAATTGGTGCAGCTTGAGGACGTTGACAAGGTGCTTGGACGGGTGCGTGCGACCTCTTCGGTTCTGGACCCTTGCCCCTCTTGGCTAATAAAAGCTAGCAGGGATGGAACAGCCGGCTGGGCCAGGGAAGTGATTAATCTCTCACTGTGTGAGGGAGAGGTCCCAGGCTGCCTGAAGGCGGCGGTAGTGAGACCACTTTTGAAGAAATCATCCCTGGACCCAGAAAATCTTAATAATTACAGGCTGGTAGCGAATGTCCCATTCCTGGGCAAGGTTCTAGAAAGAGTGGTTGCGGACCAGCTCCAGACACTCTTGGATGAGACCGATTATCTGGATCCATTTCAATCAGGTTTCAGGCCCGGTTTTGGCACGGAGACGGCCTTGGTCGTCCTGTATGATGACTTATGCCGGGAGAAAGACAGGGGGAGTGTAACTCTGTTGATTCTCCTTGATCTCTCAGCGGCTTTTGATACCATCGACCATGGTATTCTTCTGGGAAGACTTGCGGATTTGGGAGTTGGAGGTACTGCTTGGCGGTGGTTCTGCTCCTATTTGGCGGGTCGTCTCCAGAAGGTAGTGCTTGGGGAGCATTGCTCAGCACCCTGGGCTCTCCAATATGGAGTTCCGCAGGGGTCAGTTCTGTCCCCCATGCTCTTTAACATCTACATGAAGCCGCTGGGTGCTGTCATCAGGAGTTTTGGAGTGCGTTGTCACCAGTATGCTGATGACACGCAGCTCTACTTCTCCTTTTCATCTTCATCAGGTGAGACTGTCAAGGTGCTGAACCGATGCCTGGCTGCGATAATGGACTGGATGAGAGCGAATAAATTGAAGCTCAATCCAGACAAGACTGAGATGCTGTTAGTGGGTGGTTCCCCTGACCGGATGGTGGATGTACAACCTGTCCTGGATGGGGTTGCACTCCCCTTGAAGGAGCAGGTTCGTAGTCTGGGAGTTCTTTTAGATCCATCCCTGTCACTGGAGGTTCAGGTAGCCTCAGTGGCACGGAGTGCGTTCTACCAGCTTCAGTTGGTGGCCCAGCTATGCCACTGTCTGGACAGGGAAAACCTTGCTTCAGTTGTCCATGCTCTGGTGACCTCTAAATTAGACTACTGCAATGCACTCTACATGGGGCTGCCCTTGAAGACGGTTCGGAAACTGCAGCTCGTGCAAAATGCGGCGGCCAGACTGATAACTGGGACCAGGCGGTCCGAACATATAACACCGATTCTGGCCCGCCTGCACTGGTTGCCTATATGTTTCCGGGCTCGATTCAAGGTGCTGGTTTTAACCTATAAAGCCTTGTATGGCACGGGACCACAATACCTGATGGAACGCTTCTCCCGATACGAACCTACCCATACGCTACGCTCAACATTGAAGACCCTCCTCCGGGTGCCTACTCAAAGGGAAGCCCGGAAGGTGACAACAAGAAAAAGGGCCTTCTCAGTGGTGGCCCCCGAACTATGGAATATTCTTCCTGATGAGATATGCCTGGCGCCAACATTATTATCTTTTCGGCGTCAGATAAGAACCTTCCTCTTCTCCCAGGCATTTTCAGCATTTTAGTAGTATTTAATATGCATTTTAGTGTGTGTTTAATTATGTTTTAATTCCTGATATTTTTAACTTATTTTTAAACTGCTTAATATGAGGTTTTAATTGTATGTCAGATGTTTTTTACTTGTTGTAAACCGCCCAGAGAGCTTCGGCTATGGAGCGGTATATAAATTGAATTAATAAATAAAAATAAAATAAATAAATCGTGGCTAGTAGCCATGGATAGCCTTATCATCCATACATCTGTCTAACCCTCTTTTAAAGCCATCTGAGTTGCTGGCCATCCCTGCCTCTTGTGGGGGCATATTCCATCGTTTAACTAGGAGCTGTTTGAAGAGTCCTGCCGTTTGTCTGTACTGAATGTCCCAGCATTCAGTTTCATTGGGTCTGTTCTGAGTAGGACTAACACTGCATACATTCCCGAGTATGTTTGAAAATGGAAATGGACTGCCTTCAAGTCGATCCCGACTTATGGCGACCCTATGAATAGGGATTTCATGGTAAGCAGCATTCAGAGGGGTTTCCCATTGCCTCCCTCTGAGGCTAGTCCTCCCCAGCTGGCTAGGGCCTGCTCAGCTTGCCACAGCTGCACAAGCCAGCCCCTTCCTTGTCTGCAACTGCCAGCTGGGGGGCAACTGGGCTCCTTGGGACTCTGCAGCTTGCCCACGGCTGCACAGGTGGCAAGGTACGTAGCCCCTGAGCCACTCCCTGTGGGGGGGATCTTTAGCTGGCCCTTGACACCCAGGAGACATGAGCAGGGATTTGAACTCACAGACTCTGGCCTCCCAGCCAAGCTGTCCTCTCCTTTGTGCTATACCAGCTGTTGATATAATGGGGATAGCAATCTCTAATATATTTCTGACTGTGAAAGGTGCAGGAGACCTAACTTGAAAAGGAAAAAGAAAAGAAACCTGCCCACCAACCTGTCAATTTCAGTTTATCTCAGTTTCTCATTTGTGCCAATGTTCTCACAGACTCTGGCCTCCCAGCCAGGCTCTCCTCCCCGCTGTGCTATAAATTTGAGCGTCCATAAAAATTAACATATACAGAATGTATCTGTGCCCTCTCCATTTGGCATTGCTTAAGGGGCTGCCCTATGGTCACCTCAAAATATGCCCCACTAAAAATGTCCTGGCTACCCCCACGGAATTGGAACCACCAGTGGGATTATTGCCAAAAGTTTTAATCCAGAGCACGAGTGGTACGCAGATGAGACTACAGGTGGCGCCGGCCTCTAGATCTCTATGAGGCATTCGGTAGGCATGGCGACTCAGGCGAAGACATCACCCCGACAGAGAACACACCTCCAAGGACCCCCTGACAAAGAGTCGGGGCAGGCAAATGATTTTGTGCTGGAAAGGTCTCTCAGGATAGGACTGGGCAAGCAAGCAGGCACTCCCATGAATAGGCTGATGAGTAGGCTTTCATCCCTGTGCAAACGGCGCCACATCCTGGGCAACAGAGGTGGAGACGCCTTGGCTAGTTCACTCCCCAGCTCTGCCTCCGACCTCCAGGAACTATAGGAGGTGGAGCAGGGCTGCGATCAGGAGGCTGGGAGGCCATTGGGGGTGGAGCAGGGGGCCAGGCCATGGCTGATTCTGCCTCCTCAGTAGCCGGCAGCACCTCTGGGGAGCGGCTCTTGGCCGACAAATTGCAGAGCTCCTCCCCAGCCTTATTGGCCCTCGTGTTTGGGCCGCTGGGGCCCTCTCCAGGATCCCAGTAGTTCTCCTGGCTTGAACAGCCCTGTCAATTCTCCATGGCGTTCAGGACCCTAAGCACAGAGAGACTTGCTTTTCAGTGGGCATGTACCGGCTTGCACAGGACGAAACTGTTGGCTCACAGCTTAAGCAGCTTTAATTCGGGAGGGAGGATGTGGATGCGACTCTCCCGCAGGTGTCTGTCCACAGCAGTAATAGTCTATCCTATCGAGATCCCGGCGTGCTTGTAGGACTGAAACCCCACATCCCAGAGCTCTAGAGGCTGACGTTTTGAAGCTTTCTTCAGTCACAGCCTAGGACGGTTGTGTCTCTCTAGAGAGCTCGCTGAAGAGGAGAAACAGAATGCTAATTCTGGAATAAAAGATCTTTTCAAAAACACCTGTGGCATATCATTGGACATAGCAAATCCCCTAGAACCAAGGCAGGCGATTTGTGCAGCGGGCCTGGTACTGCCTCCCCGGAATAGTGACGGCTCTCCGGGGTCTTAGTTAGGGAGAGGGGAGAGATTCATTCAGTTCGCCATCAGGCATCAACCTACCCAATTCATACTTCCCTCAACAATATGCAGACTGAAACTAGGCCCTCCAGGCCTCTCCATCTGGCCCTTGGAACTCTCCCTTAGCCACACCCCCTCTCCCCAGGCCATGCCCCTCACTGGTCCTGCTTCTCACCCTCCTTGAGTGTTTTTGCCTGGCTGGAACATGTCCGTAAACTCTGATCAGGCCTCTTGCTTGTCCAGTTGGCAAATGGAGGGGGATGTGCGAGTGTGGGTAGAAACTGGCCTACAGCTGAAGGGCGGCGTTTGCATTTGTTCCTCCACCCACTTCTGCCCTGCCGACCACTAGCATATGGCCCGTGAAAGATTGCCAGGAAGCGAATGTGGCCCTCTGGTTGAAAAATGTTCCCCACCCCTCTTTGAAAGGAAGGGTCTTTACTGTTGAAAGCCCAGTCCAGAGTTAGGGGGAGAAGTCGCAGAAAAGGGGGTTGGACTTGATGGCCTTATAGGCACCTTCCAACTCTACTATTCTATGATTCTATGAAAGGGGTGAAACCGCCTCTACTTTTTCAGATTTTAAGAGGGGGTGCTGGTAGCCGCCCTCCGGAATGCCCTTGGGACCAGGGCATATGGGGAGGGGGGTGAAAAGACGGCAGCCACCAGCCAATCAGAGCTGCAAGGGAGTCTCGGAAACTCCCGTTCCTGAGAATCGCAAACCCCTGGCCCCCAAAGCAGCCCATTTCTCCCCAATTTGGTGGCCTGAGAATGGGGTCATGAAACAAAGGGGGGATTTAACCTAGCGCTTGGGCTTGTCTCCAACTAAGTCCTAGTTACCCATTGCAATGAATGAAGCTAAAGGTAGTCATGTCTACTAATTTCAGTGGGTCTACTCTGACTAGGACTAACATGGAGTGCAACCCGTTGGGGTTTGTGATTAAATGTAATTGTTCTAAGCTGCTTTGGAAGCAAATCCTGGGCTGAAAAGCATGATAAAGCAAGCAAGCAAACAAACAATGTGTCCTTCTGGCCTTAGGTGTGCCAGTAATGATGATGATGTCAAACACGATCAGCCCTCAGGTAAAAAGCCAAATGTAGGTGTTCACCACCGAGAGAAACGGCAGCATCCGACAGGGACGCGCATGCTCTGCAATCTGCATTTTGCCAGACCAAGAGACACTATTAAAGAATGACATTAAACATTCACTCTCTCATAAAAATGTAATTACTGCAGGCCCTGCATATGGAGAGCTAATTTCAAGTCTATCTGTGTGTTGCACAGCGGCGGCGGCGGCGCTCTCAGTTTTTATATTTTCCTTTGCCCGGTAGTCGACGTTTGAAGAGCAGGAAACTTTACTAGCCATTAACCAAATGGCTCTCAAATCTCAATTTAGCCTGCTCAAGAACTCTGTGCCCTGCTCCTCAACTCGCGGTGGAAGATGCCTTTGCACGGAAGAAGGTCACAGCGCAGCGAAGCTTCTGATGCTGTGGGGTGGCACGGGCCTGCCAGAGTTGTGTGTATTCCACGAGGCTGCTGTCAGTGTTCAGGGCAAATATGTAAGCCTTCTTTGCGCATCAGCCAAGTTAAGGGACTAACACGCAGGGGTGTCGCAGAACTCAGACAACGGCGGAAACGGGAGCAGAAACTGCTGTTTGCCTATTCGTCCCATGTCCAGAACGGAAATTAATCCAGGGAATACGATTGGCTGCTGTTGTATTCAGCCCACAAACGATAGATAATCTTTTATATGCAGAGCTTGGAAAAGTTACTTTTTTGAACTACAACTCCCATCAGCCCCAGCCAGCATGGCCACTGGATTGGGCTGATGGGAGTTGTAGTTCAAAAAAGTAACTTTTCCAAGCTCTGTTTATATGTATAAGAAGTTTGCATTGTGTTTCCTTTGTGGAACAACGTGATGATAATGTAATAGCCGAGAGCTTCGGTTATGGGGCGGTATACAAATGAAAATAATAATAATAATCACATAATTAATTACATCAGCTTTCACCATGGCAGACACTGAGACGAGTAACATTAAGAACATGAGAACAGACTGCTGGATCAGACCATTGGCCCATCTAGTCCAGCGTCCTGTTCTCACAGCAGCCAACTAGATGCCCATGGGAAGCCAACAAGCAGGACCCGAGTGCAACAGCTCCATCCCCCCAGATTTTGGCAACTGGTTTTCAGAAGCATACCACCTCTAACCGTGAAGGCAGAGCATAGCCATCATGGCTAGTAGCCACTGACAGCCTTTTCCTCCATGAATCTGTCTGATCTTCTTTCAAAGCCATTCAAGTTGGAGGCCATCTCCTGCCTCTTGTGGGAGAGGATTCCACAGTTGAACTATGCACTGAGTGAAGAAGTACTTTCTTTTGTCTGTCCTGAATCGTTGTTATTGTAGGAAGCCAGACTGCAGCAGAACGGAAACAGCACTGCATGCGACGAATATGGGGTGGAGTTGAAACCGATGCCTTTTTACACTCCTACTAACAGGGCTGAGCGTCTATCCTGGCTCCTGAAATTATGCCCACCTGCCTGGCTCTGCCCCAGGACTATTGCACGTTGGGCGAAGGTTTAACGGGCAAGCCAGCTACCCTCATGTGGGTTCTTCTACACGATCAGGGCTCCCAAGTGAAAATGACAGATTGCATGTCTGTCCCTGCACCTAAGTACTCATATGCCAGAAGTCTTGCAGGGCGGTCAGTGCCAGCGCATCCAGGGACTCCCCTCCCCCATCTCTACAAAGAATGCAGGGAAATGAAAGGGGCATCTCCCTTTGTGTCCAGGAAAGGTGAACTTGTGGATACCACTGGCAAACTGACGACAGTGCTTCAGGACCCCTGGTTGAGGGGAAGCAAGAGTTAACAGCTCTTTCCGTCAATCCTGCTCCGACGCACACCCCACAAGGCCAGGCAAGGAAAGATCCCCACCCTTGACTCCCAGAAATTGTCTAGTTTTGAGAAAAAAGGCTGCAGGGAGGGGAAGAGAGATGCACAGTAAGTATATACAGTGAAGGATCTGCTTGGCCATAACAGTTCGCTGACATTTTTCCTTTCATTTGAGGGCCATCAGAAGCACGCGGCTTTCCCTACCAGCTCTGGAGCAGAAATGTGGATAATGCAGGAAATTACATGCCCCATTCGTCTTCATCGCGCCGCACCTCTGAAAAGGGTATTTACCTGTAGCAGTACTAGATTATCTCCGCCTGTGTTATCAGAGGGCAGCAGGTGCATTCAATTAGATTCTCAAATAATATTCTAACCTCATCCTCTCGCCACCCATGCGCGTGCATACACGCACACACATGTATCTTTCTCCCTTCCCAAAACGGAATTAGGAGCTTTGTGACAGGCTGCAAGCTGGAGTTAATTGTCGCATTAAGTCTATTCCTCTTCTGGCTTCCGATTATTCTAATACAAGACCTGGCTCCCATCGTTGCTGTAGATAATAGGTTTCTATTTATGACATTCGTGATCACCCAGAAATAAATCCCTTTTGCTAGAATGGCACTGTGGGGGAGAAAAAGAGGCCATCTGTAAGGAGTTGCAGGGGGCAGCTCTGTGTGTGGGGACGGGGAGGCAGGCAGAGGATGGCAAAGCTTGCTTATTTCTTACATCTGGGGGCTTGCTTATTAGAATTATTCAGGAACCGAGCCAATTAACATTTCAAACGCTGGCCCGTGCCAAATTAATTCTGGATTGGCTCACAAACCAAGAGTTGCAGGCACCTAATCAAAAGGCTGGAGTTTCACCTCCCATCACGTTCTGATGGCAGCTACCTTACATGTTGAGGCCGTGCGTGTTGCAGGATGCAAAGGAACCCAGATTCAGTAAGGAATATTCCTCCAAAGCATCTCACATATCAAAGGACTTGATTTGCCTGTTCAGTATGGGGTTTTTTTTAAAAAAAGTATATATATGCTTGAAATTCTATGGGCTTCGTTCTTTCTGATTCACATTGGCACAAAAGGAAGTGGGGGGGAAACAGAGAGCAACCTCACTTCCCCCTCCCCCACGCTCTCTGCTCCCGTTTTTCATCACGCATGAAAACCAATTGGAATGGAAGGTAGCTATTCAAAAAAAATGCCAGTTTGTGGGGGAAGGGAGGGGAGAGGCACCCAACCAGGTTGAACATTTTTTAAGGAATTTCTCAGATGAGAAATCGGGGCTTGCTCGGGCTGTCAGTCAAAAGCCGACCACTGGGTGGCACTCTGGCACTGTCCCCTTGTTCCAGTCCACCTCTGAAAAATGAATTACCTGTGGTACACAGGCTGCTGGACAAAGTTTTGACCATTTGACAGCACAATCCTGTGCATGCTTATGGGGAGGTAAGTCCGAATGAGCTCAGTGGGGCTTACTCCCAAGTAACCATGCACTCGACTGCAGCCGAAACATATGTCAGTCGCACACACTCAGCCATTTTTGTTCTGAGCACGCACTGCAACGGAATGCAAACTTTTTGACTTCCCTGCTATAAAGTCCACGTGAACAGCATGTTGTTGGCCTATATCAGGGTTTCCCAAACATTTTTGTTCATTTACCCTTTGATGGGCTTAGAAAGCTGCCACCAACCCCAGCCAAAATTCTTAGGAATTGAATGAGATCTGCTCAAGAAATATCATGATATAGTCCACATTTATTAATCATCAGTCTCCACTACTAAGGAGATGCCAGGGACTGAACCCAAGACGTTCAGCATCGCAAGCACATGCTCTGCCACTGTCTTTCCCTTAAGGCATAGGAAGGTATGAAGTTGCCTTATACTGGGTCACACCCATTGTCACCCATCTCGTTCAATATTGTCGATAGTGACAAGTGACTCTCCAGGGTTTCAAACATAGGATATTCCCAGCCCTAGCTAGAGATGCTACTGGGGACTGAACCTGGTGCCATCGGCATGCAAAGCAGATGATCTACCCACTGAGCTATAGTCCTTCCCGGATCTTTCTTTCTTCATATCATTGCCCCAAGGCTCTGCACGATGGGCCAGAAATCTTGCAAGTATGCAACCAGCTCTGGCATTTTGATGGGGTGCTATATACAGGAGGAGTATTTTTGTGTTGTGGTTGTCCGATTCCTGAAATGCCACACGAGCCGATCCTCAGTTGGTCAGAGGAGGGTGGCTGCTATTTCACGGGTGACGTTTTGGGTTAGGGCCAGCCTGTAAGTCAAGGAAATTCACACATCCACCTCCCAGTAATTATGCCTGCATGGCCTTCCCTCCTGTTTGCTTTCTTATCCAGTATTTCAGCTTACAGGCAGATGATGTCAGTTTTGGCTCTACCAGAGGTCCGCTTTATGCTCCCTGCTTTCTCAAGCCATGCAAAATTTCAGGAGGAAGAGGAGGAAAAGCCTCGTAAAGTCTATCTTTCCTGGTGAAGAGGAGTACTGGAGACTTATGGAGTTAATATTGATCTACAAATATACCTGTTAAGCAAGATAGAAGCAGGCAAGCTTCTCTTGTCCCCCACACCCAAATAAAAATAAATGGCATGCCCTTGAAATGCCAGCCTCAAGCTCCTTCTTGCCAGCCAAGCTTTCTCTCCTACATTCCAAATGCCCCCATTTTTATTATTCTCAAGGAAGCAGGGGGTGTCCAACAGCTAGCAGCCACCAGCCATCAAAAGCCATCAGTCATTGTGGAGGCAAGACTCTGCCCAGCCCAGCCTCCAAACTGCACTCGGCAAAGAGAAACCTTCCATGGCCAGTGAAGCAAAATCCAAAGGGGGTATCCAATGCACTTGTTCCACCCACATCTGCACCCTCCTGAGATCTGCTCCAGGGGGTTGGGGGAAAACCCCGGAAGAGGTTTAGGGGATGCGTGGGCAGACGTTTCATTGCACAAGCATAATTCCTTGTGCTGACAGCACGAGCCACTGAGCGCTGTGCTGGATACAACCCCTAGAGGTGTTGTCTCTCTTCATGTGACACAACCCAACAGATCTCCCATTGCAGCAGCAGAGAAAACAGAGGAGGTGTGTATGTGCGTGGGGTAGCATGCTTTGCCTCCATTATCCAGATCCCCCCCCCAAGTGACAAACAATTGCAGCATCCTCATCTAGGCTCATCATAAACATATTAAGGGCCTTGGCACGATAAATTCTGTTCCAACAAGATGCTGGGGTAGGCGGAGGGGGAGAGGGAAATTATATAACCAAGCAATCAATGGTGGCCCAAGGGTAAGATGTCCTTGGGTGCATGTCAGCTAATTTATTGCCATTACCCAGATATGTAGCTATAAAAAGGACATCCGGATGCTTTTTCTGTGCCTTCATAAAAGCTTAATTTATAACTTCATCTCCGAAGGCAGGCTCTTGCCCGCAAACGCTTTCTGACACGTGGATCTCCTTTGGAAGAAAGGCTCACCCTGGTGCCGAGAAGCATCCATTCCGTTAATGAGACAAAGGGAGAAGAATCGTCTTGAGGGATGGCGGCAGCGTCGGCTGCTCCCCCTCCCACCCGTGTGCAAATTTGTTAGGCTATTTGGGATTATTAGGTTTATTATCTGTGGCTGCAAACCTCCAGAGTGGCCTTATGCGGAGTTCATCTAGTGGTGTCAACTCTGGCTAGCAGCGGCTCTCCAGGGCCTCAGGGCCTAACGAAGAGTGGCTTGCAGCTAGGGACGTCGGAGGATTCCAACAAAGACAGGAACGGGATCAGAAATGGCTGGCGTTGCTTCTTTGTCCCGTCTCCAGAATGGGAAACAACACAGGAAATACAATTTGCTGTTGTTGTTGTTCCCAGTCTGCAAATGATGCAAATGATCGTGGTTTCGCTATCACCTCCACCCCCACTTGCAATGCGTTTCCTTTGCATTGAAATGAATGGGGTGGAGGAACGCATTAACAATGTAATTTAGATAATTTATGTAATTAATTACATCAGTTTCGTAATTTCGCCGCAGGAAACCATGAAAGAAACAATGTCGTTTTTTCCCCGAAGAGGAACTGCAGCAAACTGGAAACAGCGCTGCATGCAGCAACTACAGAAAGGGACATCCTCACTCATAGCCATGGGGCATTTTTGCTCCTTTAACACTAGGCATGGGTGGAGCTTTTCACTGGGGCTCCAGCACGCAGGGATGGGAATGTTAACCTCTCCTTTCCCTGCCGTGGTAAGAACATGAGAACAGAAGAAGAAGCCTGCTGGATCAGGCCAGTGGTCCATCTAGCCTGGCATCCTGTTTTCACCGTGGCCAATCAGATGCCCCAATAGGAAGCCTGCAAGCAGGACCTGAGCACAAGAGCACTCTCCCCTCCTGTGGTTTCCAACAACTGGTATTCAGAAGCATATGCCCTCCAACTGTGAAGGTGGAACATAGCTATCATGGCTAGTAGACTTGGATACCCTTATCCTCCATTTGTCTAATCCTCTTTTAAAGCCCTCCAAGTTGGTGGCCATCACTGTCTCCTCTGGGAGCAAATCCCATCATTTATCTGTGCGCTGCATGAAGAAGTACTTTCTCTTGTCTGTCCTGAATCTCCCAACATTCAGTTTCATTGGATGTGCGCGTGTTCTACTGTTATGAGCAGGGGGTTGGACTTGATGGCCTTATAGGCCCCTTCCAACTCTACTATTCTATGATTCTAAGAAAAACTTCTCTCTATCCTTTGTCCCCATGCCATGCAAAATTTTATACACTTCTATCATGTCACCTCTTACGCCCCTTTCCTCTAAACCAAAAAGCCCCAAATGCTGCAACCTTCCCTCGTAGAGTCAATCCATCCCATTGATCATCTTGGTGGCCCTTTTCTGAACCCTTTTCCAACTCTGCAATACCCTGTTTGAGGCGAAGCGACCAGAACTGTACACAGTATTCCAAAAGTGGTCACAGGTGATCCTGATTTATTTTATTTATTTAAAATATTTCTATCGTGCCCTTCTACCCTGCAGTAGGGCGCTCCTGATGAAAGTAGCTTGCCTCCACACACTAAAATGTATAATCAGGAAAAAAAAGCTCCCATTGGAGCTGCAATCGATGGCTACTAGCTGTTTTCTACCCTCACTGTCAGAAGCAGTATGCTTCTAAAACCACCTTCTGAGCATAACATAGGAAGAGCCTGCCAGATCAGGCCAGCGGCCCATCTAATCCAGCATCCTGTTCTCACAGTGGCCAACCAGATGCCTCAGGGAAGCCCCTCAAGTAAGACTTGGGCACACCAGGGAACATCAGCAACAAATGGAGGGCCCAAGGTCACCCACTCCTGAAATACCTGAGCCAAAATGCAGCCATCCTTTGACATTCACACTAATCTGAATTTTGCCATGCAGTTCTCCAGCCAATGTGTACAAAAATGCACATACCAGAGGGACATGTGCGTAAAAATTCATGTGCTGCCAAAACTAGCACACACAAAAATGCATTATATATTTGGGGAAACGGCTTGCAAAAATGTGCACATGAATCAAAGCTGCGTACAAAAATGTGTTTATTGGAAGGAATTTGCACTAAAATGCTGACAAATTTATGTGAGCATTTTTAAAATGCATATTGCTGCAGACGTGTGGAGAACTGAATTGAACCTTGAAAAAAAAATGCAAAACTGAAACTGACACATCGGAAAGGGAGAGAACTGAAATTGACCGATTCATTGCTCCCCAGCAATGGTGAAGGGGCAGTTTGTCATCCTTTGATCTCTTCCACCTCCAAACGTTCTCACAATCCCAGTCTAAGAGAAAGAATTGGGAACAACATGCAGAGCAGTCAAATCAAGGGTGCATTTAGGCAAAAGTGTTTCCCACCCCACCGTCCTCGTTTGATTATTTACTCCATGGAAATTGTCATGCATCATTCCACAGGCCCTTTTCTTCCTTATAGTGCATTTCCTGATTGCAAGCAAAATGAAGTCGGCTTTCCCCAGCTTTCCCTTCTGCCTTCATAAGATGCACAACTCATCGTCGGCATTCAATAAATAATCAAGGTCCCCCCCCCAAAGAAAACCTTCCTTGCCACTCTTGTTAATGATCCATGATGTTTGCGATAAACAAACCATTTCCCTCTGAGAAGCTTCGCTCAGCTTTTGGTCTCCTGAGAGACCCATTTTTTTCCTCTCTCTCTCTCCTCTCTCTCTCTCTCTCTCTCTCTCTCTCTCTCTCTCCCTGTCTCCCTTATCTCCAATGAGGGCGTTTTATAAGTTCCTCATGCTGTGAGCGGACTAAGTCAAGCTTAGCTCATCCTCTTCCAAGAAAATAAATACTGAACATGGCAGGTGTTGGTGGGGACTGAACTTGGAAGGTATACTAAGGCTTCTGATGGGAGCAATGGGCCAGGGAACTGATTAATGCCTCATTGCGAGAGGGAGTGGTCCCTAGCTGCCTGAAAGAGGCGGTAGTAAGACCACTTCTGAAGAAATCGTCCCTGGACCCAGAAAACCTTAATAATTACAGGCCGGTAGCAAATGTCCCATTTCTGGGCAAGGTCCTAGAACGAGTGGTTGCCGGCCAGCTCCAGACACTCTTGGATGAAACCGATTATCTGGATCCATTTCAGTCGGGTTTTAGGCCCGGTTTTGGCACGGAGACAGCCTTGGTCGCCCTGTATGATGACCTTTGTCGGGAAAAAGACAGGGGGAGTGTGACTCTGTTGATTCTCCTTGATCTCTCAGCGGCTTTTGATACCATCGACCATGGTATCCTTCTGGGGAGACTCGCTGATTTGGGAGTTGGCGGTACTGCTTGGCAGTGGTTCCGCTCCTACTTGGTGGGTCGTCTCCAGAGGGTAGCACTTGGGGAGCACTGCTCAGCACCCTGGGTCCTCCAGTATGGAGTTCCGCAGGGGTCAGTTCTGTCCCCCATGCTTTTTAACATCTAGATGAAGCCCCTGGGTGCTGTCATCAGGAGTTTTGGAGTGTGTTGCCATCAGTATGCTGATGACACGCAGCTCTACTTCTCCTTTACATCTTTTTCAGGTGAGGCTGTCAATGTGCTGAACCGTTGCCTAGCTGCGACAATGGACTGGATGAGAGCTAATAAACTGAGGCTCAATCCAGACAAGACTGAGATGCTGTTAGTGGGTGGTTCTCCCGACCGGATGGTGGATGTTCAACCTGTTCTGGATGGGGTTACACTCCCCCTGAAGGAGCAGGTTCGTAGTTTGGGAGTTCTTTTAGAACCATCCCTGTCACTTGAGGCTCAGGTAGCTTCAGTGGCACGGAGTGCCTTTTACCAACTTTGTTTGGTGGCCCAACTATGCCCCTATCTGGATAGGGAGAACCTCGCTTCAGTTGTCCATGCTCTGGTAACCTCTAAATTAGATTACTGCAATGCGCTTTATGTGGGGCTGCCTTTGAAGACGGTTTGGAAACTGCAGCTCGTGCAAAATGCAGCAGCCAGACTGATAACGGGGACCAGGCGGTCCGAACATATAACACCGATTCTGGCCTGCTTGCATTGGCTGCCTATATGTTTCCGGGCCCGGTTCAAGGTGCTGGTTTTAACCTATAAAGCCTTACACGGCGCGGGACCACAATATCTGGTGGAACGCATCTCCCGATACGAACCTACCCATACGCTACGCTCAACATTGAAGACCCTCCTCCGGGTGCCTACTCAAAGGGAAGCCCGGAGGGTGGCAACAAGAAAAAGGGCCTTCTCAGTGGTGGCCCCCGAATTGTGGAATAGTCTTCCTGATGAGGTATGCCTGGCGTCAACATTACTATCTTTTCAGCATCAGGTTAAAACCTTCCTCTTCTCCCAGGCATTTTAATAAGTGTTTTAATAAGTGTTTTAATATGTGTTTAATATGTGTTATATACGTTTTAAATTTTAAAAATTTTAAGGAAGCCCATTTTTAATGTTGTTTGAATTGTTTTAAATATGTGTTTTATTGTATTTTGATATTGTCTGTTGTGAACCGCCCAGGGAGCTTCGGCTATGGGGCGGTATATAAATTTAATAAAAAAATAAATAAAATAAATAAATAAAATAGGATGTGGTGTTAGCATCAGAGAGAACTGAAGATGAATTCTTACGGGCAAGGTCAGGGGGCATGAGAAGCATTGGATTGCATCCAACTGAGATAGACTAGACCCATTGAGATTAATAGGCCTAAATTAGTTGTGCCCAATGGTCTACTCAGAGTATGGCTAACGTTGGATTTAACCCATAGAATTCTAGAGTAGGAAGGGATCTCAGTCATCATCCAGTCCAACAATTTGGTCATGCTCCTGAATCCATCGTGGAGTTTCAGGGAGCCTCGATAGCTGGGAGTGCCTTTTACCAGCTACGACTAGTATGCCAGCCGTGGCTGTTCTAGATGTGGTGCTTGGTAATCTCAATCATGGCAATGAGATCTATGTGGGGCTACCCTTAGACCTGGTCCGGAGGCTCCAGACTGTGGATGGGGACAGACTATTGCCAGCATATAATGCCAGCACTCAAAAGCTTCCACTGTCTGCCCATAGGCTACTAGGCTAGGTTCAATGTTCAAGCATTAATTGACAAGGCCCTCCAGGCCATCTTATGGACCACCTGATTCCTTATTTCCCTGCCTGATCACTGAGATCTTTGGAGGAATCACTGTTAGTGGTCCCCTGTGGTTCAGATGCATGTCTCATGTGCATTCAGAATTGCCGGCCCAATTTTATGGAACTCTCTTCCAGTTGAGGCCATACAGGCTCCCTCCCTGTTGAATTTCTTGTGCCTACTTGTGATTTTTTTTTTATTCCAGCACACATTTTAACTGAATTCTAATTTTATGATTTTAACTGATTGTACTGAGTTACTTGTACACAGCTTAGAGGCAATTGTAACTAAGGGGTATATATATTGTTGAAAGAAAATAAAATGTAAACATTGCAGGAAGCTTACAACTGTAGAATCCCTGTCAAATGGCTGTCCAGCCTCCATTTCGACTCATCATTAGTTCTGTCCTATGAAACAACAGAGGGAAAGACTGCTCTATCTGAAGGCAAATCTATATTCAGAGGTATACTGCTCCTGAACTTGGAGTTTCCACACAATGTCATTTCCTGCTAGTTGTAATGCTAAAGCTTTCTGCTGTTGTTGTAGGGGGCTGTTTTATTTATTTATTTGCTGCTTACTACAAAAAAGTCTCAAAGTGACTTACAATTTATATATATTTTAAAAAAATAATCTCAAATCGCTTTACAACCTAACTTAAAGCATCAAATCGAACATTACAAAACATCAAAATGTAACATTACAAATGAAGGTCAAATACAAAATACACATTTAAGGCAGCATGATTAACAGAATATTCTCTTTAAATATAGACAGAAATCTAATATAGAGTTACAATAAAGAGTCCACAAAACAGCTGAACTATGGATAGGCTTCTTCTCTTTCAATGTGTCTAATCTACTTTTAAAGCTATCTAAGCCAGTGGCCAGAATTCCCTCAATGAATTGTGTTGTTGTGAGTACAACTATACTGATAAAAAGCCCAATCCTCCTGCTATTATTATTTTTAAAAATTACCATATATTTGCATGGTGGAAGTACTGTACTTGCAACTAGGGATGGGGGGGATTCAAAATTCGCACTCCTCCAAATTTTGCAATTCAGTGACATGTACAAAAATAGCATACACAAATACATTAGGTTGTATTTAATCTTACACAGAGCAGCCCTACTGAAGTTAATGTTTAACTTAAGTTTCATTCACTCCAGTGGGTCTACTCTGAGTTTACCTTGGTTGGCTGCAGCCCATTGGGTTGTATCCAATGCTGGTCCTACTCAGAGCGGACCCACGGATGTTGATGGACATGACTAATTTAGGTCCCTTCGTTTTAGGGGGTCTCCTCTGAGTAGGCCTTAGTTGCTGACAACCCCTTTATATTAGAGGAAATTGCTTTTGTTGGGGAAAAATTGCATACAACGCTGTGTATATATTAGGAAAAATTCACACTGAAAGTCTAAAATTTGCAAACCATTGTGGAAATAAGGAAAGGCAAACTTACACCTACCTCCCATATCTACACCCTACTCATACAATGGTAAAAAAAATGGAAATGGACTGCCTTCAAATCGATTCCGACTTATGGTGACCCTATGAACAGGGTTTTCATGGTAAGCTGCATTCAGAGGGGGTTTACCATTGCCTTCCTCTGAGGCTGAGAGGCAGTGACTGGCCCAAGGGCACCCAGTGAGCTTCGTGGCTGTGTGGGGATTTGAATCCTGGTCTCCCAGGTTGTAGTCCAACACCTTAACCACTACAAATGCATCTCATTTTGAGAGGGGAAGTCTAAGCCCACCAGCATTAAGCATGCAAAGATTATCACTTTAGTTGCCTCCACAGCGAGAAAACATGTCCCACCCATCTCCATCCTTGATTTCCTTCTGCCTTGTCAGCTTCCGTAATTGAGAATTCAACATCAAAAAGCAATGTAACGAGCCTTCCGTTTATACTGTCAGCCGGGCTGTCTGCATATTTCAACTTTATGAGGCATATTCTTGCAGCGAGACAAATGGTATACAAGGCCCTCATTTCACTGATATTTCTATGGCTTGACACTTCATCTTCACTTTGGAAGCGGGAGCCGAGTCACGAGGCCAAGCTGAGGAGGAGGCCAGGATGAAGGGAGGAGAAAACTTTCGCTGGACCACATCCAGGGAGGGCAAAAGAGAGGACAAAAAGGGGGACAGATCTGGCTCCGTGGCAGAGCGCCTGCCTGGCACGCAGAAGGTCCCAGATTCAATCCCCGCCCATCTCCAGGCAGGGCTGGGAACAACTCCTGCCTGAAAACCTGGAGAGCTTCTGCCAGTCAGTGCAGGCAGTAGCGAGCTAAATGAACCAACGGTCTGACCAGTTATTGGGCAGCCTCCAATGTTGCTATATTATGTCCCTGTAAACTTGGTACAGACAAATCACTCTGGTCTCCTCTGAGTGCCTGGAATGAAAGATGTCAGACTGGTGGGCATGCAGGAGAGAGCCTTTTCAGCGGTGGCCCCCAAGCTCCGGAATACCCTACCCCAAGAAGTCCGCTCTGCTCCCTCCCTGATGGTGTTCCGGAGACTTTTGAAAACCATCCTGTTCCGCAGAGAGGGACTGAAGGCTGAACCTGAACCTGATCTTATTTCCCTTCGTTGTTAGTTTTAAAAATGTAAATGTACTGCCTTGGAGTCGATTCCAACTTATGGCGACCCTATGAATAAGGTTTTCATGAGGCTGAGAGGCAGTGACTGGCCCAAGGTCACCCAGTGCGCTTCATGGCTGTATGGGGATTCGAACCCTGGTCTCCCAGGCCGCAGTCCAACACCTTAACCGCTACACCACACTGGCTCTCACCTTGTTAGTTTTACTTCTTTGAAAATGGAAATGGACTGCCTTCAAGTCGATCCTGACTTATGGCGACCCTATGAATACAGTTTTCATGGTAAGTAGTATTCAGAGGGGGTTTCCCATTGCCTCCCTCTGAGGCTAGTCCTCCCCAGCTGGCTAGGGCCTGCTCAGCTTGCCACAGCTGCACCAGCCAGCCCCTTCCTTGTCCGCAACTGCCAGCTGGGGGGCAACTGGGCTCCTTGGGACTATGCCGCTTGCCCACGGCTGCACAGGTGGCAGGGCACATAACCCCTGAGCCACTCCCTGTGGGGGTGATCTTTAGCTGGCCCTTGACACCCAGGAGACACGAGCGGGGATTTGAACTCGCAGACTCTGGCCTCTCAGCCAGGCTCTCCTCCCCACTGCCTTTAGTCCCCTTTTAATATCACTCCCCTAGATTTCTTAACTGTATTTTTATCTATTAATTTGTGTGTGTGTGTCTATTGTGTATGATTTTATTGTGAGTTGCCCTGAGTGCTCTGTTTTAAGGTAGAAGGTTGGGATGGAAACATGTTAAATAATAAAAAATTATGCCAAGCCAGAAGTTGAGATCAAAAGGTACCAAACACAAAGCCAGGACTTCACTGTAGTTCAGTGGTACAGCATGGGGCTGGAGTTACACTGGGAGGGGAAGAACGGGGTGAAGGAGGAAGGGGCCATAGCGCAGTGGTTAGAGCATCTGCTTTGCATGCAGAAGGTTCCAGGTTCAATCCCTGGCATCTCCAGGTAGAACTGGGACAGACCACTGTGTCTGGAGACCTACTGCCAACCAATGTAGACAATACAGTGTCAGATGAACTAATTGTCTTACTCACTATAATGAAAGCTGAACCGGATTTCTCCCTACGAGGAGACTCTGCAAGGTAGGTTGGCGCGAGAGTTACTTGCGAACTAACTGGCTCTCAATCAGCAGCTCTGGGTTTCTTTGGCAACCAAGAGCTCATTCCAGATTCATCAGCTATTTGCTCAGGAAAGGGAAGAGAACTCCTCCCAGAAAGGGCAGCTTTGATATATAGCAGAGATCTCGCACTCCGTAACGGCTTCCAGAAGAGACCCCTTTACGTTCCAACTGCCTCCTTGGCAGGAATTCCGGTTGCTCAGCCCTTGACTTCCCTTGTTGACTTCCCTTTTCTAGGTTTCTAGCCTGGAAATGCTTTCTTTCGCACAAATGTTTGCAGAGAGCTTGGGGGTTGCTGGACCAGGACGCGGAGAAAAGTTTGATTCAGTTTGCATTTAAATATGAACCTGTGTTATCCGTATTAATTTTGTACTGGCAAAATCCTTTATATTTGCAGATGTCCATGCACTTTAGAGAGCCAGTGTGGCGTAGTGGTTAAGGTGTTGGACTACGGCCTGGGAGACCAGGGTTCGAATCCCCACACAGCCATGAAGCTCACTGGGTGACCTTGGGCCAGTCACTGCCGCTCAGCCTCATGAAAACCCAATTCATAGGGTCGCCATAAGTCGGAATCGACTTGAAGGCAGTACATTTACTTTTATGCAGTTTTAAATTACGTCCCTATAGTATGGGGGTTAGCAAGCAGGACAACAAGAGTGGATTTTGCAAGGCTTTATGGTAGCTTAGAGATTTATTTAAACACTCGCCATCTATTACGCAATGGGCTGAGGATCTCACTGCTCTTGCTACACTGGAGCATATTTCATACAGATGTCAATTTCAAGTGGATACCTATTTGGACATCCGGAGGGCTTTTATATTAACTTATACGCTTAATTCAAGATGCATGTACTGATGATTATTGTATCCGTAATGTAAACTGAGGGTGATTTACTGTTGTTAGTAGTAGTATTCATATATTACTCATTTTTCTTCTTTTTTTGTATCTTTGACATTCTTATTTTATTTTATTTCATTATTTTTACTTTCTTTTACTGTTTAACTTTTCTTTGTCTTTCCTTTCATTGTTAAATTCCCAAATAAAAAATTAGTAATGATCATTCACACTTTCCAAAATAGCCTGGCCCCAATTAGATTTAAAAGCACCACTTTCTTCTAGCCTTGTCAAACTGATCTCTCCTTTCCTTCTCGTCTTCTTCAACACATCTTTTTTTTAAAAAGTTCTTTTTTTTTTTAAGTTAAAAGCTCTTTATGGTCTGGGCTAGGGGTGGGGAAGAAATTTGGTTCAGTTTTCATTTAAAGGAGACCTTACTTAAATCGGATTTCATGTGAACTGAAACACAGCCATCCTTTGAAACAAACCTTTCTCTGGATTTTGCAGTGCAGATCTCCAGCCAGGTAATGTATACAGAACTACAAGGTAAAAGGTGCATAAAAATGTCTATATTAGTGAGAAATCATACAAAACATGCATTATGTTAGGGGAAATTTCTTTGCAAAAATGGGTCTCAGGCAAAATTGTACAAAAATGTGTGTATTAGGAGAAATCCGCTCTAAAATGCTTATGAATCTTCATGAGGACTTTAAAAAAAAACAACCACAAATTGATGTGGAAATGCAGGAAACAACTTAAGATTGGAAAAATGAGAAAGCAACACAGACAGATTCACCCAGCCCCAAAAGCCAGTCTGGTTGGAAATAACTCGCACTCAGGGTCACTGTGAGGCTAACATACAACTCTGAGCTCCCTGGAGTAAATATTGTTGTAAGATAAGATTGGGGCTTCTTGAAACTTGATGGCAAAGTTGCCAGGCGCATCTTTTTGAAAGGAAATTACAAGTAAATGGTCCGTAACGACTTAAGAAATAGCTGAGGACACCTCTGGAAGACGAGAGCCATTTTAGCAAAAGGCACACTTTTCATTCCCAGCTAAAGATGCTGTAAGCAAGATCTGTCCCTGTGAGGGAAACAACAGACACTGAAGGTGAGTGAGACCGAGGAAGAGGGAGCAGATTACCTCCGAGCTCTGGAAAGTGTCTTTTCTTTTTGGAGATCTCCCTGGAGATCTGGTGCAGAGCAGTGGATT